>NC_022010.1:68289221-68321218 GCF_000317375.1 Microtus ochrogaster
GCGTATGTATATGTGGGGTGTATGTGGTGTGTGTGTGGTGCGTGTGTGTATGTGTGGTTTGTGGTGTATGTGTGTGGGATGTATATGTGGTATGTGTATGGTGCGTGTGTGTATGTGGGGTGTGTGTGTGTGTGTGTGTGTGTGCTGCACAGTCTGCTTATTGTACCTGCTATGCAGCATACTGCAGTGGGTCAATCTCAGGTTATCTTTCAGTTATCATTATGAAGTCTCAAATTAAAGTAATTGCCTGAGATGCTGTCATTAAGGCCACATGGCCAGGGGATTCAGGCCTAATATCTAGGTAAGAGGACGTCTCCGCCCTGCTAGAAACGGCAACGGTAGCATTAACACACGTTCTTCCTGTGTGGGAAGTGCATGGCGTCCACTCACCTTCAATGACACTCCTTACCTTCTACGGTCCAAGCTATGAAACGGCTTCAGTGTGATCTATGTGCAGGCATGCAGATGTTTATAAAAGAACAGATGTTGACATCCTCTACTTAGGATGCTCCAACTCTTTCGTAGACTACCAAGGATTTGCTCTACATCGTTAAGTTCACCTCCAGGACGAGGTGCTGGGCTGAGGTCAAAGGTCAAGCCAGGCCACAGCAGGTGCTTGCTCTTGGCCTTCAACATACAAGTTGCAGATGCTGCAACGGCTCTGCCCACGTGATGTCTTGGCCACTCTGGCTTGGGCTGAGTGTCAGTCATCTGTTTATTGTTTGAGGTTGAACATCCTTCATTTCTTGTAGTCTTACATATCAGACAGTATCTCCGCAGAAGACCTTTTGTTTGGGGCAGACTCTCACCTATTCCTCTGCCCCTCCTCCTCAACAGCTCATGGATCCATCCAAGTCTGTCCTAATTCCACTATAGTGGCATTTGCTTTGACCTGTTTGACTTTACCAGAAACAATCCCAGCCTCTCTTTATGACGACTCATTTTTCACGTAAACTCGGTGACACGCTCCTCCTCCCTCCGCTCCCAGGCATGAAGAACAGCAACTCCACACTCTTTGGTCCAGTTACATGGGCTAGGATTCTGCTCAAGCTTTTAATTAACCTTTATGACACGCATGCAAGTTAGAGAGACAATTAACGGAGGAAAAAAATGACAGAGCCGTGAAACGCAGTTGGGCAAGTTGTCCCTGCTGGGCTTACCTCGTTCTCCTTGTAATTACACCACACGTGAGCACCAACTAATTGCCAGGCCGCCCACCAGGGAACCCCAGCAAGGTCTGCAACACTCAGGCCTTTCCCGCCGCAGGACAGACGTTGGGTGAGGCCTGCTCTTCACACAAATATCTGTTCTGTTGTTTCCAGTCAGTCACGAGAACCCACTAGCTTGTGCAAGCAAGGTCCGGATGCCTGGGTGAGATACTTGGTCTTGCCAACGTTCTGAGCAGGAGTTGGGCTTCTTGAACGTCTGATCCTGCCTTTCCAGATTATGTTGATCATATCACTAATTGGAGTTTCTGATCCTGTATTTCAGGACCAGAATTTGGATACAGAGTTTCCTTCTGCTGGACTTGGACCCAAATGAGTTTGAGAACCAATAGGCTTTTGACACTGACGCAGGTCTGTTTTTATATTGCCAGCCACGGCGGTTTTTTTTTTTGTCTTTATTCAAATACACAAGGAACAAAATGAGAATCGAAGATCTGACAGAGTTGTCCACACAAGGCACGCTATCCACATTTACAGATAGTTCAGCTAGTCCAGGGACCTGAGCTTTGCCCCAATAGCTCCTGGTCACAGAACTTTCTCCGTGGCCCAGAGGGAGGCAGGACCCTATATGGGAACGGTGGGAACAACTTACAGTGGCAGGGGATTTCTCTCGAGCGCTTCGATAATTTGCAGATGTTGGCAGTGAGGCCAGAGCTAAGCTCCAAATGCCAAACCACAGAAACATACCATTTCTCCCTCTGATTCCTGGAAGTTGCTCAGTTACTCCACAGTGACAAATGGGCCTGTTCTCTGGCTGCCTGCAGGTGCCCACACGGTAAGACTATGGCTGTTCATCAACTGCATTGCTCCACAGAGAAGGAGAATATTCTGTTCGCTCCTGTTGGGGCCTGTGGAGCTCATCTGTCTCACTCTGGCAACAGTGGATTTTTAAAAAGTCCAGTTCTGTAGCACACACCCCAAAACCACCGCAGAACACTGGCATAGGTTTCTCATCTTTTAAAAAAGTATATATATATATATTATATATATATTCATATATATATGAATGTTTTGCCTACATATATATATGTACACCTCATATTTGCCTGGTGCCTGTGGAAGTCAGGAAAGAGCACTGGATCCTTGGTAACAGACTTACTGGTGGTTATGAGCCACCTTGTGGGAGTTGGGAGCTGAATCCAAGTTCCCTACAAGAGCAACCAGTGCTCTTCACGGCTGAGCCAGCTCTCCTGTCCCGACTTGTACATGTTTCTAAGGTCTGAGTCAGTACTTCCTGGTCAGTCTTGTGCCATGAACCCTTTAGGCAGCTTGCTAAAGCCTCCAGATACCTCCCTAGAATACAGACTCAGAATAAATGAAAGCAGTTGTATCAGATGGTTGAGGATGTCATTTTGTTGAACTGCGGCTAGCGAAATATGTCAGTGCCAGATCTGCACTCTGCTAATCTATGGTATCTTCATTAGTGTTCTAAAAATAAGACGGAGTGTCCTCCCAGGAGCTGCCATAGTTCTAAGTAGATTATGTCATCTCCAACAGTGGCTATGCCACGTACCAATGACCGACTCTCTGTTCTGTTGCTTGTGAGAAGAAAACCCTAAGCATAGCAAACACAGAAGAATTTCTTTCTCTTCAGGTGTCTGATGTGGGAGTCCCCTCTGTGTGCTGTGATTGCCATTAATGAATAAAGAAACTGCGTTGGACCTAAGTTTGCAAGGCAGAAATTAGGTAGGCTGGGAAAGCTAGGCTGAATGCTGGGAGAAAGAGGGCAGAGTCAAGAGATGCCATGGAGTCACTGCTAGAGTCAGACATGCCAAAACTTTGCAGGTAAGCCACTGACATACAGTAATACACAGATTAATGGAGATGGGTAAGTTAATATGTAAGAGTTATCCAATAAGAAGTTAGAGCTAATGGGCCAAGCAGTGTTTTAATTGATACAGTTTTTGTGTGATTATTTCGGGTCTTAGCTAGCCAAGCAGCTGGGAACCAAGAAGCAGCCTCCTCTCTTTCTCTAATAGGTGTCAGGGATGTGGTGGTCTAAAGGAGAATGACTCTCAGGAGGCTTGCATATTTGAAAGCTTGTTCTGCAGTTGGTGGAACTATTTGGGAAGGATTAGGAGGTGTGGTCTTGTTGGAGGAGGTTTGTCACTGGAGGTGGGCTTTAGGTTTATAAAGCTTATGCCTTTCCAACTTCTCTCTCTCTCTTTTTCTCTCTCTCTTTCTGTGTATGTATGTGTGTGTGTGTCTCTCTCTGCCTCATGGTGGCTGTCTCAACTCTAAGCTCTCAGCTTCTGCTCCAGCACCACATCTGCCTGTCTGTCATGCTCCCTGCCACGATGATTATGTCACAGCTATAGAAAAGTAACTGGGACAAGGGGGTTCCTGGCTCCCAGCTCAGGGTAGGGTCTTGTACTGGCTCTTTCCCCCATGTGGCAGTTCTGTACTGAAAGTTCATAGACACAGTCTGCTTGAGCCTGGGTGGCAATGACCCTCTGGCATCAGGCATCTCTGAGTCTCTGGGTAGAACTGGCTCTCATGCTTAGAGCCTTCAACCTGTCAGTCAAGTCAACCTGTACTGAGAGCTTTGATTCTTTTTATATGACCCTGTAGCCAGGTAATAGAATGCTGGCCTCCACACCTCCCCATAAAGCAAGACCCCAATGAGACCTGGAGGTTTCCAGCAAAGGAGCTGATAATACTTGTGTTTGTTTCCATGAGGAGCCTGAAAACAGAAAGCTGTTCTCCCTCCACTCTTTGGGGGCAGGGCGAGCAACGTCACAGAGTCAGCAGAGCTGGAAACCTGATGAGGTTTCTGGGGGAAGCTTCCCAGCCGGGAGCACAGTGATAGGTACTCTACCCAAGACTTAGGTCTCCTTGTGTGACCCTGCCCCTTTCCATATTAAGAGGAAGTTACAGTCACATGCTTAGAGCCCACCCAAACCCAGGGGGGTTATTTCTAAAGATCCTTAAATAATTATACCCACAAAATCTAAATTTATTTCCAAACAAGGTCACATTCACAAGCACTGAGGGCTGGGATCTGAACAAGACCCACACAAACTTTGCAGAGAACCTAAACCTTCATTCCTCTTATGGGCATTTAAAACCTCTGTGCGCTGAGGCTGCAGCAGCGTCAGGCTGGAGACAAGCAAATGAGACCCCGAGGGTAGTCCAGACTAGCGCTAGTCCCCAGGGGTGAAGGCCGGAGCCCCCCACAGCCTTCCTGGCTTGCTGGTGGGCCTTGCTATGGTGCATTCACCAAGGTTCATGTATTAGGCACTTGATCTTAACTGTGGTGGTGTGAGGTACAGTGGGGACTTGTGAAGGGGCCATACAGGAAGGCTGTCAGTCACAGGAGCATCACCCTCTGCAGGACTGAGGCTCTTGGTGATGCCTGTTAGGCCCTCCAGGGGTGAAAGTCACAGCAAGACCAGGTTCTCTCTACTCCTCTGCTTCCTGTCTCCCTCTCCTCTGCAGTCCCATCATTGGACGACACACAGAACCTTCACAAGACACCATGCCAATACCCTAAACTGTGAGCAAACTAAACCTCTTTTCTTTATGAAGTACCCAGACTTACACATTTCATTATAGCTACAGGATATAGACAGTAGTGGTTTCCTACGTGTTTCTATTCAGGTTTTAAGTAACTGGATAGAATCGGAAGTCCAGTCTTCTATTGTAGGTGTACTGAGTGGATACTATTTGTGTGTATGTGTGCACATGCATGTGGGGGCCCAAAAGTGATGTTCGGGGTCTTCTTTGATTGCTTCCCACTTTTTTTTCCCTTTTTAACTGAGGCAAAGTTACTCACCAAACCCAGAGCTCACCAATTCTAGGTAGTCTAGTTAATCATATTGCCTAGCAGGACCCCATCTTTGCCCTCAGAATGTTGGAATTATGGGTAGTCTCCCACACTTCCCATCGTTCATGTGGAGCTGAGGATCTGAGCTCTGGTCCTCAGTGCTCTCTGCACCCCAGCACCTGTTTTTGATAAATAATTTCATGGAAAAAGAAGCAAATAAGATTCCCCAAACATGACCACATTCTAAGCAACGCCAAAGAACAGCCAAGTGCGGCTGCATCTCAACATCTTAGGGATTGTCTTTCAAACATGACCTTCAGGCTCAAAACAGCAAGAGGGAGCTGCATTCAATCTCGCATACCAAGGCAAGAAAACTGATGGGGTTTCTCCTTAGACATCCAGATACTGCAACGGCTCATATACTAAAAGGAGTTTCCATCCCTCATTTTGGAGCACCCTGCTCAAATTCTGCTGTTTTTGTCAAGTTCATCAATTCCTTTTTTTTCCCTCTTTTTCCCCTTCCTATTGATATGTTTCTTTAAAAAATTATTTTATTTTCAATTATTTCTATGTCTCTGTGTGGGCATCTGCATATGAGTGCAGGTGCTCCACAGAGGCCAAAAGAGGGTGTTGGATCCTCAGGAGCAAGAGTTACACCGTGATTGTGAGCTGCCTGATGTGGGTGCTGGGATCTGAATTAGGGTCCTCTGGAAGAGCAGGAAGCATTCTTAACCAGAATGTCCCTCATGAAAAGGATTCCAGGTGGAGGCTGGTAACTCATATCTCAGCAAAGCCAGGCAGGGCATGTGAGGGAGTGGAGCAGCTGTGGAAATTTCGGGTAGGTGTGTTTGATCCCAGATCAGGCTCTTAATGAAGAATGAGGCCTGGAGAGGGCTGTGGCGGCACAGCGGAGCGAGGATTTGCTGCGGGCACCATTTATTGAAAGGAAAACGATGTTGTTCTACCTGGAGCTGCTTAGCCTTCTCTGCAGGGGTTGGACTGGACAGGCACTCATGGCGGCGTTCAGGACCATTCATCTTTGTAGGCAAGGTTATTAGAACTATCCACACATCCTAGAAGCTTGATTGCCATCTTATTTCTGTGTTGGTCCAGATAAGAGTCTCAAATACTCTGAGCTCTTGCTGACAGCTGGAAAACAAGGAAGTGTGCATCCTTGCCCATGGGCAGGCACGTAGGTCACATGATGGGAGGCAGCTGATGGGGGTGGACAGCTGCTGCCCTGGAGTGATGCTCAGAGTCACATGGGAGCCCTGGGTGTCATCCGCTGCTCTCTGTGCCTTGGGGGATCATTTCTGAACCTCTGGACGATTTTCCCACGGAGAAGTTGCTGCGTTTGATCTTGATTGCGGTGCAGGCAACCTCTCACCTAATGGCGAGTGGTCCCAGCTGTCCTGGGAAGGCCTTCCAGTGTGTTTTCTGTGACTTTATCACACACTGGATATGGAGGGGTGGCTTATAGCTTAACTCACAGTTCTGGAGGAGAGAAGACCAGGTGTGGCAACATCTGGCGAGGACCTCATGCTAGGATGTAACACGGTGGAAGAGTGGAAGGAGAAGATGGTGTTCACAACAGAAGGAGAACACGCTGGAGCTGGGTTTCCTTTGACTGGCCTGCTCTTTCTAGAACGAACCTATTCCAGAAAGACAGCAGTCAGTCCATGGGAATGAATAATCTCCTCTGATCAGCCCCAGCTCTCAGTACCGCGATATCAGCAATCAAGTTTCAACTTGAGCTGGACACGGTGGAGCAAACCTGTAATCTCAGCCCCAGGGAGGCAGAGGCAGGTGAATTGTGAGCTGGATGCTAGCCTACGTTGCATAGAGATACCTTGTCTTAAACAGCGATGCTAAAAACCAATAAAGTTTAACAGTTTCCATGTGAGTTTTAGAGGAGTACAGGAATGAGCCACATTCCAGCTATCACATAAGCTCCCAGGGACTTCAGGGTCTGGGGACCTCCTCGAAGGCCTATTAATTCAGTTCACTGGGAGAAGACAGCTCTGATGCTTGCCTAAGGAGCTGCATCATCTTTCCGATAGTGCGAGGAACTGTTGGGGCCAGTCAGCACATCACTGGGTCACACTCCTCCTGACAGGGCAGAGCCCATCAGAAGCTGGGTTTTCCTGTTCTCTACTAGTACTAAAAACATCGCCTGCCACTTCCAGCCGCCTTGGAGGCTCCTGGAAGGAGGAGATGAAGGGAAGAACCAAGGTAAGATTTGTTGCGATGTCAACAAACACCCTGCAGGTGGAGCAGGATCTTGAGTTCTTGGGATCACCCAGCCATAAACACGAACAGAGCCCAGGGTGGGATGGAGTGGAAAAATGTTCTCCTCAGCTTCCTGGGGGACCAATCACACTCCGAGCCCTCAGGCTTCTTCCCTTCCACAGTAGGAACTTCCTACCTTCGAGGTACCCAAGATACACGAGCATGGATAGAGGTTCCCTCCTGTGCCCTTGGGCAGGCTTGCAAATCCTTTGACATATATAGTCTTTGTCAAGACAGGAGTATATCCTATAGTCTGCTCCTGAGTGTGCGTGTTCCTCCGTGGGTCACTTCTCTGCTGTGCTTTGCTCATTGGGACTCCCTTGTCTCCCCAAGGGTATCGTAAGGGGTCACCCATGTTTTTGGCAGGCCAGCGAGATGAGGCTGTGGAGCTGGGTATAAACGGTGGCAGAACATGGCTGACTGGGCCGGCTCCAACTGACCTGATGACAGAGAGACACCCTAAGAGAATCACAGTCACTTCATCATGCCAATTGTCTTATCACCAAGTGAAAGTATGACAACACCATCTATCAGAGCTGGCTTATCTTAGATGCCCCACAAGCTCGTGAGAGACTCAGACCCTTACAATGGCTCACACTCAAGGGCTCTCCATCATTTTTGCAACTGGAAAAAAGAATCAAGATTTGTCTCTGCAGAGACAAGGCCACGGTCTGGTCCAGGGCTGCCTTCTGCCTCAATGTATTGGGTTCCCCAATACTTAAATAACAGTTTGCCTCACCAAATGGTTTTCCTGTCACCTGCCTGCATGGCATAAAAAAGATCTCAGAAGCTGCTTTCTGTACCTCACAGAAACACATTCTATTGCTCAAGCCTGGGCTTCCCCCTTTGGCTTCCCACTGGACTTGCAGAGCTGGTTCAAACCCAGTCCTAATGCCACATGCTGGGGACAGGTGACTTCACACACTGCCGGGCCTTGGCATTCTGGTTGTGCTTTCACCAGACAACTTGGTTGATGCCTTGTCTGTTTTAGGAGACAACTGGTGATGAACTCCATGGGATGAAGGCTCAGGGCCTTTCCCATGACCCCATGAACCCAGTGTGACTAGCCTACTTTCCCCCGAACCACTCCCTCAGGCCCACGGGACTTACAGGATGCTGATGCATTGAACATTTCCTTGCTCCTTCTTCCTTTGGATGGAAGAAGTGTATGTGGGAAAGAGCCTGTAGAGGAGGAACAGGGGGTGCTGCATCTACTGCAAACCAAGGTCAGGTGACAGAATCTAGTTGGATTGGGACAGTGTTGGTTCCTATAACGACTTTCCAGTCTCAAAACTGAAGAAGGTAGGCTCACCTCAGGCCAGGTGATCATGGGCTAGCTGGGCATCTCTCTAATCCCTGGTTACCTGCTCTAATGTGTGGGTCCTAATATATGCCTTTACAGGCAGACTAAATGTCAAAAAAGAGATTTCACAGAGAGAGCCTTGTAAACCAGGAAAAAGATCCAACTGTGGGTGGCATTAAATCGAGGTGGTATGACATCAGAACACTGTGTTGTGTGAACCTTATAATCCAGCTGTTTGCCAAGGGTAGTCTCTTCATGTTCGAGAATCCTCCCTCCCCCTCCCCCCCGTGGCCCAAGGGCAGCATGCCCTGTGCTCTCTGTGCCCACGGATACCTTTTCAGAGAGGCAGAGGGATGGGATCTGGATTTCAGAGCTGCCTCCCTCATTCATGTTCTGTAATTTCATGACTCTTTAAGAAGACTTGGTCTGCTCGTATTGGTTGCTTGGTTTCTTAAGAACAAAGCAAGCCAGACAGCCTAAACACGAAATACAACCCCGGCAGTGAATTACACAGGCTTTGAGAAAGGCATTAGGCAAGGATGGTTATGTCTAGTATTGGGCCCGCCGGCTCTGCCAGGGCCAGGTAACTGGAATCTGGATACACTTGATATACACCTGCAGAAACACTGGTGGCTTTGAGTGTGCCAAGCACTTTAGTTCAGACTGTTTGAGAGCGTTCGATAGCTTTCCCCTACAAGACATGCTCGTAATCTGACTCTCTGTTTTCCCAAACACAATTACCCATGTTTCAGGAAAGCTTGCTTCAGCAACTTGGCCTGTGCAGAGGGGCTTTTCGTTGGGATTTGCTTTGCTTCTGCGGTGTTTCCGTGCCATCCCCTGGGAGGGCGCTGGCAATTACATTAATGTTGTGTGATGTGTGTTGAGGCCCATCTTGAGTTTCCCCATTGCAGTGGATAATGTGATTGTTGGAAGAGGTTCAGCTGGACTGGGGGTTGGGCAGGTTGCGGGGGTGGGGGAGGCTCAGTCTATAAAAGGCTTGCTGTGTAAGCATGAGAACCCTACCACTGAGGCCCTGCACCCACATAAAAAGTCAGGCACTGTCTCCAAAACCTGTAATCCTACCACCTGGGAAATGAAGACAGGAGGACTGTTAGGGTTTTCTGATCAACCAGGGTAGCCTAACTGGTGGGCTACAGGCCAATGAGGGACCCTGTCTCAAAAAGCAAAGCGGAAAAGTTCCTGGGGGAGACAGCTAATGCTGACCTTTGCCCTACATGTGTACAGGCATACATGAACAAGTGCATTGTACAGAGAGAGAGAGAGAGAGAGAGAGAGAGAGAGAGAGAGAGAGAGGGAGGATGGGAAAGAGAGAGGGAGGGAGAGAGAGAAAGAGAAGGAGAGGAGAGAAAGAGAGAATTTTCACTTGTCAAGTGAGATGACTCTAACTCCGGGCGTCATCAGTCTAGGGCTTAGGTGTCTGGGGTGACTCACAGCAGGAGACTGGCTGGCCCCTTTTGACACCCAGCCCTTCCTCACTCCACCACTACTTAGTTCTTGGCTGTGGGACCATAGCTGTGCACACTGCCTGGCTTTCCCTCTTTGGGGCAGCTAGCATCCTAGTCTAGTATGACTGACAGAATACAGCAGAATACAGGAACCCTAGGGCCTTCCTTTCTTCACACAGCTTCTGCCTCCATTCGGCTTTCAGTGTTCTCCCTGTGGCTGGTCCTGACCCTCTCCCCCTCCCCCCGTCACGAGCAGAGGCCATAGCAGAACGCTGCCCCTGTGCGCCACCATCTCCTCCTTGGTGTTTCAGTGTCACAGACGGCCACCCTGTCTCTCAGCCCCTTTAATTCTAGCTATGTTGAACACAGTTCTTGGCTATCAGAGTCCTCCGAGTCCTGCTTTATCAGAGTGAGTACCATTTACCGACCGCCTTGTCATCGTTCCTGCGGCCTCTGCGTCTCACAGTGTCTGTCCAAACACAGGGCTCCAGATCCCGGTGTCAGAACCCCACGCACAGGAGGCTCTGGGAGTGTTTAGAGTGGACCAGCAGTGGGGGGAGCCGAGCGTGTCTGCGGCTGTCACGCTAATGGCTGTCGGAAGAAGCATTTCCGGGCCTAAAGCAGTCCCTCCTGGGCTGTCTGGCTCAGCTTCCCGTCTCCCTTTGTGGGTTTCAGCCCTCTTCCCTTTGGATTTTCTTGTTCCTCTACTCTGCTCTTTCCCTACTCCCGCAGTTCTTAAGAAAATTCCCAGTGGCGTAATCTAGCTACTTCTATACACTGAGCTGTATTTTCAGGATCTTAATTTCTGCCCAAGCGTCCATACGATGGTGTTTACTACACACTTGGCCACTTCCTGAACAGATAGATTAGTGATATCAATCATGTGCTGTGGGCTGTCTGTCTGCACCAGACCTGAGAGTCACAGACATTTATCAGCTGTGTTGTTTACTGTGTGTTCTTGGGGATGGGCAGATGATCAGGCCCACTGGTCATCTGTGTTCAACCACCATTGTGTTCAAGGTGCCTAAGAGACACAGAACCCAAGGAGCAGTGTTATGGACCAATATGTCAGAGGTACCGTCTCCAGTAGAGAGTTGGAGCAAGCCCACTAGAAGCTCTGGCTAAAGTTTCGGGAAAATTTTTAAGAAAGAGGACAGCCCTTGGCTTGACCTAAACATGTCAGAAGCAAAGCAATGGGGGAGAAACTCCCCACTGCAGAGTCTTGGAGACACTGAGATAAGTAGCAGCAAAACGCTGTAGGGACTGGGGGAGTAAAGGGAGTGGGGAAATATTTCCCCATGGTTGTCGTATGTTTTCGTGCATGTGGATTCATGTCTGTGTGAGCATACATGTATACCAGTGAGTGTGCAGGCACAGGCTAACACCAGGCACTGTGCCTCAGGCATCAAACACCGTGTTTTTTTGAGATGGGGCTCTCACAGACCTGCAGCTTTCTGCACAGACTGGACTTCCTTGCAAGCCAGGGTCTGCCTGTCTCCACCTTCCCAGTGCTGAGAAGGCAAGAGCACAGGCACCCGCCACCAGCTTTTCTAAAACAGGGTTTCTAGGTCCTTATTTGCACAGGCAACACTTTCCTGATCCAGCTTGCCTGATGCTTGCAGTTGTAGGGTGTCTAAGGAGCCTGGGAGGTCCCGTCAACATAAGAAAAAGGCCCAATGCACTGAAATGAATAAGTCTTCAGCCAATCAAAGGGCAGAGATCATAGGACAACACACTACCTCCCACCCCTGAAATTAGAGAGACAAATAGACAGACAAGAGAGAAATATGAGTTATGGGAGCAGAAACCCAAGACCAGCAGTCTCCATGGTAACTACTATGGGGTTTCTTTGACCCAGGACAGTATGCCCGGCTTTCAACCAAAAGTACAAGGTGCACTAGGACACACAAAAGGACATTTGGGAAGCTAGAGCAAGCCTTGCAGTAATTTCAGTGTGGCTCTGTTGGGTAGGGCAGAAGGAGTTCAGAGGCAGCCTGGCGTCTCTGGCTGGGAGAGGGACGGAGCACAGCTGTATGGGAACGCACCCCTCGGAGGTCTCTCTCCTTGCTTCACTGGGATCCCCTCACATTCTGTCCTCACGCGTTGCCAGAGGTGGCCCTGCAGCAGCTCCTACAAAAGCCCAGGTTAACGGGGACAACACCAACAGGGATGCAAAGCAACCCTGCTGGGCTCGCCTTGGGCTGAAATCTGGCTTCTGACATTGAGGGGAGGAAAGGAGAGGTGATGGTCGCAGCCTAAGAATGACGTATTGCTTTAGTGGAAGAAGATTAGAAGTGATCATTGTTCCTACTTCCTTCCTTCATCCTGTCATTCAGCCCCGACCTCCAGTCCGTGCTGACTCAGGCGCCTCTTCTCTTTGCAGCTGGGATGAGTTACCACCAACATACACAATGGTAGGAAGCTGGGGTGGGGGCCGTAGGGGAGAATAGACAGGTCCGTGGGGGATAGCAGGAGGAGGCTGAGGTGCTGGGAGAATCAGTAAGGACAGGCTTTGAGGGGGGAGCCCCATTTCTCCCACTGCACCAATGCCCTTTGTCATCGGTGACTGCCGGAAGGGTGGACACAGGTCAGTGTGTCCCAGGCACCGGACACGTGGCAAGGTGATCACAGTGACAATACTGACTGTCAATCTGACGGAACCATCCAGAAGACAAGCCTCTGGCGTGTTTGTGAGTTTCTAGGTTAGGTTAATGGAGGTGAACTTATCCCGGAAGTGAGCAACACCAATTCCCACAATGAATAAAAAATAAGGAAGGGTGAGCTGGCCACTGGTGTCCCTTCTCTGCTTGCCGATTGCAGGGGCGCTGTGACGTTTCGTGCCGTGGCTTCTGCTGAGCTGTCCCTTCACATCACAAGCCATGGAAAACCTTTCCTCTCAAAGGCTGAGCTTTTCAGGTATTTTGCCACAGTAAAGTAACTACTACAGACTGGCTCTGATTCGTCTCCCACACCATGGAGAACGAATAACGTTTTGATCTCCTAAGCAAGAGTTTTCCATGTGAAGCCCACAGACCTCATGCGTCCACCTCCATTTCAGGCAGCGGGCAGAGTCCTTTATGGATTTCGAGTTTGGCCATCAGAAGTCAGCGAAGTGGCTGCTGAGCGCAGTGCCCGCCACAGTTAGACGAGCTCTGTCTCTACTACGGTGAGTTAGTCACAGCGAATGTTGCCATCGGAGGGTGCACAGCCACCAGCAGAGAGACAGGACGTTGGTGGCAACTGCCTTTTTGAAGTTACCCACCTATCTGCAGGTCTCAAATTCTGCATAAGTGAGTTTGCCTTTGGGGTGAGAGGAATCTTCCACTTACTTCACATATACTTTCCGAGTTCAGTTCCTCCCTGTGCGATGAGTCCAGAGGCAGCTCATTCTGGGGTCACTGTGAAGAGGAGTGGCTTGCCTCGGTCTGAGGACCGCCCCCACTTGCACCTAATGGTCCATTTAATCCCCATATCTACGCTGGGGAGATGTGTAGGCTACCCCTTCTGACAGAAGTGGAAACCGAGGCACATTCCTAGCAAGCAGTTTGTCCCAGGTGGCCTGGGTCTAACGAAGGAGCAGAGATGTAGTCTCTTTCTCTGAGGCCTCTGGGGTTTGGACAGTGACATTTGGAACTGAGCTGAAATCCATTTGTTTCATGTTTTTCCTCAGTGTGCTTGTGGCCTAGGCCCTGACAGGGAGTCAGTCTTCCAAACAACAGTGGCTGGTTCAGCACTGTGAGAGGGACCTGCTGTCTGGGGGTGGGGAAGAGGGCTACTTTCCTTTCTGGGGGTCGGGAGAGGGCTGCTGTCCTGGGGTGGGGAGGGGGCTGCAGGTCCGAAGGCACTGTTGGGCTTGTGTGCCCCTTTGCAAGAGCCCTTAGGACGCTTAGGTGGAGCGAATCTCATTTGTTGGGCTAGACAGAGCTTTTGAGACTGAACGCTATTTCTTTCTTCATTTCTGTACAAAATGGGAGCTGTTTCTCAAGGCTGATTTGCAGAGGGAAGATAGAAATTAGAAGATCACATCCCACAGGGGTTGGGAATTCTGTCTCTTTTCTCAGTACCTTCCACGCACCTTGGAGAGAGAGGGAGCAGAGGCTATTTCTGTGCACAGTTCAAGAGAATGATGGCTCTGGAGATGACTGTGGCCTTTTGATTCAAACAAAACAGAATCCTCAACCACTTCTCCCATCACCGGCCCCAATCAGTGGCAATCTAAATGACAGAGACAGCCTACAAAAAGATTGGTTCATTCTGCAGTGGCACCCACACGCATGCCATCGCAAACTGTGGGTACATCCTGGGAGCCTGAGGCAAGATAAGAAGGGTTGCATAAGTAGTTTGCCAATGAATAGTCAGTTGTTGACCACAGGACCAGTAGCAGGGATGACGGTCAGTTCACAGTTGGACAGGCAATGTCCTTGCTGAAACAGTTTCCTATGATCACTCCCATCTACAGGGACATGTTTGTGAGAGACCTTCCATTAGCACCTTGCTGGAGAGACATTAGCTGTCAACTTGACCCAACCTAGAGTCATAAGGGGAGAGTGTCTTCATGAGGTATTATCTAGTCAGGTTGGCCTTGGCACGTCTCTGGGGGAATATTTTGATTATGAATTGGTGCATGTAGACTCAGCCCATTGTGGGCAGCACCATTCCCTAGGTAAGGGATCTTGAATAGTAGAAAGGTAGAGAGGGAGCTGAGGCCTGTGGGGCTCTTCTCTCAGCCCCTGACTAGATGGCTAGTCGGCTGTACTGTGATGGTGGGCTGTAACCTGGAATTGTAAGCCAAATAAACCCCTTTTCTAATCTAAAATCGAGTTTTAAATTTTTAAAACCACAGCGAAAGAAATGCTACTAGAATAAGCACCTCCTAGGAGTTTTGTGGATTTTTGTTGCTGGGGTTTGTTACCAGTGACTCTACTTTGATTTTGGTATCTTTCAGTGGAACTCTCCCAGCCCAGACACATGATCTGTTTGTTGAGGGCTGGGCAGAGCCATCACTGTCCGCTGTCCATGAGCAAAGGCCCAGGCTAGCGCCATGACAGGCTCTCCTCGGCCAACCTCGAGTCCATGCACAAACCCATCTGGTCTCTCCAGAGATGACAGGAGTTTGAGGCTGACAGGAAGGCACTATTGCCTACCTCTTAGTTGTGAAGGTGTGTGCTCCGAGCCTCACACAGATCATCAGACCTCTCCAGCTTTGGTGTGCTCATCAACGAGAAGGAATAAGGGCCGTGGCTTCAGCCCCCATCACCGGGCTTCAGAGGAATGAGATAATGCCCAACTTCCTGTTTTGCTGGGCAGTTGAGGGCACTTAAGTTAGCAGCTCAACTCTATGTTTTTACTTCCTACTCTAAGTGATGTTATGCTTGTGTGTGTCTCTGTAAACCAAACAGGGAAGCCTGGGGCTGAGACTCACCACACTAGCCTCACACTCCGCCCTCATTTGTGGCTTTATCTGGCCTCTGCGAGGCCAGATCTCTTCTCTGCTCAGCCTGGGGCCTAAGGCTGCTTAACCACACAATTAGAAGGCTAGTTTTATGGGGAATCTAGACTGTTAATTCACTTTGGGTGCTTAGAGTGGAATGAAGCTGGCAGCTGGCTCTTGGACAAGTTTCGGATGCAGGAATCCGCTGTGGTCTCATTTCTTTATGGAATAAGCTAAGTTGCCAATGGTGACAGGGAGTGCCTATAGCTCCAGCTCTTTGGGAGGCCGAGGTGAGGGATGCATTGAATTCAAGAGTTACCGGCTGGTGAGACACCCCCTTTAAAAAAGTCCCATCAAACTAGAACAGGGGCTCCCAGCTTTGCCTGGCTGACATTTGTTGCTGGAAATGTCTTTGAGGTATGGACAGTCCTGGGTGGTGTAAGATGTTCCGCAGACACAAGGTCATTACTCTCCAGAGGCTGATACATCACCTCTCCCTGCCTTGTGACACCGAGGAAAGTCTAGGCTGGAGTGGGGAGGCAAGTGGCTGGCAGGATTCCTCTGCTGCTGGCCCCAAGCATGGAGAAACTAACAGCAAGCTTTCTCCAGCCTCCTGCCTGCAGCTCTAGATGGAGTCAAAGGATCCTGGCTTCTCCCTGCAGCGCTGGACTGTCCCAGGGAGCTTGAAGATGGTGTAGTTACAGACAAGAAAGGCTGAGTTTGCCTATCAAGTAAATCAGCTACAAGGAGGTCATTTCAGACTTACAAACACAGCCAGATACTTTCATCAATGTCTTTATAAAATTGAGAAAGCCAGCTTGAAATCTCATCGTGTTATCTCTCCGCTCTCGGGAGGTGGAAACGTAAGCGGGATTTGTGTGAGAAGGTCACATGCAAACCAGAGTCCTTCATTTCCTGAATGTTCTGCCTTTGCTCAATATACCACAGAGGTTCCACGGCTTAACAGCCGTCAGGGACCCCGTGAAAGTCACCGTTTTCTCAGCCTCGGCTTCCTTATTCCTAAAAACAAGAAGCACAATAATAACCCTATACAGTTAGGTCTTTGTACAGATTAAAGATGGCGCAGTGGTTGCCATGGTAACCACACTAGCTACCATGCCTCCGCTGGAATCATCAACATCATCAGTAGCAGGAGATGCTCCACTCCTGTGCTATCATGAGTCCAGGGATCTGCAAGCCAGAACTGAAATTCTAAGAGATTGCCACCTGAGCCGGAAAAAACGCATTGTTAGTGTTTTGCTCGAAAGTGTTCACCTGACAACTGTCATTGAACCTTTTTATTGGTTATCTAATGCCAAGGGGTGAAATCATATACATCATAGACGCACATTAAATGGACTGAGATATGTATGGAGGAGGAAAAGGGAAGGAGGAAATGACAATTTTACTTAAAAATACAGTTCATCTGAGGCAGGAGCAAAGGCACACTTGTCAGCGTGGAGAAATTCAGACAAATGATCTTCACGAAAGACTCCGAGCCTCGTCAGGACTGCTGTTGTGACAAGCCTGTCGTCTCAGAGGTGTGGGAAGAGAAGCCCCCTTCTCTCAATCTGCCGCAGGTCAGCAGGGTCAAACCCTGCTGTGACCATAGTGGCCTTGGCTTCACTGCTGGACATTTGTTGGGTACCAGGGTCAGGAGTTAGGGCTGGGAGCTAAAGAACTCTCCTGGTGTCATTCTGCTGCCTCTGCCAGCGATACCCTGAATCACTTCTGCTTGTCAGTTTGCTGGGAACCATGGTCTCCATGTACCCAGAAAAAGGGGTGTTACCTAGTGAGTACCCCAATCTCTGCCCTAGGGTCAGACCACAGGCAGGGCGGAGGCCATCTGGCCACCAGGCTTTGTGAAGAGCAGAAGCAGGCAAATGTTTTCTTAAGGGGCCGCATTAGCTGTATGAGCCACATAGCCCTGCCCTAATGTTCCAACTCCTTGAATCTGGGCTTCCGCCATGGATTTTGAAAACAAATGGAGGTAGCTGTGTTCCCATGAACTGGAACTTACAAACGCAAATGGCCAAGAGAATCCCTCAGAAATCCCCAGTGTTGTTTTTGGTAAAAAGCACATCATTTTGAGGAAAAGTTCTTCAGCATGCAGGATGAGAAGGCTGCCATGGGCAGGCAGGGCATGGCTCCGCCAATGGATGTGGTCAGAGTCACAGCTTTGTCCACTTAGTGCCTATGAATTCTGTGCTCTGTAGGATCTATTTAAATTATTGAGGGCAGTGAGGAGGAGAAGGAGGAGGGAAGGGAAGGAGACAAGGAGAAGGAAGAGGCGAAAACCACAGTCTAGGAGCTGTAAGGGTCTTACTCGAAATGGTGGAACGTGGTATTTAAAAGTGAAAAGGAGAAGTTGGGGCCTGAGGCGTAATTCTTCCAACACAGTTTATGAGCCCACATTCTCAAGTACTCGACGTGGTCTAAAAATACCTTCGGAAGCTTCTTTAGGGAGAAACTAAACTTAGAAATTCCCTCTCTCCCCCTCGTCTTCCATAAATACACAAAATTGCCCACTGTGTGCCAAATTCTGTTCCTGGCCAAGGAGGTGGAGGGGATAAGAGCATAAAATCCCGTTTCCACAGAACCAAGCTGGGGGTTCAGGCTATAAACACATAAAAAGCCAACCAACACCTCTGTCAGACACCAGTAAATGAAGTAACAATAAACTCTGGCAAGGGTGGGTGCCATGTGGGAGAAGGGGATGTTTGTGAGGAGAGCAGGGTGGAGTCCGAACCGGAACCTCTGCTGCAAGCTCAGGTGTAAAAGCCAGCAACCATTCTGGAAGATTGAGGGGAGCAGGCTGAGTGTGGGGAGCCCCTCCCCTGCCCAGGGTATGAATGGTCTGGAGCCCAGGGTCACAGATGTTCTGGAAGCCGGACCCCGAGGACTAGGAGGGACCCACTGCTGTCACCAAAGGTTCCTTTAGACTCACTCAAAGCTGAGTTCATCCCCTGCTACCATAGTAAGTGCCCTAGGACAGCACAGACAGTGTACTCTGGACACTACTGCAGGAGCCCAAGGTCCAAGTGGGTGCAAGTTGGTCACTTGACCTATCCAGCAACCTCTGTCCTAGCTCATGTAAGAGCCCTGAGTGTGTGGCCCTCTTCTCCTTGAGTTCCAGCTCAGGGAACTGCGACGGTGACCTTTGCAGCACACCACCGGCGTGCTGGGACCGGGTGCCACAGCCTGAGAAAAGCTTTGTCTCACACAGAGGCAGAGCTGAAGTTAAGATCTCCGCAGGACTGGATTCTTGGAGGCTGTGCAGAAGGATCTCTCCTAGCAGAGGCTGTGCAGAAGGACCTCTCCTAGCACCTTCTGCGATGCTGGTATCTTTGGCATACACAGCTCACACACACAGTCCTCACACAGCCCTGACCTCTGCTGTGATGTTCACGGTGCTCTCCCTGTATGAGGTCTGGACCAAACCCCCCTCCCGCCCCTTCCCCATTTGCTAGGATACCTGACTTAGCAAGGAGGGCCAGTCCTACTGACCTCACTCAAGTCAGGGTCTCTAGAGCAACTGCTGAATGGGTTTTTCTCCTCACTGGGACTTAAGGGGGGGAAGGCTTTATTTAGGATCCCAGTTTGTGGGTTTAATTCATTACGGAGGAAGAGGCAAGGTGGAGGGAGGGCCAGAAAGGGGTGTGAGGCTTCAATTTCCTTGCTTTCCGAAGGACCAGGAAGCAAAGCAAGCAGTGACTGGCAGCTTTCTCATTCCCTCACTTTGATTTAGGCTGGGCTTCCAGCCCTTAGCACGGAGCCACCCATGTGTGTGTCTTCCTCCTCAGCTACTCTCCTGGAAAGGTCTTCACAGATAGTCATAGGGTGCAGCTCTTGGATGATTCTCTTGCCCTTTTATATTTACATATATTTTTTAATTATATGTTTCTGTGGAGGGGATGGTGCGTGCATAGGAATGCAGGTGCTCTTGGAGGGTAGAGGTGATGGGTGATGGATCCTCTGGAGCTGGAGTCTCAGACAGCGAGTTAGTTGTAAGCCACCGGAAACTGAACCCAGGTCCTCGGCAAGAGCAGCACCAGCTCCTGTCCTCTGAGTCACCAGTCTAGTCCCCCCCCACCCCCCCGAGGGATTCTGGAGATTCCAGTGAAGACGAACCATCACGCTGGCATTCTAAGGAGCTTGTGCTTAGGATTTATTTCATTGTAGGAAGCATGAGGGGCCACAATCCAGCTGGCCCCAGCGGTCTCTGCAGGAAGAGCTGCCTCATCGGAGCGTGCAATGATGGGTGCTGAGAAGGGCCAGACCCCAGGGACCAGCTCACAGCAGAAGGACTGCATGTTTCATGACAACAGAAAGAGAAACTCGGGCTGCAGAGGACCAAATGAAGGGGACAGGGAAGAGGAGGGCGTGGGAAGGCCAGGGCCATCACAGGAGGGCTTTGGGAACTTGACCTTTTGAGTTTCAGTCTGTGAATAATGAGAACATTGCAGGAACTAAATCAGGGGTGAGCTGCATTTTGGAGGATCACAGTGACAGCCGCATGGGACCAGGTGGACATTGGGAAGATGGTTCATGTGGCTACAGTAGTAGTTCCCAAGAAAGACCATGGTAGCTTAGGTAAGGAGGGATAGTGGGCCCAGGAATAGCACAGACTTGGGAAAGCTGCCTAGAGTTGCCGTGAATCATGGCTACTGAATGGTGGCTGATGGGTTCTGGGGGTACGTATGAGGGTTTTGTGGGGTAAACACCGAGATGGCGTTTATAGCGTTGTTTCTGACAGCCCTGATTATCAAATGCCAGACTGGGACACAGAATTGGGCAGGAAGAAGACCGCTTATGGTACTGGGGTGTTTTCTGGAGAATAGGCCATGCATACCATCATTACACGGAGGATGCCAGGCCAGGGCCATGCATACTGCCTGCTAGGGAGCCTCATGTGTGTGTGGGGGTGGGGTGGGGGTGTGGTGGAGGGGTGGGCTGAGTGAGTAGAGGGGCTCATGCCAGTGGGTCACAAAATGTGGTCCGGTGATGTGGCAAACAGAGCAGGGGTCTTCTGACGTCCTGGTTCCAATCCCTTAGAAGCTCTGAATGTTACTTGACACAATGAAAAAGACATTCCAGTTGTCACTTTGTGAAGGACCTTGAGGTGGGTAACAGACGCTTCTGGCTTACCTGGTGGGCCAGGTGCCATCACGAGGATTTTATAGGAAGGAGACAGGAGGGCCCAAGTCAGGAAAGGCCAGGGGCAGTTGGAGCAGAACGAGGGCAGACAAGCCAGGAGCCAAGGAATGGGTGGCATCTAGAACCTGGAAGGAGCGAAGAATGAACCTGTCCTACAGCTTGAAGAGGAAATCACATCCTTGGATGCCTTCGGACTGGTCCCGGAGTGTCTGTCCTAAGAGGGTCAAGCAGAGTGTTCTTTTATGGCCTCTAAGTTTGCAATTGCTTGCAGGAAGTGGATGAGGATGGAGAAACGGGGATGGTAAGCCCGAGTCTTCACACACACTAAGCCCACCGACACAGGGATCTCTCCAGAGGCCTGCATGTCTCTTACACAGGCCAGGTGCAGCGACCAGTCACATGGGGTGTGGAGAAGGACAAGGGGGTGGGTTGTGGTCTCCGGCCAGCCTCAGCTCCTCTTGGCTTCCACCAGTGTCGAGCGGTGTCAGCCACGCATAGCGGGTTCCACTTGAGATTGTTCTCTGGGTGAACTGCGCGTAACTGTGGAAGGAGGTGAGCGTTAGACCAGCCTCCTGTTAAACACAGACAAGTCTGGCTCTCTGCGGCTTACAAGAACTGCAGCTGTCACTTCCGTAAGAGTTTACACGGAGTGACACTCACCAGGCAAACACACACGAGGCCTGTCTGCCTCCTGGCTCGTGTATTTTGTAGAATCCTGCCCTAGATTCTACATTTAGATGCTGAGCTAGACATGGAGCAAGAAGAGGGGCTGGAGAGGGTGAAGAAATTTATTGTGACCACAGGAGGAGGGGACAGCAGTGTAGACGTGACCTATCTCTTGGATCCATAATTGGTACAGAATAATACCGATAGTTGAGTTTAACCTCCATGGAGGGTCTTAATTCATTTTCTGTTGCTGTCACACAATGCTCGAGGATAGATAGTTGATAATGCATACAAATATGTTTTGTACAGCTCTGGAGGCCGAGCACTGGGCTGACATCTCTCTGGTGACCCTCTGGCACTCGGCCCAGTGTCTCATGACCTGTGATGGTATCCAATGGCCAGAGAGAGCAGGTGATCTGGCTTGACTCTCCCCTCTTTCTACCAGTAGCTTTGAAGTGTATTCGTATTGCTTTGGATATTACATTTATTTATTTTGTGCATGTGAACGTGTGTAGGTGCATGCATTGAACAGGGAGGTCAGAGGATACCTTGCAGGAATCGATTCTAACCATCTACTGTGTGTGTACCTGGGGTCACACTCAGATTGTAAGTCTTGGTGGCAAGCCCTATCATCTACTGAGCCATCTCACTGGCCCAAATTGATTACTTTTTATTTTTAAAATATTTTTTTTGTGGTGTTGGGAATTGAAGTCAAGGCCTTGTGTCTCCCAGGTGAGATTTCAATCCCAGAACTGCATCCTAGCCCTGATTCTTTCTTAGGGCATGGATGACCATCTTGGTCTTCGCCTCCATGGCCTCACGCTGTTTTCCTGATTCCTGAATGACAAATACCATTGACATGTGTAACTGAGGGTTAAGCTCCCAACACACACACACACACATGAACCGTTAGGAAACATGTTCCAAGCAAAACACCATGGAAGCTGCTATGCATGGCTGCAAAGGTGTAATGAAAAATTCAGCTTATGATGGTCCTGTTGAATTTCAAACATAATTAACAACTAAAACAACAACAACAACAACAACATGTTTCAAACAGTGACAAGACCTGTGTGTGTGTGTGCGTGCATGTGTGTGTGCTTCAGATAACCAAGAAGGACCATCTTCGCCTGCAATTTCAAGGTCCCTCTTTAGTGCTCATACCCTCCTAACTCTTGGTGATTTCACTCTATCATCCTGTCTTGGGCAATGTGGTCTGTAGTTGAGAAGGAAAGACTATCTTTGTTTCCAGATACAGGACTTGAGAGAGAGAGAGAGAGAGAGAAAGAGAGAAAGAGAGAAAGAGAGAAAGAGAGAGAGAGAGAGAGAGAGAGAGAGAGAGAGAGAGAGAGAGAAGGAAAGGAGCAAAGAGAACTGGTTTCTGTCCTTCCCTAGGTGGCCTCTTTCCCAACCCAGGTTCTCTTCCCTGGTTGTGAGTCGTGGGGCGTCGTCTGTGGTCCACACACCAGACTATATAGGTAAGACCTTTCCCAGCCCAGGGCCAGGCCAGGGAAGACCTTATACAAATGTAGTATGCACATCCTAAGACTCACACCACTTCAGCAGGTTACTCAAGGGATTCTGAGAGCTCCTGGCTCATTTCATATCACTAGAAAAAATATTTGGGTAGACTTGAATTTCTTTCGGGAAAAGCCTCAGGAATAAGTTCTCTAGAGAATCTGCCATTGAGAAGTATCGAGGCTGGCGTCTATGTTCGACTCTTCTGAGCAAGTTTTAGGAGGCAAAATGTAATAGCAAAGGCAGCTTGCCCACCTCTGCCTTCATCATGGTTGTTAGGTAACATAAGGAGACTGAGCCATGGGGTTCCCCTATCAGATAGTGTGGACCACATGCCTATGACTTCTGGTCATGGTTGCTGGCCCAGAACTTTGGGTTTTCTGTTCTCTGCTCTTCAGAACCCTTGATGACTTTTGCTCCCTGGAACTGTTGCTATAAATTAAAAATAATTTTATTATTTGTTCTTTGTTCTATTCAAAGCCCACACAGGTCTAAATCTTTGCTGTTACCATTCTGGAAACATCTCTCCTAACCTCTGCTTCACTCTCAGCCCAGAGGTACTCACTGGAGGCCTTCTGTGTCCATCTGGCTAGGTGGTGTGTGTCCGTCATCCACTTGACATCCCCCCATCCTGTTGCTGCAGGAACAAACCCCACAGTTACAGTGGCTTGCAATGTCACCTTTTCTTATCTCTCACTTCTGGGAAGTATTTTTGGGTCTCAGGAATCTAACACCAAGGGATCAGAGAGGCCACGTGCCCTTGTGGAGGTTGATTCTGAGGTGCTGTGGTCTGAATGGGTCACTCCAAAACAGAAGTGTTAAAACTTTATGGCCTTTAAGAGGCGATCAGGTCAGGGGGCTCCTCTCCCAGGGAGCAGGCACAGGGTCTTTATTCAGTGCTCAGCACACTTACCTCTCCACCATCTGTGAAGGTGCAGTGTTCCCCCTGTCTTAGAGAACACAGTCCTGACCCACTTTGTAAGCAGTCAGTAGCCCACACCAGGCAATCAAGTCTGCCAGAAGGCCTTTGACTTCTCTCAATCCAGAACTGTGACAAAGGTCTTTTTTGTTTGTTTGTTCTCTCACAACCTACTCAGCCTCAGGTGTTTTGTTACCCAGCACAGACAGACTGAGACTCCAGGGTTGCTGGGACTGAGCACCACCAATTGGTGGCTCAAGCAATAGGAATTTATTGCCTCACACCCTCATGGTTAGAGAGAACAGGAGTGTGTGTGGGGGGGATGTTTTCCCCAACTGTTCTAGGGAGGGTCCACACTGGTCTCTTGCCTCAGTTTCTCGTGGCTCTGGACACCCCCCGGATTTGCTATTCACTCTGGCTTCTGATCCACCTTAGTGTGACTTCTGCATCTATGACTCTAGAAAGGCATTGTCCCTGGATTTAGGACCCATCTAGGTAATCCTGAATGACTTCTTTTTGAGATCTCAAATGCAATTACATCCGTAAAGACCCCTCCCCCCTTTTTTGTGTAAAGTCTCAGAGTGGAAGGGAAAGGATGCTGGTATTTGCCCCACCCCAGTTGCTTTACTTGGGGTAGATCCTGATAAAAAAAAACTTTACTTGAAGCCTAGGTCTTGGCAAAGAACCTTCTCGCATGGGAAGAGATTCAGCACAGAAGGCCGGTTCAGAAAGACAACACAGAATTCGCTGGACATAGGGTTTCCCTGGGTGAATAGAGAGCTTTGTTGCTTGGCTGGGCCACACTCTTTTATACCACGGTCATGTGTGAGAGTCAGGGAGTTAAATCTGTAAAGCTGTGGAAGTTAAAGCCCTCACAGCGTTTGAAGTAGCTTCATATTTGGGCTTCATTCATAGCTGTCCTGGGCACATGTGGGCTGGGTGGTGATGGATTAGACCTTTGCCCTATGCACTGGGACAGAAGGCTGACTTTGGAGCCTAAGGTTAGTTCATGTGGCATCTAGAACGTGGTTTATTCTAGCTGCAATGTAAATCGTTTCTTCTCAGGTGGTTGCTCTGTTCTGGTTAAATCTTCTCTACGTGCGTGCCTTGAGATTGGGGAAGGAGAAAGAAAATCTTTCTAAAGTCCCATGGCTGTGATTTCTGTTTTCATCCTGACAAGCCTAGAATAATGAGCTCTCAAAGATGCTGATGCTCAAGTCATAGCCTGCTGGCAAATGGACTGTCTTTAGAGTGAGCGAGCATCAGGCCAGTGAAGAAGCCCTGTGTACATTTCCTTCTGTCTGGGGGCCTGGAGTTGCATGGTGAGCGCACACACGCAGACACACAGCAGCCGTCAGCGTATCCAGCGTGGGCCCGTCTGCACCAGAGTTCTTTCTGCTGGCACCCAGAGATAGGAACTTTGTCCCAGGACTGCTGGAAGCGGACCTGCTGTGGCTCAGTGCATCACTGGCCAAGGTCCACCGCCCAGGACCATTCAAGGAAGGCATTTCTGCAAGCCTGCCAGGGTATCAAGGGATGCCTAACCTAGAGAAATGTCTATCAGTACCCCAGACCCCAACATAATGAATCCCTGGCTACTGGCTGTTCCTCTCACATCATCTTCTCCATCACCCTGCACCAAGACTGCAGCCCTGTCCTCCTCCCTCCTCTTGACCTCAAACAGAAGCAAATCCAAACATGTGTGTCCTCTGCACAGGACAGCAGCTGCCATATTCCTCCACGTTGGTGCCCAGAGTTCCTCAGGCTCTCCTCCATCTGCATTCACCTCCTGCTTGCTTGTTTTCCTCCGTCCTGCTTCCTCTGGGTCATGCCTAGGCCACACTGGCTCTACTTCACCCTCCTCTGTCTGAGTATAACCCCCCCCCCCTGCCAGGTTCACTGGTTCTCACCTTCTCTCCATCGAGACAGCCTCCCTCCACAGCTCCTGTCACCCCAAGCACCCTTTCCCACGCATTTCCGCTCTCCCTGATAGAGTGGGGCCCAGGGGAAAAGAGCCTTTTGTTTTGTTGCACCTCCCCAGGTGCCCGCCGCAGTGCCCAGCAGGCTTTAGGGATGCTAGGCTGAATGTGTGAATGAATGGAGAATGAATGAATGATGTGTGAATGAATGGAGAATAAATGAATGATGAGTGAATGAATGGGCACACGTCAGAGCCTAGGGCAGCGTTTGCCAAGTGTCCTGTCTGCTCAGAAACTGCCTTGTCATTTTGTCTGCAGTGAGTCATCTGCTCAGGGACCTCATGATTCTTTCCTCCCCTCCACCCACAGGCTTTTAAAAAAATGATGAAAGACTGGACGGTTTGGAACCACTGCGGGATGTGTGCTCTCGGAGGCTTATGTGAGGCAATGGCCATGTAACTTTCCATACAACGGCTTAGGGAAGAGGTGCATTTCCATCAAGGAGGAAGAAGCTGGTGGCACTGTCGAGGGCGGTGTTTGACTGGGGAAACCCAGGGATGCTGGTGCACAAAGCTATCTTCAGGCTGTGTGCCAGGAACACAGCACCCAGCTGCCAGGTGCACAGGCTGTGGGTGGCACACTGTGAGCCCAGCCTGCAGTGCTCTGGGAACTCCACTTTCCCTGCACCCTGCCCCAACTTTACTTTTAGAAAGGCCGCGGTAACCTTGCATAGATTCATCACCCAGAGGGCGGCTGTCTGCTTACCCTTCTAAAGGGTGCTGTGACCAGGCCAGCCAGCTCATTTGTCAAGGAGGCAGGCTCAGGGTGAGGCCAGGGCTCTGATTCAACAATGCTCCTGCAGAGAGTGTTTTGCTTATTTGTTTTGCTTTTTTTTTTTTTGTTCGTAAGGGGACTGTTTGCCTAGTATGCTGACTTACAGACTGGGAAGTAATCTAGATTCATCCATGGGTCCACTCAGCTCATATGGATGGGCTCAGGGTGTGCAGTCTTAGGAAACTGACAATATTCAGCCAGGTAGCCATTGATCATAGTTAAACCCAGACTTCAAAGGCAAAGACCCCCAGTTCACATTATATCTCCTGTGGACTGACCTTGTCACCGCGGAAACAGTAGCGAAGGGTTTCTGATCCTCTGGGTCCTCATCCATAAAACAGGTCTTGTTGGGAAGGACTTGAGAGGACACCTGTGAAGCAGAAAGGAGCATGAAACCCTTGGCGAATGCCAGCTCTCGGTCCGCTAATGCCTTTGAGCTAGTCTTCATCGGAGTGAGGAAGCCTGAGCAACAGAGGAAGGACTTTGATGCTTTGTGTCCAGCCCAGAGCTAGGCCCATGCTCACCGATCTTCTCTCAAGGTGCTAACTGTTTGGCAGTTTGACCCTGTTCTACAGCCCACTGGACATGCATGCTATTTCCTGCCAGCTTTGCTGTTGTTAGCTGTAGCATGCTCACACCTCTGTGGAATTCCTTTCACTCATGACCTGGGTTTCTCTTCCCTGTTTCTAGCAGGCAGCTCAGCGCACAACCGGCTAACTAATGCTCGTGGTCAATTGCTGGTAGACCAGAACTTCCTAGGATGGTTTATTTAGCCTTTCTCTGGGTGATCTCCAGACTGTGGGCTCTACAAGTCTGCTCTTTCTTTCATCTCTCTCCTCCGGATAAGACCGAGAATGCAATCTAGGTTTTGTAGGCGGGACAGGACTGAGGCCAGATGAAAATATGAACTCCATATTCAGGAATCATTAGGAATTTCAGTATCGTGACCATCAAAAATTAAAACAAGATTTTGGCTCTAGAGAGGTAGCTTAGTTGGTAGAATACTTGCTTAGTCCTGGGCTCAATTCCTAGGACTGCATGAAAAGTGGGCCTGGTTGCATATGCCTGTAATCTCAACACTCATTCAGAGGATAAAGGCGGGAGAATTCAAGGTCATTCTCTACCACATAGTGAGTTTGATGGTAGCCTGGGCTACATGAAAATTTGTCTCCAAATAAAAAAATAAATAAAATAAGAAAAGAGAAGAGGAAAGAAAAGACAGGAGTGGGGTTCCTCAGAGGGCAGGGTCCACTCTGCTTACATGTGATACTGTCCCTGTTTGCAGACCAGCGTTTTATTTGATCCGGCGTAGGTAACTGATGTCTGTGATCCTGTCACCACAAAGCCAGCATGTAGAAGTGCTGGCCTAACAGACGGGAATTACTGGTGTGAACCAAGCTCGTGCCCATTTGTGATTCCCAACTCCTGCGCAGGCTGGAGCCTTCAGGACAGAATCGCAACAGGTCCCACCTCAATTAGAGGGTAAATGTAGACTTCATTTGTAGGGTTGACCCTGGGCTTTGGCCGTTTAAATTCAAACTTCCCTCTCCCTACCAAGAGTGTCCAAATGTGCAAAGCAATCAAGGTATAAACCAACCTGCTTGGAGGACTTGGGTTTTCAGTACAGCTCGCTTTGATTTGAACTCAGCCACTGAGTTGGAACACGGAAAAGGACAACCACATTGGCTTCTGTTGCTTTCTTTCTCTGAGACGAAAAATCCCAGGCTAGCCTCTAATCTGCAGTCCTGCTCTACCTCTGCTAGGATCACCAGTGTGCGCTAGCATGCCGGGTTCACTGCTGGCTCAGAGTAAAGTGTCTGTAATATGAGACTTGCCCGCTAAGTCGTGGCTAGGCACACAACTCTGTTTAAATGGCCAGGCACACAACTCTGTTTAAATGGCCAGGCACACAACTCTGTTTAAATACACCCTATTTGTGCCGCCGTCGTGGTTCTCTGTGTTCTGATTGCTTTTTGTCTGTAAAATCAAACCTTCCCTGTCAAGCAGCTCCCCCTGTTTCTCTCCTCCAGGCTACACTGGGCCACCCTTTGACTCTGTCTCTATGAATCTGAATACTCCACATACTCCATGGGAGTGGAGCACTGTAGTCTCTGGGCTCTGTGACCACCTTTGCTCCCACAGCTCAGGTAGCTGAGTTCCACCGCACTCTGGCTTCTTCTTCTTGACCAACCATCTTCCTTCGTTTGTGCAATTTACTAATCAATGCTCCCATCAATACACAGTTGGGTCATTTCTACCTCTTGGCTATTGGGAGCTAATTTTTTTTTTAGTTGCTACATTTTTGTTTTTGTTTTATATTTTTGAGGGTCTGCAGCCCAAGTTGTCCTGAACTCACAGCCATGCCCCTGCCTCAGCTCCATTTGAGTGCTGTGATTACAAAATGAGCTAGCACACCCATCTATACTACAATATATTTTTAGTACTGTTCTTTGCAAGAGGCTTGCTGCATTCCTGGCGTCATGCCCTGCAGGCTCTGGGGCTCGTAGGATATTGGATACAGTCAGGTGCCTCTGTCAGGGTTCCATACACACAGCACCTGCAGGCACCTGGCCAGCTCAGTGGCCAGGGCTTGCTTAGCGGGCATGGAGGTCACAGTGCCCCGGGGCCCTGCGGACCTGTGGGACAAAGGACAGACACAGAGATGCGGAGTAAAATCAGGGTAGCGTTTCTGCTGGTACTCTATACGGTGTGGTGGGAAAAGCAGGGCTGAGTGACTCCCGGTCTGGTCCCAACGCCGTCAGCGTGGAAGCTGGCATTCAGGGTTTATTCTCCCTGCCGTCCTCTCTCTGTTTTCTCACATGTAGACGAGGATGGCAGTGCCTGCCTCTTCAGCTCTCGTGGACGTGAAATTGAGGAGAGCCGAGCCTCTGGACGTGGCAGTCCCCGCCATCTGGGCTCTTACTCGTGTTCTGCCACAGTTCCTGAGTAGCGTGTGTCTTGGTGTGTACATTTCAAATGAGGTCGTTCTGTTTGTGCTTCCTTTGTGTGTCCATGGTGCTGGGGTTAGACCCCAGGTCACTGGATGTGCTAGGCCAGCACGCTACCTCTGAGCCACAGCTGGGGCTCCGAAGTCACCGATTCTTGTGACGAAATGAGAGCAACCTCGCTCTAGTCAGACCCTGCAGAAGAAACTGGCTCCAGGGGCCAATAAGCCTCTCTTCATCGTTTGGTGGATTCCAGGAGGGTTTTCTCTTTCATCCGGTTTTGAAATCAAAAGGCAGCATTTTCTCCTAGATCTAGCCATGAGAAAGTAGAAAAATAGAGCGTTTCAGTGTTCTAACTGTCCCCCTCCCTCCCTTCTTCCCTCATCCCTTCCTCCTCCTCCTGCTCCCCCTCCTCCCCTTGTCTTTCCTTTGTCTTCCTTTGGGTCCCCCCTCCTTCTATAGCTCTTTTGCCAGTACTGGGATTAACTGCTCTTGTGGTGATCCAGCGATAAGACATGTGAAGGAATAAGACGTACAGGGTGGATGTAAAAGCTACGCTTTCTAATTGGCATCTTTTATAAGACCCTAAAATACCACCTTAGTTGAACAACTTTTACAAAAGAGCAGTTGTCGCCATGGTGAACTGAGATTTGGGTAGGAAGTGAGGTCCTCCAGTAGGCAAGGCCATGATCTGGTCAGCATAGCTTTCCTGGTTAGATTCGATTCTGAGGAGGGAGCCGGGCTGTTACTTCCTTCTTGGTCTGACTGTTGGCCTAGGAACAATCCATATTCTCAATGGCAGCTGGCACGGCCAGGCGGCAGCATCAAGACCTGCCACACCTCTGAGCCCTTTGGAACCTCCCCAGCAGGCAATATGAAGCCCCATTTACAAGGTCACAGAAACCCGAATGGCTTGCCTTAGGAGCTGTTGAATGATGAAGTACACAGTGTCTGTGTCCCTGTGGGGCAGCTGTAACATTACTGTCACGTGGACTGGCTGTTGCCACCAGGTTACCTGCTTAGCTGCGCTGGTTTCTCTCACGTAGCCAGCATGGTGCACAGTCTCTAGGCTCATGTTCACAAAGGTCTCACAACCAGCCTGAGCTTGTGGGAGATCCACGAATCACGCTTGCCCCGTGGGTTCACATGACAGCTCATGAGGGTTTTTATCGGAAGGTAACAGACAGTGTATCGGAGGAGGGATAACTGAAAAGGTCTGCGGGATGACTCCTGGGGAAGGCAGTGGGGACTGAGCTTCAAGGGAGAAGCGGTTTGGAGGTGGCAGGAGTACCTATGATCTCAGAGCATCCTGGCTCTGTGAGAGGAACAGGAAACCCGGTGTCCTGGCTTCCACAACCGCTCAGTTGTGAGCCAGCTGCACGAGCCGAGGCAAGTCACCTTGCCTTTGTAGAACAGTTACTCAGTTGTTAAATCTATGTGTTGGGGGGGGGCGACCTGAAGAGCTGACAACAAGGGCCCGAACACGCGTAGAAAGACATTCACAAGAGGACGACAGCTTGTTTACCGCACCCACAGGTAGAAACAATGGAAGCAGTCATCAGTGGGCAAACAGAAAGAAATGTTTTGTGTGCAGAGAAAACACGCGCAAGTGAGGACTGGTGTCTGTTTACAGGGGAGCAGCGTGTAAGACAGCCATCGTATGGCTATAAAAGAGCTAGACGCGCCCATTGCCATCACTCTAGAGTTGACACAGTATTGAGAATTTGCTGTGAATGTGAGAACCCTTTGCTTGTAGGCTCACAGTCTGTCCTAGGCTGAACGGTCTGTCAGGCCAGGGCTATGGTGGTCTGCGCAGTCACACAGTTCCAGGGTGTAGTGGGCTACCCAGTCATACAAGCCAGAGGTGTGGTGAGCTGTACAGCCATGCCCTTCAGTACCACAGCTGCACACTCAAGGGTGTGGTGGTTATAGAATTTCATAGCCTGGGTTATAGTAGGCGGAATAGCCTTGGATTCTGTTGTATAGTGGCCTGTGCAGTTCAGATTTATTACATGTGTTCCTCTTTGGCTTGTGTGACAAATTTGCCTAAGAATACGTTTCAGAGAATGTGCTCAGGATACCCAGCAATGTGTGGAGCATAATAGGATCCTTTTTAGCCGGACGGAAGTTATCACTGGTGCTGCACACACACGAGTCTAGGAAGCATAGAGATGATGGTATATGGCGTGTAGTGAAATAATATTCATACGTGAAAGGAGTAATGGTTTGATACAAGCCGCATGCAGATGTGTCTTTGGAAACACACACTAAAGAAGTGAGGATTGCAGGCTGCCTGGTTCCCCTTATCTGACATACCCAGAACAGAGAAGTCCATTTAAAGGGCAAGCGAATTCGTGGCTGCTGGGTCTCAGAGGCTGGTTGCTCAGTGCTGTGGTCACCTTCTGGGGTGATGAGGAGGTCTTAGACTAGACAGAGGGGGTGGTTGTGCTGTGAACTGACTGGACGCTGCTGATCTGTCTGCGTTACGTGGGCTGGTTCTCTGTTGTGCGAGTGTTACCTTGATCGGAAGAAACACTAGCGAATCTGGGCATTGGAGA
>NC_022010.1:68322207-68328403 GCF_000317375.1 Microtus ochrogaster
GTGGTCACTGTCCCTCACTCTCCTGTGGTCACTGTCCCTCGCTCTCCTGTGGTCACTGTCCCTCGCTCTCCCATGGTCACTGTCCCTCGCTCTCCCGTGGTCACTGTCCCTCGCTCTCCTGTGGTCACCAGAGAGTGAGGCTTTGAAGTTTGGGAATAGCTCCTGAAACAGGGACAATCAGGCCTGGGGCAGCTACCAGGTGGTGTCCTGTGCACCACTCAATTGCCATCTTCCTGTGGTTAAAGGAAGTGAAAAGATCAAACCCCACCAAGCTTGTAGGATTTGTTGGCAGTCATCGGTGCAGTGGAATGACTGTGGAGGAACCTGAGAGCCCAGCCTGAGTTCCTGGGATGGCGACTCGCAGCCGCCTGCTTCTCTAGTCCCTTAGGTGAGCATTTCATCCAGGGAGACTTTTCCACTTCTCTCTGAGCTCGGAGCTGAACTTAACTTTTGGTTCCAATGATAAGTGGTTTTCTTTTTCTTTATTAAACATAATCCGGGCATTGAAGCACACACACAGACTTAGAAATCCAGTATTTACTGAGGTGGTGTTTCTGGGCCACATTCAAAGGACCCTTGGCATGTATGGTAGATAACACTTACTGGCAAAGGGACCCTAACTGTCATATAAACCAGGAAGGCAGGGCGAGTTGCACAATGCACCGTCGCTATTGCCCGGCTGTTGTAAAGTGACTTCTTCTGGAGTGGATGGGGGCCGTTCTCTCATCTTTTATTTGCCTAAATGATGAAAGCAGCAATTAAGTTTTTATAGGATGTGTTTACATAACTCCTTTGTGAAAAGCCAATGCCAATATACACAACCAACCGTCTGTGTGTTTACACACTCCGGGGTGGAGGTAGCCTGCTTTGTGGTAAACAGAAGGAAATTCGATGTGCTGTTGTGTTTTTCTTTTAACCCCTAATAAAGTTTCCATTAACCAAGAGTTTTATTGATTGATTCCCTCTTGCTATTACCCAAATCAGAAAGGAAACGTTGTCAGGTCAAAACCAATCTCTACTGCAACAGCAAAGCTAAAACAGGACTGTTAATCCCAGGAATGTACTAGAAGGTTTACGAGGAAACCAAGCAAGTGTGACAGAGGTCCTAGGATCGTCAACTCCAAGTCACGCTGTTTCTGGGACAAGGGTGGACTGATTAGATATCGCCAATAATATTCCATTCCCATGGAAGGTACCTTCTTTCATCCCACTATCTCCAAGCTTTGATCGTTCGCAGCTTTATAGCTTTCTTTGCCATAACCAGATTCGTTTCATGTTCATCAAACTTCTATAGTAAACACAAGAAAATTCTGTCATTTAAAAATAATTCCACGGCATGTAAAACAAAGGAGTTGCTAGCACTTGGAACGTTCTTGAGGAAGAAATAGTGTGTAGTTAAAAATCAAAGATCAAGAGGGCTAGAGAGACGGCACAGTGGTTTAATAGCTTTGGTTCCTCTCGCTGAGGAGTCAGATTCAGTTCCCAGGAACCACAAAGATTCTCACAGACTGCCTGTAATGGCATCTCCAGAGGACTTCTTTTGTTGATAAGGGCACCTGTACGTATGCACACACGCACGTGCACACACACACATACACACATACAACCACATGCACACATACACACACACAACCACACGCACACACATACACACACACACACACACACACACGCACACACACGGAGGGGCATGTTTGATTTTCATTACCCTTACTCTGTCAATCAATGGCTCCCATCCCTTGAACAGTATCTGAGTTCTTGAGTTAGGTTTTGCACGAGAGTAGAGACACAAAAGTCACCAAGTGCTCCAGGAACCCTACAATCAGATTCTTTCTCTGTAACAAAGAGTAGGAGCTGAACTCTATCCTGAGCTTAACTAGAACTCTGGGATAGAATGAATGGCATTCAGCCATGGAACTCAGCATGGATTCTCAGGTTGAAGATGCCCCCTTTTCAGGGCAATAAGGCTTCTGCTTATTCCAGCAGCCAAGACTGACCTGGAGATTTTAGTTTGAATAAAGTCCATGTCTGGGTCTTTTCTTTAGGCTCAAGGTGGAAAAACGCAGATATGGGATTAGGTAGATCTCATCAGGTTTGGGAAAAGTAAATAAAATTGAGACATAGATACCAGAGTATCATGCAAACACACATCCTCCCTAGGTACTGTCAGGGGCAGCCTCAAGGAAGAAGAGGTGGCTGCACCCCAGAAAGCTGTTCCTTGTCCTCTGTTCCTGCAGGACCCTGGAAAGGCAGCTTCCCTCTGAGTCATCCAAGAGAACCACATGATAATTACCCCGGGGCACTCTCATGCATGAACAGCCCACTGCCATCGGGAAGAGCTGGAGCTGTGCTTTAGTGTCTTAGAGCAGCACTCCCAACCCTCCTGTTGCTGCGATTGTAATACGGTTCCTCATGTCGTGGTGACTTCCGGTCATAAAACTATTTTCGTTGCTACTTTATAACTGTAATTTTGCTACTGTTATGAATTGCAGTGTAAATATATGATATGCAAAGTAGCTGATGCATGACCCCCAAAGGGGTTGTGACCCACAGGTCGAGAACTGCGTGTCTAGACGATGTCCACTGGAAAGTTAGTGCTGGACCATGTGTCTTATTTCTTAATCTATCTGATCTCCGAGGATCTGGGTGGAGAAGGAGGAGGAGCAGGAACAGTTCCTTCCCAGACTCTAAGTGTCTCCGGAAGTTCTCTGATCCCAATATTCTTCCCACCCACAGACCTTTGCACCCGCTCTCTGCCTCTTCTCTCCCGTGGCTGGATAGCAAGAGACGCAACAAGCCTGTGGCCGTGCTCTGTATTTTAGCATCTCTTGGAATGCTGGCAGGAGAGCTTGCTGCACCTGCTTATAACTCCCCTCATCACAGCCCCGACCCCCTTTACCATTTATTCTCTACTCTGGAGACAGAGATCCCTGTGTGGTTCCAGCCTATCCCCCGGGCAAAAAAGAAACTGCCACAGTGACCCTGGTCACTGTATTAGTTACTTTTCTGTTCCTGTGATAATCAGGACGACCAAAATCAATGTAGGAGGCTCGTATGTGGAGATATATATATTTGCTTATGGTTCCAGTGGGAGAGTCCGCAATGGCAGGGAAGGTGTGGCAGCGGGTAGTTGAGAACAGGAAGTTAAGAGATCGTATCTCAGCTACACAAATAAGAAAAGAGGGAGTAGGCAAGGCTGTAAATTGTCAAAGCTGCCCATGGTGATAGACCTCTTCCACCAAGGCGCCCAAAGGTTCCATAACCTCCCCCAAACAATGCAGCTGCAGCAGAACCGAACTTTGAAATGCTTCAGCTTATGGGGGGCGGCATTGGAACTTTTACTGACTGAGCCAGTAGTTTGCAGAGCTGGCAAGCAGGCCCAAGACTTCTGAGGGGTTGAAGAAGCAGCTCAGTAAGTAAATTGCTTGTCATATAAGCACAAAAAACTTGAGTTCAAATCCTTAGCCCCTGTGTAAAGCTATAGAACACAGCTGTAACCCCAGCTCTCTGTAGTTAGAGACAAAAGAATCTCTGAGACTAACAGGCCAGTTAGTTTAGCCAAACCAGCAAATTACAGGCCAGTTGGAGACCTTGTCTCAAAACACACGGGAGAGTGATTGAGAAAGACACCCAAGATTAACCTCTGGCCTCTATGCATGTTTACACTGTGTGTGCACACCCATGTGCATAGGTGCATGCCCCATGCATGTGTGTGAGTGCATGCATGTGCACACACACGACTTTTGATTCCATAGTCTCCCTTACACCCTCTCTCCCTCCTTCCTTCCCTCAGGTTCCCCTCCTTTCCTTCCTCCCCACCTCTCCTAACAAGGCCCTTGTCCACAGTCATCTTGATAATACAGAAAGTTCTGACCTATATGGAGGGTTGAACTTTGAAAATGCCGTATAATTATTTTTAGTGGAGAATAAAGTCTAGGGATTTCTTGGTAATGGCAGTACAATAAAACTCCATGATTAAGGGATGAATCATAGCCGTTTAAAATAAGCTTTGTTTCAGAACCAATTGGAACGGCTAAAATTACCTGCACTGTTCTGCAGGAACGGGCAAGAGGCGCCTACAGAGTGGCTAAGTGGGAGAGAGAGGCTGAGACAACAGAGCCTCCTTTAAGAGACCTGTGCTCAGCAGGAATAGACCCAGAGGTCTGGAGGGGAGTGCAGCCTGCAGGACAGGAAGGCTCTTCTGTGCTGGGGAAGTAAAACTGAGAAGTCTGGACAGTTGGTGGAGGTTGTGCGGGCCTCAGGCTGTGGCCATTACAGAGTAAAGGAGAGCGACCCCTCCCTGCCTGGTTGGTGAGATGCCTCCCTGTGCTCTCTAGAAATCGCGGGAATCACCCACTTAATCCTTGGCACACGGTGCTGATAATGTACCAATTAATGACTAATTAGGAAGATTTTCCCAGAACATTATGTCCTGGGAGGAAGTCTCCTCCGAGAACCGTCCGTTCATGTCTTCTCTCTCCTTCCTGTGGCTCACAGCTCAGCAGGCTCCCAGCTGGTCTGCCTTTATTTGCAGCGATTGCAGGGTGGTTCCGTGGACTTACTACATAAGGCCAGTCTGAATGGATAAAACGTGAGCCCTGGTCACCCACTGACAGCAGAGCTCACATGGCTTGTATGCAGTTTGGAGCTCTGGCATCTGGGTGAAAAATCAAGTGAGCCCGTAAGGAGAGGAAGGATGGTTGGGCGGGAGAAGAAAGAGCCTGCCTTCGCCTCCTCTGTACTCCTTTCTAAGGCAGGGGTTCCCCTGCCTCCCACAGCAGACTCTGGGTCAGCACAGAAGTGGGTGGCAGAGGAACCCAGGAGCACACAATAGCGGTGAGGGCGACTTTGGGCCCAAAGGGGTAAGCAAAGAAGAGAAGCTGACGTGAGTCCCAGTTTCCTGGTAGTGGGAAAGGAAGGTTAGATAGCAGGGAATTCCTGGGAAGCCAGTGTGGATGGGCAGACAGGTGCACCCTCAGTCACGATACGATATCCCTCATCTGTTTGGCCACTCAGACACACCCAGAGGGCACCTCTAGGGGCCAACCTCTGTTCCAGTCACTAGGACACAGGAGTTCACAGGAAATCCTTGTTCTCGTGGAGTTAGTGGTGTGGGAGGGTGGCCCTTTGGGGTGGACCGTGGTTTAGCTTGAGGGGTTTGTTGAAAATGCAATAGCGTCCTTTCATCCTTGGATGCTAGCACCAGCCCTGGGTTGTGTCAAATATGTCACAGGCATTTCCCACTGTCCCTAGGGGCAGACAAGAATAACATGATCGTCATCTGGGAACCACTGGCTCAATCAAATAGATAACAAATAAGAAAGTGTAAGTACTAAACAGGAGAACCTGGGGCTAGTAGAGAGCAGTGACAGCCGGCCTTCTGAAGAGTCGGTAAAGCCCCAGAGGAGCCAAGGGAAGAAGTGGTACCGGGGTCCATGGACCCCAGGGATGTGTGGGTGTTCTAGTAGAGAACAGAGCCCATGCTGCTGAGGAATGAGATGGAGAGTGTGTGGGAGAAGCTGCAGAGCTGGGGTGGGCTACGCGGTCCTCAGAGCCATGCTGGAACCCCAGATGAACAAGGGATTGGGTCGCTTGCCACCACCCATGACCCCCATCTTCACACAGGCCTGTAACTTGGCTGGCCAGCGTGGTTCAGCAGCTTCTCTGCTTTGGGCCTCATGGACTGAGAAGCTGCCCAGCTGAGTTCCTACCAGGAGGCTTGTAGAAGATTCATTTCTAAGTTTTTCTGGTCGTTAGCAGAGTACAGTTCCCAGGGTTGGGAACAGAGGCCCCATGTTCTTGCCATCTGTCTGCTGGCCTCACTCTGAAGCCTCTTGCTTGTCCTGTCCTTGCTCATGGCCTTTGCCTATCAGAGCCAGAAAGGGTCTGTGAATGAGTTTCCTTCTTGGAACATCTCCAACTTCCCTTCTGCCTCCAGGCTGAGAACCAGCCCTGGCTTTCAAGTCTGTAGACCCACCCAGCCAACTCAGGATTGCTTTTTCTCAAACAGGGATTATCCAGCCGCATTGGCAGAGTCTCTTCCATCTCTATTAACGAGGTGCCAGTGGCTGCGTTCCTGGAGTGGAGATGTGGACAAGAGTGGACACAGCAATATTAAATTTCTCTCCTGAGCATGATCAAGAAACTCAGGACCACGAGGGGTGCACCCACATACTGAGACAATGGGGATGTTCTA
>NC_022010.1:68329008-68337472 GCF_000317375.1 Microtus ochrogaster
CCTGGCTAAGACCCTAGGTCTGCAGTGGACATAGGCCCTGGGGGAGATCTGCTACCCATGGGGTATTAATGGATGTACCTCCTAAATGCTTAGCTTTATGCACAGAAACTAGTGCGGCTCTTGGCAGTGCAGCTGCCCCTTTGCAGTGGGCAGCAGTCAACAGAGACAAAGTGCAGAGAACAAGCGGCTACTGGGTGCTTGGCCATAAAACAGTGCAAAGAACAGATGCTGTTACTATCCAGGGCATAGGACCGGTAGCATGTCCTGTGGGCCATCGCTCTCATGGGCCATGGAGGAAATTCAGCCGAGTGCTGTTGGAAAGAAAAGCACAACTTTTCCCCTCTTGAGAACCTGGCACAAGCCGAGAGCCTCCCCTGTGTGTGTGAGGCCTGAAGCCCGTCTCTCCTGCTTTCCCCCCTTGTCCTCTGGAGCAAAGATTGGGAAGATGGATTTTCTTTCCAGCACCAGAACCTTCACAGTCCAAATTCTTCCCAGAGATGCCCAGCAACGGGCAGTTTGGCAGATGGTCTCAATGCATGTCCCTTCTCAGCCCAGTGCCTGAGGTGATCGCTGGGAGGTGAAGAGATCACCAAGGGGGATCCCTCGTGAGTGAAATTAGATCCGTTATAAGAGAGGCCTCAAGACCTCTTGTTCCTCTCCTGTGTCAGCTCAACCTGAGAAGACACATCTCCCAGGAAGTGGGTCCCCAGCAGATTTAGACTCTCCTGGTGCCTGTGTCTCAGACTTCCAGCCCCCAGAATGGAAAGAGAAACAATGTTATTTACAAGCCATTCAGACTGAGGCATTTTGTTACAGCGGCCCCAGCAGATTGAGTCAACTGTCTTCCTTACAGACGACGTCACTGTTCACATTAAATTCATGTGCCCTGGAGGATAAAGGGACTCTCATCCCTTTAGAAGATGATGCAGGCAGCTTTCTGGTCCCTCCCTTATAATTTCACCAAGTGCCATTTGGACATAAATTTCAACTGGTCCGAAGTGTGAGAACGGACCGGTGAGGGTCACAGGTTGCCCCTGCGAGGTGGCACATTCAGTGGCCTGCATTACCGGGTGGCAGTGATGAAGAGCGCCATGTCAGAGCCGAGTCCATTAAGCAGCTTTAATAACCTGTGGTGTCATTGAGAGGAATGAAGGTGATGCTGAGCCGGGAGGGGGTGTGGGGGCGAGAGCAGGAAGCTTTAGTCACGTTGCCAGGGCAACAGTTTCCATGGCCAATCAGGGGTGTTCCGGCCTGTGTGTGAGTGCAGTCCTTGCAGTCCTCCAGGGTTTTGAGACATCATTGTCCTGAGTACAACATGTTTTCTTGGCTGTGAATTCGAATAGAATGAGCTTGGAAAATAGAAATTGAGAGAGGTACTAATAGAGGGAGAAGGAATAGAGATGGCGAGATAGAGAGAGAGAGAGAGACAGACAGACAGACAGACAGACAGACAGACAGAGGAAGGAAGGGAGAAGGAGAGATGGAGAGGTATCAACAGAGAGAGGGAATCAGAGGGAGAAGGAGAGATAGAGACTCAGAGAGATGCCAACGCGGAGAGAGGAAGAGAGAGAAAGGAAGAGGGAGAGAGAGAGAAAGACACAGAGATATCAGCAGATGGAGAAATAGATACAGAGACAGAGAAGCAGAGATGGAGATTGAGAAAGGTGGAGAAGAACAAAACTGAATAAGACAGACATCTATCCAGAGAGACAGACAGACAGACAGAGCATTTTTTAGTGCTGCTGGTGTCTTTAATTTAAAAAAGCTATTTTCTTTGTGTCTTTGGTCAGCTCTGGACTGCTTGTGACTCTCCCCCTGGTCACCTGTGCCCTGAGCCTGGGAAGAGGCATTTTGGCAAAATCACGCAAAGCAACATCCTTACCCCCAACTACAACAGAACTCACCTGCCTTATCTAAGCTCATGGTGCCCAGTTCAAGGCTGGGCTCTTCCTCCCCAGGGCTGCTGTGCACAGCCACGCAGGTTGTTCTCTGTACCTGCAGTACAGAGGAGGGAGGAGCCTTCAAGGGGCTGCCTACGCTCTCCACATCAGGTCTTGAACCTTGGTGATCACCTGTGCCTACCTTTGAGCGTGGACACCAGCGGGGCTGGCACAGTCCCTTCCCTCCTTTCTGCATTTCTTACTTTATAGCAAGGGACACGTGTGTGCATTTGATGTCACACTGTAACACGTAAATATGTCTCTAGGCCACAGTAGCTTCCCATTGATCACTAATTAAGAAAATGCCGACAGCTGGATCTCATGGAGGCATTTCTTCAGTTCTGTTCCCCTCCTTTCAGACGACTCCAGTTTATGTATCAAGTTGACATGAGGCCAGCTAGCGCCATTGTCCTGGACTTGCAGGGAATCCTTCCACGTTTGCTTCTGTACCTGCCTGTCTGAACTTTTCTCCTTGAAAGGATAGCTGTCATCATACCCGGGTCCATCTGACCTCATTCTAAGTATTTACAAATAGAGCCACACTTAAGTTATGGGGAACTGTAACTTCATCCTGTCAGGGGACATGCTTCAGGACCCAGCGCTCAATGCTCCGAAAGCAGCCAGGTGGGGGTGGGCTTGGGCCACGAGGAGGTTTCCCTGAATGTGTATATATGTTCCTCTGGGAAGGAGACATCACTCTGGAGTAACCAACTCGGACCACCGAAGTTGGGGTCAGTCTTGACTGCTCAGTAGGATTCAGCATCGCCTGGGAGAAACGCCTCTGGGCACGTCTATGAGGAACGCCTCTGGGCTCATCTATGAGGATGTAGCCTCTGGGCTCGTCTGTGAGGAATGCCTCTGGGCTCGTCTGTGAGGAACGCCTCTGGGATCGTCTATGAGGATCTATCCAGGGAGGTTTAACAGAGGAGCTAAGACACCCAAATGTTGGTGTCACCATCTCATCAGCTGGGGTTCTGAACTAGATAAAAAGGAGAAAATGAACTGAGTACCAGTGACCAGTTTCCTGGCTGCAGATGCAATGGGATCAGCTGCCCAAGGCTCTCATCCTGATGGACTGTCCCTGTAAGACGTGGTGGACTGTCCCATAAGGCGTGGTGGGCTGTCCCCATAAGGTGTGAAGGACTGTCCCTGTAAGTCCTGACGGACTGTCCCTGTAAGTCCTGAAGGACTGTCCCTGTAAGGCGTGAGGGACTGTCCCTGTAAGTTGTGATCCAGAATAAACCATTTCTTCCTAAATTGGGTTTGTTACCTCAACAATGAAAGTAAAAATGAAACAGCAAGAAGGAAGAAAGGTCTTACATCTCTGCTCCGCTTTCGGAACCAGCTATTGACTAATTAGCTTACGCCCAGCTGAAGGAAAAGATGGAATCTGCTTTGATTTCTTTGCCTGGAGGCAGTTTAATAAAGTGAGGGGTGAGTGTGTGGGGCATTGAGGAGGGTGGTCTGGAAATAAACGCGCTCACCATCTCCGCATCTGGACAGAATGTCCTGGGAGGAAGTCGTATACACGCTTAATGATGTGTTTTGTTAGTGTTCAAGTTCGCTGTGACTGTTTGGGGGAGATTTCTATAAAAGCATGCTTTTAGGGGAGAAAGAATCCCCGGGATGGGAGGGGAATTGAGTTAACATGAAATCCACTCTGGGTGTTCACAGTCACCGGGCTGTCCTAGCTGGCGCTGCAGGCACAGAGTAGTGAGTGACCTTCATGCAGAGTGTCAGTGCAGACCTCAGCAGGGATGGGACCTGGACCATGGCATGTTAGCTGCGGTCTTCCAAGCCCCAGCAGCCTACACATTGCTTGCTTGTTGCATCATGGCCAGCTCAGGGTAACACCTTTTACATGTAATGCCACCCACCCTTTTTTGGGGGGGGGAGGGTTGTTTCGAGACAGGGCTTCTCTGTAGCTTTGGAGCCTGACCTGGAACTTGCTCTGTAGACCAGGTTGGCCTTGAATTTGCAGAGATCCACCTGTCTGTGCCTCCTGAGTGCCACCAATGCCCGACCCCCACCCACCCTTTAATCCAAGGTTTCCCCTCAACAGTAAGCACCCTGTTGGGAAGGCTTTGCAGTTGGGGTCCAATGGAGCCCCCCCCACACAAACTGGGCGGAGACCTTGGTTTACTGCTCCGTCCACTTCTGATGCTGTTGCCCTCCAGGCTGACTGTGAGGGGCTCTGGAACTAGGATTCTGCCACAAAGCACAGGGTCCTGATTAATGCTCCTGCCCCTCATTGCTCCAAACAAGGCCAGGCCTGAACTTCTGGAGCCTGGGTATGGAAATGCTGAATGCATGCATATGCTAGCTTTTACAGCAAAAGAGTCTTGGCACTTTAAGGACCAGATGATGGGGAGTCTCCTGGTAATACAGTGTTTCTAGAATGTTTTCCAAGCACTTGTGTATTGATGGCTTGGTTTCCAATGTGTGGTGCTATTGGGAGGTGATGAATCTTTTAAGGATAGCGCATAGTGTGAGGTCCTAATTCACTGACTTGGTATGACCTTGAAGGAGGCTGTGGGCTCCAGAGACTTCTTTTTCACGGTGCTGCAGGACCTTCATGAGGTAAACCATTTCCCCATCATGTGCTCTGCAGCCCACTGACATATCAGTATGGTCTGGGAATGCCTGGAACGGATGGCAGAGTTTCCCACCCCAGTCATGCTACTTTAGCATCAGGATTGCTGTGAGTGACTGAGGAGAAGCAGATGTAATGAAGCTCTTTGCCCTCTTACGTGTTTGTCTGCCACCAGAGCATGAATCTGTGCGTGTTCCCACCTCTTCTGTGAGGAGGCTAGAAGTTGAGGTGATGATGGACACATATCAGCCTGTGACAACATCAGAGGAATCTGACCACAGCTCTGACTACCCTGATCTGCCATGACATTTTCCGTGACCTCCTGTGACTTGCCACTCCGGGGGACTCACGGGTTTCTTCTTTGTCTGGCTGCTGCTTTAGAGGATGGACTGTCCTTCCTGTCCTTCAGTGACGATGTTGTTGTCTTATGTATCAGTGGCTCTCATGTTGCCGGGATAAAACATGGGGACCAAAGGCAATGTAACAAAGAGTGGGTTTTGGATTATGGTTCCAGAGGGATAAGAATCCATTATATCCAGGTGGAGACATGGCAGCAAGTGGCAGGAACAGACCAGTGAGAGATCATATCTTTAACCACAAGCACAAAGGGGAAAGAAGGAGGGAGGGAGGGAGGGAGGGAGGGAGGGAGGGAGAGAGAGAGAGAGAGAGAGAGAGAGAGAGAGAGAGAGACTGGAAGTAGCATGAGGCATAAATTCTCAAAGCCCCCAGTGAAGTACTTCCTTCAGCAAGGTTGCAACTTTTAAACCTCCCCAAAACAGCTACTACCAAATAGTCACCAAGTGTTCAAATGTTTCATACTGTCTGTGGGAACATTTTCCATTTGAACTACCACACCTATGGGTTTTTACTGACAAAAAGTAACTCAGGGGACAGAGGGTTTGTTCCGGGTTACATATCATTACCATGGAAAATCAAGGTGGTAAGATTGGAAGTAGCTGCTTATAATATATCCACACTCAAAAGCAGAGTGCAGAGAATTAATGTGTGCGTGCTTACCTGTTCACAGCTCCCTCTCTGTACTTACATAGCCCAGGACAACTACAACTATCTAGTCTTCAATCCCATCAAAGACCCAAGAAGGGAAATAATATTATTTGTGTAAGCAGGAAGTATAATCAAGGAGCTTCCAAAATGTACAACAAATGACAGATACAAATGGCTACCTGGCCAATCATCCCAAGTCCTATTTGCAATGTCCTAGAGTAACTGACAGACCATTTTTAGAGGCAGGAAAAATTTCAAAACAGTCTTACCCTGTCTTGACAAGATTTGACAGTCTTTTTTTCTTGTCTCCTGCTTGTCCTATCCAGACACTGTGCACTTTGTTAGTGGTTGATGCATGGGCAGTTCCTTGCCCAAAGGCCAGTTTTGCCAAGAAGAAAACAAGCTCGAAGTGGAGTGTCTTTGGTGCTCAACATTCTCTTGGGAATATATTGGTGTTTCCAGGAGCAATTGTGTCTCACTTCAGCAGAACCCTAAGTTATTTAAATGCCATGTTCTACAGATCCTTGAAGTGGTTGAAGATTACCTGTCTAGATAGAATACAATCTTTGTGTATCTAAAGAACCTGATTAGTCTAACTATAAGTATGACAAACATGGATGACTATTGACCTATAAATCTTAATACCTACATAACTTACAGACTAAGACTTCTTCATATTAGAATATTAAATAATCTTTAAACAACTGTACAACAAATAAGGACAATGATCTCAAAATGTAAGCAATGTATCAGTATCTTGATAAGAGGTAGAAATGTATATTGCAATATGATAAATATATCCTAAAATTGTATCAATATACAAATTGCCTTAAGCAGAGGTAGAAGCATACATGTATATAATATGACAGAATAACTTTGCCTAGGTATAAAAATATTGTAGGCAAAAATAGGAATATATTCAATATAATTTAAGTTTGTATCAATATACAAGAATCTATACCAATGTAAATTGCATATAAATAATAGCTCACAAGTATTCACTCCATTAATCACTATTATTATTAGTGTGAATAAGCTTAGACTAATCTATTATCCCATCCAATTTTCTCTTTTTTAAAGAGATCCATGAGCTTACATGATTTTTCCCCAACCCCCAACCCTATAACAATTATAATCAACCCCTAAATGATATCCCTAACCCTGAGGACAAACATTGTTGGGAGAAGGGACGTCGTCTTCTAGAATTACTTCCAGCTGTCATGGGGGCAATGTTCTTTCTATGGGATCCCGTGAAATTAAAATGACAGTTAAGTTCCAAGATTACTGTCTGGAATACTTTCAAATAGTCTCTGAGTATTTGGTAGGGTTTTTCTGTGGTTTCTATTTGGAGTTCTAGCCAGAATGTTGTAAAAAAAAAGTGCACCATTTTAGCTAACCAAGTTGGAACTATCTTGAGCAGCTGGTACCCAAAACTAGGTCTTATAGTAGTGCTATCAGCATCATGATGTCATATCAACCAGGTGGAGTTGTTGTGAGGCCCCATCTTCTTCCTGGAAACTTCAAAGATTACTGGAGGAAAGTTCATTGTTCATTGTTGAAAACTTATATATTTTTTTGATCACCTGTCCTTATAAGTCATATTCCTTTTTCTTGATGTTCCTTATTGGATTGTTATATTTCCTTCTGCCAGCATCCGAACATCTAGGGTCTCTTGAGTTTTTGAAGATGTGGATTTTCCTGTAAAGACAAAAGCAGAATCTAGCCCCAACACCATATTGCTTCCTTACCACCTGTATGGTTATCACCTCTGTGTACGAGCCATCATTTCTCTTTCACAAGAGATTTGGCTTTTTCAAACTAAATATTTATTAATTTTTATGGTATCCATAACTTTTTTCTCCTGTTGAAACAATAGCAAAACCCTTTCCCCAACATAGCACATCTCCTGGCTTCCATTGTGAGATCAACACATCCTTGAAATATACCTGCTGATTTAATTCAAAAGACGTTTCTATTATCCAATGTCTCTCTGCTGCTGTTGTCCCTTTTTCATTGGTATTAAGATAATTCTAGGTTAATAAAGCATTATGTAATCTATTTCTGGTGGTATTTTCCATCCCTTTCGTTTGTTTAACATATCCTTTATAGTTCGATTTGATCTTTCTATAACTGCCTTACCTGTAGGATTGTGTGGTATGCCTGTAATATGCTTTATGTTATAATAAGCAAAAAAGCTGTTTCATTTCCTTAGAGACATATGCTGGACCGTTATCTGTCTTTATTTGTGCAGGTATAGCTATTGATGGCCATAATTTCTAATAAATATGTAATTACCGAATCATTCTTTTCTGAGCTTAAAGCAGTTGCCCACTGAAAACCTGAGTAAGTGTCAATGGTGTGGTGTACATATTCTAATTTTCCAAATTCTGCAAAGTGGAACACATCTACCCATAAGATTTTATTCCTTTGAGTACCCTTTAGGTTAGCCCCTGCAGGTAGTGATGTTTGGTTATAGAAAGAGCAAGAGGACATCTCTTTATAATCTCCTTAGCTTCGTGTCATATAATAGAAAATTCTTTCTTTAAACCTTTGCTATTGACATGATGTTTCTTATGAAATTCTGAGGCCTTCCACACACTTCAAATCAGTAATCAATCAATTTCTGCATTACCTTGTACTAGAGGACCTGACAGACCTGTATGGGACCGAATGTGTGTTATGTATATAGGAAAAAGCCTATTCCTGATTATATCTTGAACCTGTATGAATAATGAAGTCAATTCTGTGTCATATGGTATAAATTCAGTGGTTTCAATATGAAAGACAACTCTTTTTGCATATTGTGAACCAGTAACTATATTGAGAGGTTCTTTAAGATTCCTTAGTACCATGAGAATAGCATATAATCCTGCCTTTTGGACAGAATTATAAAAGCTTTGTTCCATCTTTCTTTTTTATTTTATTT
>NC_022010.1:68337968-68351519 GCF_000317375.1 Microtus ochrogaster
CAGATGAAGGTTCTATGGTGATATGCAAGATATTCATCAGTATGGCTATAGGATAGGGTCATTTCAGGTTCCCTATCCTCAGCTGCCCAAGGAACTAACTGGGGACATCGCCTGGGGCACCTGGGAACCACTCTAGGTTCGAGACTCTTGTCAACTCTAAGGTGGCTCCCTTAACTAAGATATGTGCTATCCTGAGTGAGGTAACCCAGACCCAAAAAGATGAACATGGGATGTACTCACTCATAATTGGTTTCTAGCCATAAATAAAGGTTAATGAGTCTGTCCTTTTCTTGTAAAGTTATAGTGAAAAACAAATCTTTCAAATCAGTAACTATAAGAGGCCATCCTTTTGGTAATAGAGAAGGCAGAGGAATTCCAGGTTGTAGAGGACCCATAGGTTGAATTACCTTATTGACAGTTCTTAGATCTGTCACCATTCTCCATTTACCAGATTTTTTTTTAACAACAAATACAGGAGAATTCTAAGGGCTGTTTGATTCTTCAATATAGTTGCTCCTGTACCAGCTGTTCTAAAGCCTCCAGTTTGTCTTATGTTAATGGCCACTGTTTCTCAGTTAACCATTTTAAAAGTAGGGCTGTTGGTACCTCTAAAGGTTTGCTACTTGCTTTATGTTCTTGTACAGCCTGAATGGCTGGTGACCTTTGTGTATAGTACCTTATAATATCCTTCCCAGAATTATGAGTTTCTGGGTCTACAGGAATGTTAATCTGGGTATTACGTTGCTGCAACCAGTCACGACCCCATAAATTCACTGTGATATTAGCCACATATGGCCTCAGCTTTCCTCTCTGTCCTTCTGGCCCTATGCAGTCAATCCATCTTGTTCTTTGTTTCACTTGAGATAGGGTTCCAATTTCTAGGAATTGAACATTTGCCTCTTGAAGAGGCCAATTTGGATACCAAGATTCTGGAGTAATGATACTCATGACTGTACCCACAATTACAATGTAGCAGGAAACACAGCAGTGGTGGGGGGTGTGCTTGGGAAATTTCCAAGATGCCACACGCAGTTAGCTTCACTGTCATGGGGGTTTCAACAACAACAACAACAACAAAAAAAAACCCTACTTAGTAGGTAAGAGCAAGCCAAGTGGGCAGGAGTGGAAATTCTGTGGTGTGGACTGGTTAGGTCTTTAAGCTGGTCCACCCAGTAGGTATGGAGTTTGGATTGGATCCATGTAGGGTACCAGATGAAGACAGACACTTAAAAGAAATCCCACACTAATTCAGAATTGAGTATAATAGAGGGTTATTTGTGTAGGGGTAGACTCATAGATCACAATCCTTTGCTCAAATGGGGAACAGCAACCGAGTTCAGTAGCCAGGAAAGAAGTTGGATGTGCACTTTACATCAGAAGAAGGCAGAGTCAGAGAGAAGCCAAGTAGCCCTGCCAGAGTCAGATGGAACTTACCTGGAAGGCCACAGCCATGTGGTGATACTACAGATTACTAGAAATGGTTAAAGTAAAAATGTAAGAGCTACAACCATGTTCATAATAGCTTTGTTTGTCATAGCCAGAACCTGGAAACAACCTAAATGCCCCTCGACCAAAGAATGGATAAGGAAAATGTGGTACATTTACACAATGGAGTACTACACAGAAGAAAAAAAAATAACGACATCTTGAATTTTGCAGGAAAATGGATGGAGCTAGAAAACATTATTGTGAGTGAAGCACATAGAAAGACAATTATCACATGTACTCACTCATAGGTGTTTTTTAAACATAAAGCAAAGAAAACCAGCTTACAAACCACAATCCCAGAAAACTTAGACAACAATGAGGACACTAAGAGAGACTTACATAGATCTAATCTACATGGGAAGTAGAAAAAGACAAGATCTCCTGAGTAAATTGGGAGGATGGGGACCTTGGGGGAGGGTTGAAGGGGGAGGGGAGAGGCAGGGAGGGGAGCAGAGAAAAATGTAGAGCTCAATAAAAATCAATAAACCATTAAAATATATAAGAGCTAGCCAATAAGTGATTTAATTAATACAGTTTCTGTGTGATTATTTTGGGTCTGAACTGCCAAGACGCTGGAACAAACAGGGGCACAGGGACACCATCTTCACACCTTCACTGCAGTGCTGGGCTTGAGGAGCCCTGTGTGGCCCTGCAGACCACTGCTTCTTGAGTTCCTCAGAACTGTCTGCCTCTGGACCCTTACATTTGACCTTCTAAGGTGGAGAAGGAGGAAGAGTAGAGGCCTGAGCTGGGAACTATGTCTTCTCAGAGTCACGGGTAATCCCAAAGCCTAAGGACTTGCTGGCGCCAGGGCCCCTCTATGGCAGAGCAAGGGCCACCCACATGGGCATCCTGTGGGCCAGCTGGATTTCCCCCAGGGTGTCCCAGGGCTGTGTTCACATCTCTATTTTTGTGCAGAACTCTAATGTTGCTTGCCTTCCATGACCACAAGATGTAAACTTCACTGGGAAGGCAGGCGCTCCTGGGTTTTCCCATAGGATCTCCAGTAAAACTCTTGTCTTTTCCATGCCAGTGCACAGGGCAAAGAGGTGGGTACAAGCTCAACAGAGCCAAGGGGATGTTATCCACCCCAAGTAAGAACTATCCACCTAGGAACATAGGGGAAATGGAGGCTAGTGGGTGAACATGATCACCTCCTCTCGACTGTGGCAGGAATTCAGCAGCCCCTCTGAATTGGTTTTGAATGTGATATTTCTCCAAGTCCCAGGCAATGAGATCTTCCTGGTGCAGCCTCCTGTAGACTGGAGGCAGTGAGCTTATCCATTTCCTGGCCCCTCTGGCTCCCAGGGAACGTGTACTCATGGGGTGTGCCGTGAAGAATGGTAAAGCCGGCAAACCCGAGTTGACTTCCCTTGAAATAGTCTCCAGTGGAGGTGGAATGATCTGCCCATTGGTAAAAGGCAGACAACATTTATTTGTAAAATTTGCCTGCCGGTTCAGTCTGTGTTTGATGAGTCAGAGCTCATGACCCCTACTTTACCAGGATCCAGCTGGTGAATGGTAAAGAGAAAAACCTGATGTTCTGGACACATTGTCTCTAAGAGGTTCTGGTAGATGTCACGGGTTATTTTCGGAACAATATGGCTGCTTCCCCTGCTCTGTTTGGCCTTTCACAGGCGACTCTGAAACATGCAATGTGTCCTACACACGGAAACACATGCAGGATGCAGCTTCATCCACATCAGAAGATCTCACAGGTCTTTATTCTGGAAAATTTGTTTCCTGTTTAATTCTCAACAAGGGAGCACTCCTCTTAGGTTGGAGTTTAGTGCGGTCATTGTTCTTGAACAGTCACTCATCATGTCTTGCTGTGAGCAACATTTCTACGTAGGAGTTATCACAGAAAAAGAAAAAAAAAACCTTTTTTAGAAGCCAGGGCTTCCCACACAGTTAACCATGAAAGGGTGGGTTTAGACTAGGGCTGGCTTTTATGGCCAAGCTGAGGACAACGTTGCTTTGAAAACCCTGACATCGAGAGGTTTACCACACCAGAACAAAGGGGTGGTGTGTAACCTTGGGTAAATATTTCACAGGAGTCGCGATCTGCCCCTCCCCCAGGGAGGACAGTGGCTCCTGCTCCCTCTTGGCTGTCCATTGCATGGCAGAAAGCTGCTTTGCCCCTTTGGACCTGGGCTAGTCCGTAAGACAGTGGGACAGGCCTGAGCAACGGCTGGCAATGAAGAGTGAGACACTTGCTCATCTGGGGGAAAAGCGGTGTTGCCAAGATGAAAAAGAAGCAGAAAGAAGCCTCGGGCCACCAATATGTCTTAATGTCTGCTTCCAGAGGAAAACAACGTTTATTGTGGTAAAATCTGCATATCATAAAATTTCCACTGCAGCCATTCTTAGGGGTTCATTTCAAAGGCACCAAACACCGAGGTAACACCCGTCTCTGACACACAGCTCCAGAACACTTCCATCACCTACACCCCTCTGCAGCCCCCTGCCCCAGCCTTGACAGCCCCCTCTGCTCTGCTTCTGAAACTCACATGCCAAAGGTGGTACCCCCACAGCGTCTGCCACCTCCTGGCTGGCTTATTTCATCTGTGCCTTTTTCGAGGTTTGTCTGTACGTGTGCCAGCTATCAGAAGGTGAATATCTCATGTTTGCTTATTCATTCAACACTCGTGGGACATCTGGGTGACAACCAAACTTCTTAGCTTCTGGCGCGCACAGGGATGGGGTGTCGTCTAAGGAACGTCGCGAGTGACTTTACTGAGTATCTTTTTCAATCTCTTTAATCCTGTGTTAAAAGTGACAATGGGATATAAAGTATTTGGTAAGTAGCATGTATTTAAATTACACTAAATATGTAAACAGGAGTGTCCTTCTTCCCCCATCCTCCTGCAGAGCTATTTTCTTCATTTTGTTCTAGAAGAATATGTAGGGTACAAAGTCTACATTTCAAAAATAGGATTTCTGCAGCAATCATCTTAATGGGGACCGTGAATGCCAGCCCAGGCTCTGTGAGTCATTTCTTGGATTCTAAAAGGAATGCATTTCAGACAGGAGTTTTTTCATCTTTGAGATTTGTTTTAAGAAGTGCCAGAAGCAAAAGCAAAATAACAAAATGGCTAGAGCACCACTAAGCTCCAGAGGTAGCCCTGAAGCCAGTGGGCTAGGTGGGCCCTTGCCTGAAGGACCCCTTCTCTAGTTGGCAGGGCTTCTCTGTGCTCTCTGAGTGGCAGGAGTGTGTAGAGCCCATGAAGTCTCCTTTTAATTTAAGAAATCACCAAGGCAGCCTGGAGAGATGGCTTAGAGTTAATAGCATTGACTGTTTTTTCAGAGGACCTGGTTTGGATTCCCAGCACCCGCATGCCAGTTCACAGCCGTCTGTAACTGCAGTCACAGGGACTCCCTCCTCTGGTCTCGCACACAGGCACCGCACACAGGTGCTGCACAGGCACACATGGGAGCAAAATATCTGAATATATAGCATTAAAAATTAAAATCACCGAGGAAGGTGTGAGGTAGTGGAGACGAGGAGGGTGTGAGAGGAAACAGGATTTAGGAGCTTTTAGAAAGCCAGGGACATCTTTGGAAACCAATCTTCTCGAGTGGCACTGTGCTGATCTGGGCTTTTCCCTTGTAGGCGTTGGTCAAAGCATTGAGCAGGCATGTGTGGGTGTTTGCTGGTGGTTGTGGTCACACTGCTTATTCTCAGGAGAGCTACTGTTAGCTCTTTCTTCTGCCCAGAGGTCCTGCCTCCAATGTTCCCAGCCCTCCTGCCATGCCGAATCCTTGCGACTTCTTCCCACCTGCAGCCCTCGAGGCCGTCAAAATTCTTCCCCTCCTGGTAAAGCTGTCACAGGCTCACGTCCTTGATTTGTCTTTTCTCATCCCTATGCCTGAGGGATAAGGCTTTATTGGCCATGGGTGATCAGTGCCAGGTCTATCCCATCACAAACAACCCTGCGCTGAGGAGGATCTGCCAAGGTCCCCAGCAATGGCACACAGAGCACGTTCAACCTGGTGACTCCAGCACAGGGGCGGAAGTGGAGCCAATGACATGAAGTCTTTTTCTGTGGTGACCAATAAGAGAGGGCAACAATGGGTTGGGTGATGTGGGATTCCCCTCTGGATGCTGTAAATACCATTGGTTAATAAAGAAACTGTCTTGGGTCTGCACAGGGAATAGAGGTAGGCAGGGAAAACTAAACTGAATGCTGGGAGAAAGAAGAAGGAATTAGAGAGAAGCTGTGGAGCTGCTGCAGAAGAAAGACATGCTGAAACTTTGTTGGTAGGCCACCACCTCATGGTGATGTAAAAATTAATGAAGATGGGTTAAATTAAGATGTAAGAGTTAGCAAATAAGAAGCTAGAGGTAATGGGCCAAGCAGTGATTTAAATAACATAGCTTCTGTGTAATTGTTTTGGGACTGGGAAGCTGGGAAACAAATAGTCCTCTTGCAACAGTTGGGCAATGACAAATAGGGATTTCATGTCACAGGAGCCCCCAGAAGATGGATAAAGTATGGGCACTTTGTAGATGCTCATGACGGTCCAGTTCTCTGGTCAACAAGGACCTCCTGGGAGCAGTGTCCTCCAAATACACGTAACAAACCCCATTTTGCTCACCTACTGGACCTAGCAATTTCATGGCACCTAACACATGATGGTCCCCAGTAAAGAGTTCAATGTGTGTCAGGGAACATATGTCAAGTGCACCTTGACCAAACTCCAGGGAAAGCTTCTGAATGTATTCCTATTTTCTGTCCACCTACAGGACTCACTGCCCCACCAAACACTTTCCCCATACTCTGTAAGGCCTTGGTCTTGATATTTTGGTAGAGGGGAAAGGAACAGAGGAATGGTCTCAGGAAGGGAGAAAGGCATGAGATTTTCTGTGTCAAGATTTGAGAATGATGGGTGTATTCAGAATGGGAGAAGGCAAGAGGGGTCTTGGAGGATGCAGAGGACAATAGAGAGCTCAGGACTGAGGTGTAAGATGAGCAAGGATGGATGGGATGGAAGGGGGAGACAGCTTTGCTGGACTTGGTGGTTTACCTGGGAGGTTCTCGGCTCTTGTGTTTGAGAGCCCTCTGCACGGCTGGCTTCTGAGGCTGTCCACTACTCCCTGTTGATGCCCCAGCAGCATCTGCTGACCTTCTTCTTGACCCTTGTTGCTCTTTACCTTCCTTACCTGCTCAGGATATGAGGATGGAAATGACAAGACTCCGAGTTAAAAGGCTGGAGGAGAATGACATACCAAATATAGGCACCCTGGTTAGTCCAATATCACCCAAAGACCCCACATCTCAGGCCCGGGGTGGATATCCAGGAGGTTCTGTCTGTGACATCACAGGAGAGCCTTTTGTGTCTTCATGCTGAACCTCAAGGCCACCTTTGACATCTGCCTGTGAAGTGCTGAAGGAATGCCTTGTGCCTTTGCTTCAAGGGACTCAGAAATCCCACATCTGATAAACACAGTCCCAGAAGGAGCCTGAGAGCTTTGATCCGTCTCAACAAAGGCTCCCCAGGTCTAGCTGAAAACCAGGATTTGTTTTTGTTTTTCACTTTCCCGCTAGGCTCTTAGGTCTCAAAAGCACCGAAGTTTTCTGGAAGGTTCTGTCTGTGGCGTGGCTGTTCTTGGCATGCGCGTCTGTCAAGAGGACTTTGGAATTGGTGGCTTACCGCTCTAAGGGCTTTTGGGAAATAGCACCTGCCAAGGGAATTTAAGGCAACAATTTGTGTATGGTCTATGCTCTACTTTTGTGTGCATGCTCATGTGAGTGTGTGTGTGTGTGTGTGTGTGTGTGTGCAAGTGTGTGTTGTGTACATATGTGTGTGTATCAGGGCCTGTGTTCCTGTGCCTGTACATGTGTGCACATGTATGAAGAGGCCAAGTGACATTCCTCAGAAGCTTTCCATCTTGTTTTTGAGACAGGGTCTCTCACTGAGACCCAGGTCTTACTGATTAGCCTAGGCTAACTGAGCAAGTCCCAGGGGCCCTCTTGTCTCTGATCAGGCACTAGACTCAGATCCAGTTCTTCAAGTTTACACCACAAACGTTCTACTAAGTGATCTGCTTCTCTAGCTCACTTGCTTTAATTATTTTCTTTTGCTTTTCTTTTTAATTTTTCAAGGCAGGATCTCCCTATGTAGTTTTGGATGGTCTTGAACATGCTATATAAACCAGGCTGTCCTTGAACTCACAGATATCTGACCGCCTCTTCCTCCCAAGTACGAGCGTTAAAGGCAATGTGCCACCATGCCCATGCTGCTAATTTCTTAATATTAAATTAGAATAGCTATAAAAATACCAGGGAGTCCAGGAAGCGATTTGAGGGATCATGATGGTATAACCAGTCTTTTAGCAGACATTCTCACCTTTGGATTTTGGTGGAAGCTCAGGTCTCTGGCATACTTAGCCAAACAGCCAGTGTGGGTTTTCCATTCTGAGATCTTCAAATTGCTGGTATCAGTCCAGTCAGACCCAGCAGCAGCCCTGGCCATCTGGCACAACACGGAGCCACATCCCTCTCCCAGGAAGCTGACTCCAGCCACAGACTCTTTGAAAACCAAATTTGCTTCTGAGATTTAGAAAGAGATGGAAAAGGAAATCAAGCAATACAGAAACATTCCATTGGGGTCAACAGAGTTTCCTGTTCTCCCACCCTGCCATGGTCTCACCTCACAGAAAGAACCTCTTGAGATGCAAACTTGTAACTATTCTGTTTGACCGTGATGTAACACTGTGTGTGGCTCATAATACATGCTCATCTCAAAAATACCCACATGGGACCTTAGCTGGGGAGGACCGGCTAGTCTGTGTTTGCACTGTTTTGGTGGGTTTGTACATTCAAATGACAAGTCTGTATTTATTTCTTCTTAAACTGTCTCTCAGGCCCTCAGGTTGCCACACAAAGATATGGGTGCTCTGCCCATGTCCCAGCCCCTGTTAGCTCTCCCAGGGAAGCTGCCTCTTCTCAATGGGCCCGAAACCCCACACCTTTGGTCCCCAAATCTCCTTTTGAACCAGGACATTTCTGCTCTTTCTTATATTTTTGGTTGTGAGCCTAGCCTTTAACGGCTGAGCCATCCCTCCAGGCCATTTCTGCTCTTTCTCTACCCAAAAGAGCTCATTTAGAACTGTGGTACCAGTATGACCCCCCTCCAGCATTCCTGGGCTTTGGATCTGAAAAGTCAGGTGACACGGTGACAGCGGTGGATATGAACTTTCAGTCCTCAGCAGGTGATGTGGGATGGTGACCCCAGTCTGGGCAATGATGGCACTGTTACAAGATGTTATTCCAGATCTGAAGCCAATTCCATGGGGCGACAGGGTGTGACTGCTCCAGTATCACACCAGCGAGAGAATTCACACCTTCAACCAGCACTGAGTGGGTGACGGGGGTTGGACTGGGCGCAGCAGAGATTGCCTGTCTCATGATGATAGACTACGTACCTTTCCTGGGACTTCCCTGTATTTCTGCTTCCACAGTATCGCTTCAGTAAATGGGGTTTTCACATCCGAGTGCCGCAGAGTCTAGCTGCCTCAGATAGAAGCCGGGAAGACACTGGTCTCGCTCAGGTTCAAAGAAAGACGGGCTGTCATAGGGTTATACATCCCTCCTGTTCCTTTCATGAAAAAGGCCCTGTCTTCTCCCCTTCCTTCCCCGCCTAGATTTCACTGCTAACTACCATGTCTGTCTCCCTTCTCTCTCCCCTTCCTCTCATTCCCCTCCTTTCCCGCCCCTCTCACCAGTCCCTGCTTCTAACTGACTGGATGACTAAAATACAAACCCAGAGCCCTCGCCGTCATGCATTGTTTGGGTTAGCACCTTAAGTAAAATAATAATTATTTGATTTTTCTGAAGCACATATAATTGATTCTGGAGAAAACAAAATTCCAGGACTATGAGAAGTGCTGACTCAGGCCTGGGTCTCAAGGACCACTTTTCACTTGATGGTCACAGGCCCCTTGGGAGGGATTTTTCTGTCAGCTATGGGGACACTAGACTCTAAAGGGGTTTGGTTACTCAACCTGTGTTCAATAGGGAGGTAAGCAAAGAGGCAGAATTTAAACTCCTAAGCTCTTGGGTATAGCCAACTGCCAGTGTTTATAAATATTTAAACCCTAGCTTCTTTTTTATTTTATTTTTTAAATAATAAAACAAACTATCTTTTTTCACTTACATACCAATCCCAATTCCCTCTCCCACCCCTTCTCCCATTCCCTCCACCAACTCCCCACATCATCCCCCATCCAATCCTCAGAGAGGGTAAGGCACATTGCTTTGGGGAAGTCCAGGGCCCTCCCTACTATATCTAGGCTGAGCTAGGTATCCATCCAAAGAGAATAGATTCCCCAAAACCAGAACAAGCAGTAGGGATAAATCCTGGTGCCACTGCCAGTGTCCCTCAGTCTGCCCCAGCCATAAAACTGTCACCCACATTCAGAGGGACTAGTTTGGTCCTATGCTGTTTCCTTCCCTGTCTGGCTGGAGTTGGTGAGCTCCCATTAGCTCAGGTAGACTGTTTCAGTGGGTGTCCCCATCACGGTCTTGACCTCTTTGTTTATATTCTCACTCCTCCCACTCTTCAACTGGACTGGGGGAGCTCAGCCCAGTGCTCTGCTGTGGGTCTCTGCCTCTGTCAAACTTTAGCTTCTGACAACAGTGGTAACTAATCCAAGGTTGGTTTGGTTGTGTGAAATACCAGTTTGCATCTTGCCAGTATAAAAGGTTGGAGTTCTGCTTTCAGTGGCTTGCCTAGTAACACTGTCCTTGAGGATGAAGCGTCTCATGGGGAGAGGGCTCAGCTGGTAAAGTCCCTGCTATGCAAACACAAGGCCCTGAGTTTAAACACCAGCACTTAGGAAAAAGCCAGGCAATGGTGCTCGCTTTTCCTACACCAGGGAGAGGGAAACAGGCGGATTCCTCAGGAAGCTCCGGGTGCTAGTGAGAAACTGTGTCTCATTAAACAAGGTAGATGGCACCTGAGGAAAAAATGACACCCAGGTTTGTTCTCTGGCTGCCACACAATGCACAGCACTTGCACACACATGAGCACACTTATCTGCATAGGCTTGGTATACACACATATAATTGCATACCTGCATACATAGGGCACACACACATACACCTCCTTAGACATACACACATATTTGCATGCTTGCGTATACACTAATAATGAAGTCTCTGCCCTGGATTCATGCCTAGCACCGGAAAGGGCATTTACAAAGTGGTTTTGGTTAAATATGGTAATTTTAGAAGAAATGGAGGTGGGTGAGATTTCTTCTTCTTCCTCTTCCTCCTCTTCTTTGTTTGGAGACAAGGTTTCTGACCTAGGAACCTAGAGCAATGTCCTCAGCAGTTCCCATTGTCCTAGCCAAGCTTGTGTTCTGTCTCTGTGCATCTCTCTGACCCTGGATGTCCCCGGGTCCCAGCTCTGAAGGAAGCTGCCCTTGGAATTGAGGTGGGCAGCTCTTGTCTGTGATGGCATCCTCGAATCTATGGGTCAGAGAAACCGTCCTGCCCAGAGTGGCCTTGTTCCAGTTAAGCCTTGGCCAGGCGTACAGGAGTAGTGGTGGCAGCAGGGGAGGATATTGGCTCCTGTTCAGGGAAAGACTTGGAAACAGCTCTTCCTGAAGCGCTTTCCTGTGAACAGAATGGCTTCCTCCCCACTGCATCAACATGGTAGCTTCTCTCTGGGCTGGGAGTGACTGCTCAGCTTTCCCTCTGACACAGAGAAAGATGTCCTTCTCTGTGAGGCACTATGAGACCAGTCTGGGGAAAATGTGTGCTGATAGGTGACTTCTGGGGGTGGGGAGGAATGTACTAGACCCAGTTCTCCAAGGCCTTGCCCCCCATTTCGCCAATCCAAGGTGGAAGGTAGAGGAGGCACAGTTCAACTTCTGACCCCGAAGTCCCGCCCCCTCTCCTCTTGTTCTTAGTGTGACTTGGCTGAGGGCCTCGCCCCTGTGAGGGTAGGAGGTAACACCCTGTCACTGGACACCTTGTCTTTCTCCTTGCTCAACCCCTCTTGGCTCCTGCAGACCTGCTCCTGGGTTTCCACAGGACTCTTTCAGGAGATCAGAGCAGGTCTTTTGGGCTGGGTCACCTGGGCTGGGGAGCCAGCCTTCATTGCCTGAGATCAGCTCGGGCTGGGCGAGCTGTTACTGTCTTCATCTGTGACAGGGGGAACACAGGAGGCTTAATTAGTCTGTGTTTGCCAAGCTCTTTGAAGACGTTCAGATCTCATGAAAGCCAGCTCTCATTCTGGTGATAACAGCGGGCTTCTCTGGGCTTTAATGTTCTCTTCCCTCCATTTGGAGGCCTGAAAGGCCAGAGTTAAAAAGCTCCTCACTCACACGGTGAGACCCTGGTGGGTGTAGACAGACAGGAAGAAAAGAGATAGAGAGAGAAGGTGTTTGAGTGGTGTTTGTGTGTACTGTGTTTGGTTTGTGTGGTGTGTGTGTGTAGTGTGCTGTGTGGTATGATCTGTGTGTGGTGTGTATGTGTGCTGTGATGTGTGGTGTGTGTGTGGTATATGGTATGTATGTGGTATGTAGTATGGGTTTATGTGTATGTTGTGGTGTATGTGGTGTGTGGTATATGTGTGTGTGGTGTGCATGAATAGGTGTGGTGTATGTGTGTGTGGTGTGTGTGTGTGTGTGTGGTGGGGGGGCTGTGTGTGTGGTATTACTGGTGTGTGGGTGGTGTGCATGTGGTATGGGTGGGGTGTGTGTGTGTGTATGTGTGCGTGGCGTACACGTGAGTGGGGAATATTGTGTCTGGTGTGTGGACCTGGTGGCTAGGAGGGGAGGGCCAGAAGCCCTTGCCTGGGTGCTGGCTCTGGTGGCAGCAGTGAACTTTTGTTCTTAGAACACCACCCACACACGGGTGCTGCCAGGAGCTGTGTGCCGCCCACACAGGATCAGTCAAGCCAACATGAAAGGAACGAGAGCTTCCAACTGACTCCAGGATTTGAAGTTTCTTTTTCTCCCTTCCTCTGGAACAGCTTGAAACTGCTTCTCTTCTTTGCTGGGATCCTTGGGAAACTTTACCTCTCCTCTGCCCCCATGGCACTCCACTCTGCCCCCTGGGTCCAGGCTTCCAGAAGCAGAGCTTTGCCCCTCGCCATCAGGTACCCGAGCCGGCTGTTGCCTCTCAGGGCTCTGTAGTTGCCTTGCAGATTCCATGTGAAGCGGGGCAGAGGCAGCCTGCATGGCCTGCAGAGGAGGGACTTATCATGAGGGTATGAACCAGAGACAGACTTCACACCGACCAGGAGCTGGTGTCCTGAGCTCTTTCTTACAGGGCAGAACAAGCCCACTAGACCCCAAGCCCTTTGCTGGGCTTGAGAATACAGTGACACTTCCCACCCAAGCTCCAGGTAGAGAAAACTGGGGGAGGTGCCCAGGGTGGCAACACAGGGGACACGAGGCTGTAAGGAAACCCCGCTACTGCCTCTGTGGGTTGGCTGGGAGCAAAGGGGAGGGAGGGCTTCCTCACACCCTCCGTTTCCTGCCCGTCCTTCTCCTGGGTTGTAGCCCAGTGCTTAGAGCATTTTTGCTTAGTCTTTGTGATGGGTTCCAAACCTGCTCTCTTCTTCCTACAAAAAGATGTCACTGACATCCATCCCATAATACCACTTTAAGCATCTTAAAGAGTACAATCCAGTGGTCTGAAAAACTCACATTGTTGGGAAACTCACTGTCTAATTTCAGAACACTGCTGCTAGTCCCAGAATAAGCTCTGTACCCATAAGCACTCAGTCCCCATCTGTCACCTCCACTCCGGGCTCTGGAAGCCACTAAGGGCTGGCCTACTTGAACAGTCCACAGATGTGAAATCCTGATATCCATCTTTCATCTCGGGCTTCTGTGGCTTGCCAGCTGCGCTGTAGCGTGTTCCCGAGCTCTGTTCCATCTCAGGTTTAAAAACTAGCTCGCCCTGTGGCCAGAATGCCTTTTTCTTTCTTTCTTTCTTTCTTTCTTTCTTTCTTTCTTTCTTTCTTTCTTTCTTTCTTCCTTCCTTCCTTCCTTCCTTCCTTCCTTCCTCCCTCCCTCCCTCCCCCCCCTCTCTCTTTCTTTCT
>NC_022010.1:68351619-68364246 GCF_000317375.1 Microtus ochrogaster
TTTCTTTCTTTCTTCAGCAGCAATAGATGCTATCTATGTCCTTGCATTGTGGGATCCGCCTCATTTTTCCCTCTTCCTCTTATGAATGAGTTGGTAGACTTTGTGTAGTATGCTGATAGTGTCCTGACTGAGGGGGTCCCCGAGGAGCCCCTGAGTACTGGGATATCTGTGCTATGACATTTTCTTTGAATATTTGTGGTTCTCCACAAGTCTTCCTCTAAGCCTCAGTTTACCTGTCCGCAACATGAAGAATTTGATTCATATGGTCTCTAAACTGTGAATGTGCTAATACAAGCTAGCAATCTTAGCTCTGGAGACTGAGGCAGGAAGATTCCAAGTTGGATGTCAGCGTGGGCTCCATGGCCAGACCTTATCTGAACTTCCCCTCTACCCAAAAAGTAACAAAAAAGCCAGTCTGTGTGGTCAAGTAAAGCACACTGCCACCAACAAGTCCAGATGCTTCCCTAACTCTGACCATTGTCTTGTCTGCTACCCGAGAGCGACAGGGAAGCAGCGGCGGGCCGTCTGCAGAAAGGTAATGGTAACAGAAGCAAAGTCAGAGGCACTTAGTCCCCAAACCCAGAAGATGAGCTTTGTCCAGGAGAGTGCTATCCAGACAACACGTTTTATGTGGGGTTTTGATTAATGGAAACCGGTGTGCTGCATGGTTGGGATGGGATGCCGACGGAGCCTTTGGGCTTCAGGTTTTGTTTGTGGGAGACAGCAGCTCAAACACCGGAAGTGAGAACGGTGTGGAAGCTCCTGAAGTGGCCTCTCCTCTGAGTGCCATTCTGCCAGCAAGAAGCCCAAAGGAGCAGAGATGAGACAGTAAAATGTTCCACAGCCGTGTTGTGTCCAGGAGAGCTTGGAATCGGCTTTGTGGGTGACAGCACAGAGATTGCCAGCCACACACAGAGCTGACATTCACGGAGGTCCCCAGGTGGCTGGAAAGAGCTGACAGTGAAGTTGTAAGGGAATGGAGAGGCCTGGTGGAGATGTAGGGTGCAGGCACCCTTTATCCGACGTGGTGACCAGGAGACCCAGCCAAGACTTCAGGGATCCTCTCTGTCTGTGATTTGAACCCATGAGCTTAGACTGGGCATGGCAGGGAGGAGAAAGGGAGGACCAAACCCTGGAGAATCCCAGGCACTTGGGGTCAGGCTTCTCTGGGCCTTTCCAAGTGGGTGGCCTGCCGGGCCTGGGAGTTTAGACTATGCAAATGCATGCTCCCTTGGTCTATGAAACTCTCAGGAGCTAAATTAATTTCTGAGGCAATAGGGCATTAGTCTGAGGCAATGGGCTGTCTTCAGATCCACCTAAGCTCTCACTTGAATCAGATACGGTGATTCACCGTAATTTGAAGACTCTTTGAAAGCTGCTTGCTTTCTTCCTGCAACACCAGGCTGGTGCCAGGCACAGGGCAGGGCTCGGCCTGGAATTGGTGTAGCTGGGTAGTACTTTGTCTTTTACACTCTAAGAATGCTGGGAGGAGGCCAAGGAAGCCTGCGGCTGTTCACTGGTCCTGGGCTCCTTTGGTCATTTCTCCACCACAGCAGCCTGGGACTTCCTTCTCCAAAGATGTTGGCGGCCCGAGTCTATTGCCATTGCTTCTGCTGGAGATGGGCATTGACAAGGTCACTGGTCACCTCCTACAGAGCCTCATGCATTGGGGCCACAGCACATCCCAGGACCATGACCCTACTCTGCGGGGAGAACGTTCAGAGAGAAGGCCACCTGACATAGAGGCTGTTAGGTAGCCAGTTGCAGATGGAACGAGGGGACGTATCACGCTTATCTCAATGCCGTGATCTTACCTGCTGTTCTCAGAATGGCCTGTGTGACTGCTTTTTAGGAAGGCTTATTCAGAGACACCAGCCCTTGTAGGACTCACACGTTACTTCCCCTATCTTGTCTGTAGGCCCAGAGCAGCCTGGCCTTGCAGGAGAGGAGCCGGGAAGTTAGAGCTGGGTCACGTGGAATAATGGCACACATTTCCTTGCTGCATGGATCAGGATGTCCTGTGCTTAGGAAACATAAGGGCAGACTAGAGAGGAGACCCTCAGCAAACCTCGGCTAATCGCGAAACCTGACTCAGTCTGTACCCGCTTTGCCGTGGTGATGATGGCAACTGTGGCTTCAGTAGGAGCTGTGGGTTACTTCAGAGCCCCCGAGGAAGCCTGTCTGCACAGCCCACCCTTGCTGTCCTGGGCACAGGCATAGGATCGATGCCCCTGCTCGACACAGGCCTCAGACTGGGACTGGGTAAGTCAGATCCCTAGCCGACTGTTGGCACAGAGATAGCTCAAGCCTAGATCATGCTGGACACATCACCAAGAATTGCAGCCTCCATAGCATCCGGCACACAGCCCCTGGACTGACCTCCCTAGATTCCAGTCTCTAATTAGAGTCAGGTGTAGTGATCCAACCTGTTCTCCATGGTCTTCGTGCTGCTGGTCCCTACAGATCTATTTCTGTTGTTCCAGAGAGTTCCCGAGACTGGTGAGTGAGTTTGAGACATGCAGCTCACTCTCAACATGTGACCAAGCCAAGAAAATGTCAACAGTGACCACTGTCACTCCCTTGGCCGGGTCTGTCCTGGTCTTAGCCTATCCAAGCACGGACATACCGGGAAGGGCTCCGGAGCCATCCTTATATTCCATAGCTCTCCACCTTCCTCCCTTCAACCTGCCTCATGACCATGGAAGGAGGGCAAGAATGTGAGGCCTCCCCTGGGGATTATTGGGAACTTCATCCCCTCTTCATGGTGTCCCAGGGCTTCCTGCTCCTCATGTAGGGTAGCAGCTCTCTCCTCCCTGCAACTCTGAGCCTCTTCTCCAAGATAGGAGAAATCCAGGACTTGGGAAGTCTCTTCCTCCTGGTACTCCGTGTGGCCGGATCAGGGTTAAGAGCGGGACAGACAGCCTGGGCAGCTGGGGACATTTTCTATTAGAGTTCAGAAACAATTCCTAAGTTTTTTCTTATCTTAGGCATTTCTGAAGATTTGAAGATCGAGTGCTCTCATTCCAGGACACAGCATACAGAGTAACACACGTGCTCACGCAGACACACTCATACGTATGCACACATGCACGAGCATACGCATACACGTGTATACACGCACACACACGACCACATACACACCGTGGTTTTGCTAATGATAGCAGCACGTAGGGAGAAGGATTTGATCTTCAAACTTGTACAGTCTCCGAGGGACACGGACAGTAGCTCCAGGCTAAGCTTGGCCACTTTGCAGCTATAATCTCCTGGGACAATTTCCCGACTTCCCTATGCCCCCTTCCTACATGTGCTGGAGGAGAATAATGTCTGGGTTTGGCATGGGGGCAGAAGAGATTACTAACAAGTTCACACATGAACTCATCTGTCCAAAACTTAGATTTCGAGCTGAGTGCAGATCCTGCAGGGAGCAAGCACACGGCGCCTGATGCTAGCTGCTCCCTGCCCCTGACTGTTCTGGGTGTAGATCCTGCAGTGAGTGACCACACAGCGCCTGATGCTACTGCTCCCTGCCCCTGACTGCTCTGGGTGCAGATCTGGCAGCGAGCACACAGCGCCTGCCTCAGGAGCATGTCTATGTTGGTGTAGAGCAGTCACTACTGTGATTATCCCTATCATCTTTGGTGTGTTGCATCAGGACTTAGTCACATTTTATTACATGCCCACTCCTGGCTCAGATGACATCAGCAGGTCTCCCCTTACTCCTTCTAAAAGAACAGAGAGGGTGCCCGGGGACTTTGTTGGACACTGGAACCACTGTGGAGCTTAGCACGGGTCTTATTTTCTCTTCTCATGGATGCTTATCTATTTATTATTTTTATTTACTTATTTGTTGCTGTTGAGATATGGTCTCACTAGCTTAGACTGGCCTCAGACTTTTTATTTAGGCGAGGCCAAACAATCTCCTCATTCTCCTACCTCCATCTCTTAAGTCATACAATGGCAGGAGAATGCCACCAAGCTTGGCTCCCTCTCATGGGTTCCCAGTTGTGAATGTGTATGTGTGTATGTGGCATGTGCAGGCATGTGCGTGTTGCTCTTTTTCAGAAGCAACCTGGCTTTTTAAAAATTACATATTATTTATTTTGTGGGTTTTTTTTGGGGGGGGGTTGCGCATACAAACCACATATGTCAGGTCAGAGAAGTTGGTTCTCTCCTTGCTTGTAGGGTCTGGGACTCCTCAGTTAGGCTAGCTGGTTGGCTGACTGACCAGGGAGCCCAGCTATCCTCCTGCCTTCCTCTCCCCAGTGCTGGGATTACAGATGTGCACTTCCATGCCTGGCTTTTTGCATGGGTGCTAGGAACTGAACTCAGGTAACTCAGGTTCTCACGCTAGAGTGGCAAGTATTTTCTGTCCGGCGGCCACCTCATTTCGCAGTCCTGGTCAGTTTTCACTTCCTCTCTGTGGACTGTTGCTGATGTCGTTCTGACAAGACAGCTGCTCTTCATCTCAAGAGATGAAGGGGCACCTCAAGTGGGACTCACGCAGACAGGACACGTGTGTCACCATGGGGTGGGGGAGGGGAACCATGATGACACAGTATTGCTGTGGGTCCCCACCCCCCCCCCCCCCCCCCGCCCGCTCCCCCCCCCCGCCAGGCAGCTCAGTGGAGGGCCTTGATGCTCTGGGCCTTTATCCCTCACCATTTGCTCTCCTGGCCCACCCCCAGGAAAGGAAGCTGGGGGAGGGGAAGTCGCCAAGTTCCAAGTTAGAATGTGAGTCTGTTTTTCCACATGCTCCTGAAGCCAGCAAGGCAAGGGTTATGGGTGCCTAGCTGCCTCGGGCCTGAAGACAGACAGGCTGGGCTGGCTCAATGACAAGATGGCAGCTACGGAGAGCTTTGGCCTGGCTGTGCTTTTACTGACAGCAGTGCCCTGGAGCATGGCTGCTGACGTGCGCTGACGTGAGCTGACTGAGCAGGCTGTTTTCTAGGCTGTGTTTCATCAACTGCGATTCCGGGAAGGGCTGGGAACCTCCACAGCACCCTCCTCTATGGCCCCAAGAGTGTGTCCTCCAGGCAGCATGTGGGACAAAAAGGGGGAGTCCCTGAAGATGGCCAGGGGGCAGTCAGGTAAACTCACCCTGGGAAGAACTTGGTGTGGCTATGGCCGTGTGAGCACCGCCCAGATGTACACACAAGCTTCCAAGGACTTCTAGAAGTCCCCTTCTGAGGCTCCCACCCAGACAAGCACCTGGCCTAGGATTAGGAACTGTCCCAGATGACCGTTTGCTTGAATGTCACACCCAAGCCTGTCTCCTCTTCAGATCTCAGGTGAGCCACTTCCCGTAAGAGCATCATCTGTGTGTTCCTTGGTGGGCGCACACTGCTCTAGGCCTAGACTGGTACCTCCCTGCCTGGGAGAGTGGGAAAGGGGGGGGTCTTCTCCTGGCTTCTGTGACAGAGCATGTCAGAGTTTCAGGCACTCGGCGAGAGTGCAGTATCCGACCTTTTGCCAATGAGGAGCACTTGTAGAGGTTCTGTGGAGAAGCCTCATGCTTCTAGGACCTTCTCTGGAGCACGCAGGTACTTGTGCTTAATAAAGGCTCTCTTTCTGACTGCTGATGGAAGTTGAAAAAAAAAAACACAAATAATTTGATGGTTGCTTTCTTTTCTCTTTTCTTTCTTCCTTTTTTTCTTTTTTCCAAGACACATTTCTCTGTAGCTTTGGAGACTGTCCTGGAACTTGTTCTGTAGACAAGGCTGGCCTTGAACTCACAGATATCCACCTGCCTCTGCCTCCCAAGTGCTGGGATCAAAGTTGTGCACCACCACCACCACCACCACCACCACCACCACCACCACCGGGCTTGATGGTTGCTTTCTATTAGAAGCCATTTCCTTTAGGAGAGGAAATTATGACAGTTCTAGCTGGCATCAGCTGCTCTCCCTGCCCCACAGCCTTGCAGCCCCTCTTAGGGTCTAAGCTTGCTGGAATCCTTCTGGCAGTCCTGTGAGGAAGAGAGAAGGTCAATGTCATCTGTAACATGTTGTCTGGAAGCTGACAGTTTGTTCAAGGGGTACAGGACACCAAGGGGCAGCGACAGGACTAAAGAGTAACCTACGGTATAACCCAGAGTCTCTCCAAAGCCAAATAATATAGCGTGCGGTTGGATCCAAAGCCATTTGAATAATAGAACTTGCAGTTGGATTTTGACACCCTAAAAAATCATAGGCATGTGGCCCATCTTCTTCTGCTTCATGAGGTCAGTTAGAGGCAGTGGACTCAAGTAAGAGATGTGTCTCCCGAGGAAAGGAGCTGCCATCCCACAAGTGCCTGATTCTAGAGCAGGCTAACCCTCATGGTGAAGGACTCCTTCACCAACTGCTACCTAGTATAGAAGGGTAGGAGATGCAAGATTTACAAAGACGCACCCATGCATAGAGGCCCAGAGTCTTGCAGTGTGCCTCCGGGTTGGGGCCTCCCAGCACCTGGTGGGACCATCCTAGTCTGGACTGGGAGGGGAGACGAAGAACCGAACCACCATAGTGTGAGTCTCAGTGTGTGGGCAGCCAGGCTCCAACAGTGAGAACTCCTCTTCCTCTGTTTATTCTCTTTGGATTGCAAGCCCCAGAGGATTGCACGGGGCTCACTTTTATTCAGTCTGCCCAAGTGAATGAAATCTCTCCTGGAAAATGTCTCACATGTGCCAAGAGACAGCGCTCAGCTGAACATCTGGGCACCCATGGCTCTTTGGCAGGCTGACATGTGAAATTAACCTTCAAGTTTATACCTTCCTTGTGTAAAGGATAGAGGGATGGTTAGAAATAGCTCCTGACTGATGTCCTTGAAGCATTATATATTGAAAGGTAGAAGAAGCTCATGCGTGTGTGCTACACACACACACACACACACACACACACACGTGCACACACACACACACGTGGACACACACACACACGTGCACACACACACACACACACACACCCCTGAAATGAAAGGCCATGGTCAACACGGAGGAGGCATCTGGAAGCCTAGGAAGGTGAGCTACAACACAGACAAGAACATGGACATAAAGTTGGGCACAGGGTTTCAGAAGCTGCATGAAGGAAGCTCACATCTATAGGACTTGGCAGCTGTTGTAAGTTCAATCGAATCCCCAAAAGGTTTAGTTGAAGCCCTTCCCCTAGGACCTGTGAGTGTGACCTTCTTTGGAATGGAACTTGGGAAACATGATCACGTTGAGCTGAAGCCATGCTACAGTAGAGCGGCATTTGATCTAACATGGCTGGAGGCCTTCTAAGATGAGGGACATAAACATGGAGGGATGAGAACTACATGACAACCGCATGCTTACAGTGGGAAATCAGGACTTCTGATACCGGGGCTGAGGACTCCAGGGGGACAGCCCTTGAGGGGTCTGAGTGTGAATGGGAGGAGCGAACCTCTTCTTATGCCCTCCTCCCCATCACCCTGCAAATACTGCAGTCTTCCCTCGCCACTCCAGAGAGTTCTCCTGGAGGAGGCTGAAGTCCCGTATGAAAGCTGAGTGGTTACTCAGTTACTTTCTCGGGGATCTGAAGCTATAACAGGGAGCGCACTCCAGGGCAGGCCTCATGCTCAGGGGCAGTTAACCTACACAAAGCCAATGCCCTGTGTTTCTCAGTGATGTTCCTTCTTTTGTTTGTTTTTGTCTTGTTTTAAGAAGAAGAAAGAACATTAAGTTGAGAGAGTAGGGAGTGGGGGAAGATCTGGGAGAGTTGGGGAAGGGGAAAGATGATGGTAAAACATACTGTATGAAATCCTCAAAGAAAATTTATTTCAACAGAGCAGATTAGAGAGAACTACTTACTTATTAAAGATATCTATGACCAATAGGGAAGAAACTTAAAAAAAAGAATCTCCTACTTTCCAAGTAGGAGCTGCGAAGTCACGGCAGCAGGTGCTGGGGGCATCCAGGGCTGTGCACACCGGCGCCTCTGTTACCTCTTGTGCACATGTGTAACAAGACCTAGGGAGACTGGTGGCTGCCAGGACAAGTCCCATCAGGCTGCAGGAGCTCTTCCCGGACGCTGCTGGCACAGGGGACTCACTGGCCTCCTCCCTCACACGTAGGCAGCTTATCTCAGGTCTTGTTTTGGCTTAGAAATCTTTTAATCTCTCAGGATGGTTGGAATGGATCAGCCTCTATTTTTATTTTTTGGACAGAGAAGACATGAATCACAGACTGGGCCAACTCTGTTGGGCTTGTAGAGGCCTGTCATGGAGCACTCCATTCCTCATAGCTTCAAGCGCATTAAGAACAGAGGGAGAGATCGAACGAAAACACAGACGGGGGGGAGCCTGCTTCAAAAGGCAGGGGCTGGTACACAGTAGGTATTCTGAAATGTCTGCTGGAAATGAACACACCGGCAATCTGGTAATTCCAAGTGCCTATCTCCCTGGCTCCACCACAGAATGTGGTCGTTAGGCTATGGCAGCAAACAGGTTGTTTTCTACATACCTGTGATTTTTTCCTCCTGGGGGAGGGGGTTGGCTACAGACAAGAGACCTTTACAGGCACCATGCAGGCTTAGAAACCTCTGTTTCCCTGTCCTTACAGGTGGCTCACTGCATTTACTTGCCCTGTGCTGGCCAGGGGAAGCCCGCAGACATGTGGATAGTCTATGGAGTCCATGGGCCCCTCCTGTGCTGTCCTGGTACTAAGGGAAACTCTTTCAGGCTCTTGCTGAGATGGGAATTCGGGCTATTCTGATGCTTTAGTCAAGGAGCTAGGGAGTAACTGGTAGCTATGGAGTTAGTATAACAGTAATGGCCCGTCACAGTAAGCTGGCCACATGCTCTCCAAACCGAAAGCTAGAATTAGATCGCAGGGAGTGGAAGAGGCAATAGATCTTGCATAGTGACTGTCTTAGTTAGGGTTCCTACTGCTGTAAAGAGACACCGTGACCATGGCAACTCTTATAAAAGAAAACATTGAATCGGGTGTTTACAGTTCCAGAGGTTTAAGTATGCTACTGTCATGGTAGCACGCACGCAGACATGGTGCTGGAGAGGGCGCTGAGAGTGGAGGAGCTACATCTTATTCTATAGGCAACAGGAAGTGCACTGAAATATCGATCATGGCATATATATATATATATATATATACACACACACACACACATATATATATATACATACACACACACACACACACACACACACATATATATATATGACCTAAAGCCTCTACAGTGACACACTTTCTCCAACAAGGCCACACCTACTCCAACAAAATCATACTTCCTAATAGTGCCACTCCCTATGAGCTTATGGGGGCCAATTACATTCAAACTACCTCAGTAACCAAACACTGAGTCTGGGACCCTAGGTACTTGGAGCAGTGTGGAGTAACCCAGTATGGCTACAGTTGTCCTAAGAAGAGTGGATTCAAGAGAGGAGTTAGTCACATTCTTATCAACACAGGCGTCCTGGGTCCCCAGTCACATTCTTGTCAAACACAGGCATCCTGGGTCCCCTCTTTGGCTTGAAGACCTCTACAGACTGTACTGAAACCTTGGTTCTTACATCTGCTGTGCCTGCCCGGCCTGCTGGATCTGCTCAGCACACAGCAGAGATGCAGGAAGTACCACAACTGCTTCCTGTTCAGGGCTGACCCCTCCAGGAAGTCCCCGGACCCAAAGATTCATGGCAGAGGCCTAAGAAGAGCTGAAGAGGACTAGTGTCCCTGCTTAAGTGGTCCAAAAGGAAGAGTTTCCTCTTCATAGCCTTCCCATCCTATGCAGATCTTTAGCTGACCAATGGGGCTCACCCACATCACAGCAGGCCATGGCTGTTACTCAGTTTACCAATTCACCCTCATAGACATCAACCTGACACATGAACTTAACCATCATGTTGTCCTTAGGATGGACTTGGTTGGTAGGAAATTCCTGCCCAAACCAAGGGCATCTACTCTGTGGCCTTATTGATGACCTAGGAGGTACCAGGGGACAGGCACCATTACCAGAGCTCATAACAACTATCAAAGATGGTCTCACTCTCTCTCTCCCTCATGGATGGTACCAGTCAGATGGTCATAAGAAGAGGATAAGGACACATCTACAAACAGCAACAGACGGCAGGGAAGTTGTACTAATGGCCGTAGTGAGGATGAGAATGACTCATGTAGAACATGATCACCTTCTTCAGAAACATGTAACCCCCAACAGCCTCCATGGTTCACCCTTTGTGTGAGGGCAGTGGTACACCTGCTCACTTTCCCTGTCCCCCCTTCCCCTCTTTCTCTATCACACACACACACACACACACACATGCACGCACGCACGCACACACACACACGCACACACACACACACACACCCTTCACCACCAGTTTCTAAGTTACCATCACAAGTCAGTTTGCTGCTATCAAATGAGATGAATGGATCTACCCACAAGTCAGGGGCAAACAAAGGCCACAACTCTCACCAGCTTGATTTTTCAGATTTTTTGTTTGGAGCCCAAGTTCAAGGGAAAGGCTGCTCGGATGCAGCTGTTGTATGCGCTTGCCGTGATGATTGGGTGCAGTCAGGGAAGTGGGGGAGAAGAAGATGATGCAGTAAGGCCCGAGGCCTTGGCCTCCAGTACTCACAGCTATTCATAGAAGTTGCTAGAGAGGGAAGCATAGGGCCAAGGCTGGTTTCCAAGCTTCCCTCCATTATTGCCATCACAATAGCCCTTCTGGAACATCCACTTTAGTTTCTGATGGTCAAAACACTCCTCGTTATTATCCCCTGAGTGGAGGATTGTGTAGGTGGAGGGAAGAAATAGAGATACTCACAATGAGAAAGGTGCCGTCATCGGTTAAGTTAGCTAGAAAAAGTAACACATTGATGTGATAAGTATTTGCGGAATCATTTGACAGACAAGGTTTTAGGGCCGAAGGGAAATTAATGAACAGAGAGGTTGGTGCAATGTGTGGGTACACTTTTGAAGGGTGAGTGGGCGATGACACTAAAATAATGTAACACGTGTGATGAGGTCACACCCGTGACAAAGCAGCACAAGCCATGGTGTGAAGGTGACAAGTGCAGTGGACACATGGGCAATGTAGGGCAGGAGAGGAGTGGGTGGGAACGGCCAATGGAGGGACAGGATATACCTTTAAATAGTGACTGTCAAGGTTGTCAATTAAGGATGACCTTTATAGAAAGGTTTGCAAGAGGTATAGGAGTTGGCTCTCAGGACATCTAAGGGGAAAGGAGTGGGCAGATGGAAAAGCTTTCTTGAAAGTCTCTTTAAAAAAGATTTACTTGTTTCTATTTTATGTGTACACATGTTTGCCAACGTGTGTGTGTGTGTGTGTGTGTGTGTGTGTGTGCGTGTGCCATGTGTGTGCTTGGTGACCACAGAGGCTAAACGAAGGCACCAGATCCCATGGAACTGAAGTTATAGACAGTCGTGAGCTGCCACGTAGGTGCTGGAAACTGAACTCAGGTCTTCTGCAAAAGCAGCCAGTGCTCTAGCCTCTGAGCCATCTTTCCTGCCCCTGGATGTAAGTCTAAAGGTAGGTGCAATCATGTATTCAGCAACAGCAGGTTGCCAGTGTGGTTGGGGTATCAGTGGAGGGAAGAAGTGGAGACTGGGGTGGAGCAGGAGTGGGGCCAGAGCACAGGAATCAGGTGAGAAGGGAGACAGGGAAGATGGCCTCAGACTTGAACAGAATCACATAAGGAGCATACTGGTGCTTGTATTGTTGAATCCCTGAGGAACCAGTGGTTTTCATAGTGGAGGAGACAAGCTGTATATTACAACCTACCTACCTGCGTGATCCCCTCTGCAGTCCCAAGTGTCTCCATGCCATCCTCAACATGAATATTCATCACGGTTCTCATGACCTAATGGTCTCTTACCCCCCTCTCAGTTCTAAAACATTAGGGATCAAATTGCAGCATGTGAACTTGGGGGGCCCTAACATTCAGTTCTTTGTAGAGTGCAAACACCTTTAGGGTAACCGCATGCTAACCTGAGCAGAGGTCTGGGACATACATGGTGGAATTTCAAGGCTCTTAAGGGGTCTGTTAGTCTTCACTGTCATGTTGTCTGGATTTAGAGTCACCAGTCTGGGTGCCTTGTGAAGAATTTTCCAGAAAGCCGTGAATGTGGGCAACATGATCCAAGGGCTAGGAACAGGATAGACAAAGGTCCTGCTTCCTACCTTGGCAAGAAATGCCCTCTCTGCCATGATTGACTGAACCCTCTGAAAATGTGAGCAGAAACAATTCCTCCTCTTACTTTGTTCAATTAGACAATCCATTAGAACAATCAAAGCAACTAACACGAGGACTGTGTCTCATTGTAGGAGCTGAATGTTTCACTAGAGACATCCATGTGTCTGGAAGTTTTAGAGCCAATGTCACCCTCCTCACTCATGTGGGGCTGCGTTGTTTAAGGGCGGATGTGTGTGTCCTAGTCCAGTTGGTCTTACTTTGCAGAACATCTGCGTTCACTCTCATTTAAAACATTCCATGTACTTCTTGCGTTGTTCATAACATTCTGTCTTACTTGTACAATTAATAAAAACCCAATGGCAGATATTGGGATTCAACCTGAAGACTAGAAAAGCAAAGCAGCCAGCCACTGGCTCTCATCTCTAGCTCAGTCTGAACTGGTGATCCTGCCTCCAGGA
>NC_022010.1:68364391-68371678 GCF_000317375.1 Microtus ochrogaster
GTTGAACACGGCAGCCATTTTATTCTCTGATCTTCAGACAAGCTTTATTGTATTTTGGATGTGAAGTGCCCAAACTCAAAGCATTTGTGAGCTAATGCATAGAAGCCTGTGATGGGGTTCCTTTCAGGCTTCAGTCTGAGGCTCCACAGAGCAAGGGGCCTCACCAGGGCATCCTCTGACCATCATGATGAGACTTGCTGGTAACTTTGTGTTCTGTGGTGGTACCGAGCAATCTGAAGGATCTTGAAGTCTGTACAATGCAAACCGAAAACCTTCAGCACAAATATCTATTTATAAGTTGACATTTTCCAAGCATTGAAAACCAGAGTGTAACCAAAGAACAACATAGCACACAACTTTTATATTTAGTTTGATAAACTGGACAATCCTAGGTCTGCCGGACCGCCGCTCACTCAGGGTCCAGACATGCCCACCACCCCCAAGCTTTCCTTGCTGTACATTTTGAGTGAGTTATGGACACTCAGACTCACTTGGAGTGAGTCTTGAAGGCAGCCATGTACCAACTCCATTGTCTTTAGGTGTTGTCTATAACACAAGCTTATTTCTTGTAGAGTTTGAAGTAGACACTTCCAATGTGTATTCTCTATATTGTGACATCTGACAGCCGAGTGGCGTCACTTGTCAGTAACTTGCTCCTTCGCAGTTCAGTGTCTGACAATCCAGTCTGTTTCTCCACCTTCCTGATAATGGGCATTATTTTTCATCTGAGTAAATAAAGCATCTATAAACACTCTTGCATATATCTTTACGTAGTTAGATGTTATGATTTCCCTCAGGTACATATCTAGGAATGAAACCTCTGGGGTAGAGGGTGGACGTGTGTCTAGTTGCCTCTCTGTTGCAACTAGCAGTGCATGGTTGACCCAGGTACGAAGCATCCCGCCCACCGTTTTTGCTGTCAATCATTTTTATGTGAGAGATTCTAATACTATGGAGTGACACCTTGCTGTCACTTTAATTTCCATTTCTCCACTAGCTAAGCTGAGAAACTTAGCATGGCTTTATGGCCTATTCATATATCTGCCCATGTCTGCATTGTCCCAGGTTTGAAACAGGATTATTTGTTTTTTATGTTGATTTATAGGTATTATGTTATTTATTTTTAAATTTTTCTTTTTTATAGTTACCCTCTAAGTTCCTTGAGATATATCAATTTTCTGTCTAGTACCTCCTAGAAATCTTAGTAAACAGCAGATGTTTAATAATGTAGGGATTTATGAGTCTTTGCTTAGAAGGATTTTGTTGACTTAATAAAAGTACTTTATACCAAAAAAAAAATAATAATGTAGGGATTTTAACAAAAAAGAACTCTGCTTGTATAGCCTGTTAACTTTACTAAATAACTCAAGTTTGGGAGTTGAATATATATATATTTGATGCAGGATTTCTCTGTGTAGGCTTGGCTGACATGGAACTCACTTTGTAGCCAGGCTAGCCTCAAACTCTGCCTCTCAAGCTAAGGGTATTCATCACAGAGCCTTTAATGAGGAGTTTTTTATTTTTGTTTTTGTTTTTTTGCTTTTGCCGGGGGGCTGGCAGTATGCCTTTACTTTGTTTTTGATTTGTTTCTTTTCTTTTTTAATTTTTTTTTACATTTATGTGTATTGGTGTCTTGCCTCTGTGTATGTCTGTACGAGGGTGTTTTGGTACACTGGAAGTGGAGTAACAGACAGTTGTGACCCGCCATGTGGTGCTGGGAGTTGAACCCAGATCCTCTGGAAGAGCAGTCAATGCTCTTAACTGCTGAGCCATCTCTCCAGCCCCTTGTTTTTGTTTTTGAATCAAACATTTTTCTTCCCTATCATGTTGACCTTTTGTAAACATCCAAGGGATTCATTTTCAAATGTTATCAGCCAATTTGGCATATACAACTTGGATTTAAGAATTATCACAAATGTCATAGTTCATTTTTGCAGATTTAGGAAGAGCTGAAGTTTTCTTGATAGGAGATTCCTGAAGGCAAAGTATTTACAGTGTTAAAGATGAGAGTGTTCTGTGCTGTCTGTCACCTCATGTTTTCTTCTGTTTCTGAGGGTTACAAGACATTTTTCAGTGAGGACTGGAGCCCAGGGGGTGGAGGGAGAAACACAGATGCTTTTATTTGAAGATAAAGATGCTGAGTGTCTACAAAGAGAATAACTTGAGGGTTTTAAAATCCTTGTCTCCCTTCCAACTTTGCTAGCCAGAAGCATTATAAACTTATGTTCTGGAGACACACCTGCAATGATGTCACCTTCTCTTCTTAAATTAGATTCTAGGCGGTCTGCCCAGCTCAGGAGACCGGGGAAATGTTCCCACCATTGTTCACCCCAGCTGCTCTCTGGTTCTACTGCAAGTGTTACCCTGCATCTTGGAAAAGCTCCTAACTTCAAACATTTCTGAGAACAATCTAGAATCTTTATAGTTCTATGTCACCAGTAAGTATATTATTCTACAATTGACGTGTTTTAAACTTAAAACCAACTCAATAGATCATATTGTTGTCTAGATAGCAATAATCGCATATTTTAGCAGTGTGGCATAAAATCATAGAGAAATAAAAATTATCTTAAAATTTGAACAATAAAAATAATGACTTAAAATATCGGGTTTCACTTGCAGTCATTTTTGCTTTTCTGCAATTCTATCTGATTTTTATATTAATTGTGTGTGTGTGTTTGTGTGTGTGTATGTGTATCTGCAGTGAATATGCTCAGATATAGAGAGGGATTTGGGGTTTTGTTGATTTTGTTTTCTTTAATTTCCAGAACAATTTTGAAGCATCGTTTAGGTTTGTTTTATTTTAAAGATTTATTTATTTATGTATTTATGCACTTTGTTTGCATGTACATCTGCACACCAGAAAAGAGCCTCAGATCTCATTGTAGAGAGTTATGAGCCCATATAAGTGCTGGGAATTGAACTCAGGACCTCTGCAAGGGCAGCCATTGCCCTTAACCAGTGAGCCATTTCTCCAACCCCCATTATAGATTTCATGACACACCAGCATAACATGTATCTCATCTGTTGGCTTTTATTTAGAAGTTTATTCTTTTTTTGTGTGTGTATGTATGTATGTATGTAGGTGTGTATATATGTGTGTTTATATGTATGTATGTGTATGTCTGTATATACATATATGTGTGTGTAAGTGTGTGCACACATATATGTGAATATATGTGTATATATGTCTATATGTGTGTATGTAAGTGTGTGCATGTATACATGTGTGTATGTGTGTGTAAATTTGTGTATGTTTTTTTTCAGAGTGAGGTTGAATATTTATTTAGGGAGTTATGAAGGGGGAATGGAGGGAGGGCAGAGAGAGAGAGAGAAGAGGAGAAAGAGACAGAGACAGAGAAGGGGGGAAGTGAAGAAGTGGGGAGAGAGGCAGAAGTGAAGCTGCCTCTCTGAGAGGAAGATGGAAAAGAGCAAATTTGTGTATGTTTATTTGTATATGTGCCTGTGCATGCGTGTGTGTGTTCCTGGAAGTCTGAAATGGTTTGTGGCAGTAGGAATGCGGATCTAGTTTGCTTGTAGGCTGTATGGAAAGGCTGCTAAACTATATTTAGCAGTTTTAAATTTGTCCCCTCTACTAAAGCTTTCTTTTTAATTCTGTGTTTTAGCACTGGTCCCCTTGGGAACCAGCTATTTAATGCTATTTAATCGTCATCAGAATAGAGTGAACTTCTGACCTTCCCCTGTCCAGTAGTTACAGCTGTAATTTCTATTTCAGAACACATGAAACGGCTCAGATCTCCTCTGCCATGGGAAGTAATAACTCAGGCAGACAGCGTCCTTTCTTCCACGTTCCTCCGTCCAGTAAGATGCTGTCGTTTGCACCACGATGTGAAAGGGGCCATTCTTCAATTATAGTATTTCCCAAGACCTTTTATCTTTAAAAACTCAAATTACCATACCAGATTTTACATTTTGTTTTACGAGACAGGGTTTCTCTGTGAAGTCCTGACTGTCCTGGAACTCACTCTATAGACCAGGCTGGCCTTGAACTCACAGAGATCCACTGGCCTCTGCCTTCTGAGTGCTGGGATTAAAGGTGTGTGGCACCACCATCCAATGGTTTTAGATTTTTATGGTGTCATTTTCAAGCAAATTGTTTTTGTTGATTTTCTCCCTCCTCTTCTCCCTGACCCCCAGATCTCCCTGTACCCTTCCACAGCCTCCATATCCTCATGTACCCTACAGCTCTCTTCCTCAATACCTTTACCCCTCTAGCATGGTGTTCTTTCTAGTTGCATAGCCTGTGTTCACACCTCACCTCACTTATGGCCCTTTAAAAATGTATTTAGTTGATATTTAATACCCTTTAAGCCACCATTAGCAGAAACTGCTGACACAAGGCATTATAATGTCTAGTATTAACATCATTCAGTTTTAAGATAGAGCAAACTTTCCTCGATGATACTAGAAAGTTCTTTAAGATATTGTATAAGTAATCTTTTTTGTATTATCTTTGCCAAATACTGGAGCTAGGGTTAATTTAGCCTCCAGAGAGAGGCTGTGTCTCTATATCGTTTTCTCTGCTATGAAACAGTTGATGTGACCAATTCCTTAAACTCTGAAAGTCTCTTTTGAGATATGTTAATTATACTTTAAATTTCATCTGTAGATGGTAATATACTCACATTTAATATTTCTTCTTAAATCAGTGTTGGTAACATGACCCTTAAAGCATCACCATTTGAAGATTTTTTTTATTATATTTTTCAGAGTAGAGAGTATTAAGCCACCTGTCATTCTGTTCCTTCCTTAGTTTACTTTTTCAAAACGGAAAGAACATATTTATTATGTGTGTACATAGGTGCATGCGTGTGTGTGAGTGTTTGTAAGTCAGAGGACAACGTGTGGGGTCAGTTCTGTCTTTTTACCTGTCCCTGAGTTCTGGGGACTGAGCCCGGGTTACCAGGCGAGCACAGGAGGCACCCTTGCCCTCTGAGTCACCTGCCCAGGGGGCCTTCCTCTCTTCACCCTCTACTTATCTCCTCTCTCACTGCCTCTTGAACATATCATTCCTCAATGTAGAGGAATATAAGCACTTCTCTAAAATATGTATTTGAAAAGTAAAGCCTGGCACCACCACCGTTAATAACCACTGAACACCATCTATCTATTTTGTGCTCTCGCCTCCCCGTTCCCCGCTGTGCACATGGTTTGTTTGGTTGCGTGGAGTTAACCAGTTGACTCCTTGCCTGGATGTCTACATTTCTCCCATCAGCTCTTTTTGTCCCCTGGAAATGTCTTACTTTTCCTATTTCTTCTTGGTTGGCTTAACCGAAAGGAAAAAGATTTTTGTTTTGTTGTTTTGTTTTTCTCAACAGAGTTTTTGTGTGACTCTGGCTGTCCTGGAACTCGCCCTGTACCAGGCTAGCCTTGAACTCACTAAAATCCACCTGCCTCTGTCTCCCAAGTGCTGGGATTAAAGGCATACGCCACCACGGCCCGGCTGGAAAAAAGATTTTATCCTTATCATTTATTCTTTGTCGCCATTTCCTTGGTTGTGTACACACAGGGTTCTTTTGGGACAACATTTCGACACTGAATGGCATCCACTCTGACACTCTCTTCTCTGCCGCCTCCAAACATATTGATCCTGTTTAGTTTCAGTTTCCTTAGGCTGCGTTCCCATTTCGGCAAAACCCATTTATCTCTTCCCTTGTGTCTTGGCCTGTGTCCGCTGTTTTGGAATGTGTGCATGGGTGTTTACACAGATGTTAATTTTTCACTAATGTTCTTTCTGAGATCTGTATGAGAATCTGCCAGAGGGTGGCTGGGTCCCTTGCCTGGCGGTTCTTTTTCATGCAGTCCAGGCTGCAGGAGCTGCCAATGTGTCTTCAGTGGCAGTCTCCGTGCTCCATCTTGGGTTGGGAGTATGCCTTCACAAACCCCTGTGAGTGGGCTTGGCGCCCTTCAGACTCCTGTGAGTGGGCTTGGGAATGCCAGTCTCCCGAGCCTTCCTAGTCCAATCACCCAAACATTTCCTTGGCCAGAGCCTCCCAGCTGTGGCCTGCTCTGCCTTTCTGGTTCCCCGGCGATAGACAAGGAAATAGACACCAGGCATAGCATCTATGGGTGTCGCATGGGAAGCCACCAAGCACAGGGCTTCCAAGGCCAGCGTCCATTTTCCAGACCCTCTGGAGGGCTCCTTGCCATTTTTCAAGCGTTTGTCTGCTCTTCCAAGCTCTCACCCATAGAAATGATATCAACCCTGGCTCACTGAGCCAGACTGTGTGTCAGGAGAAGCTTGCTTTTTGCACAGCATCTCATCAACAGTCCCCCGCTTTCAGTACTGTTCTCGTGAGGCTAGCACCCTGTCTGCTGCACCAACAAAGGACATCCACAGCTTATTACTAGATTTTGGTTTTCAGGAGTTGTTTGGTGGCAATGTGTTTTATGACATATTGTTTCCTAATATCTCTGAATTCTCCAGTACTAACTTTCCGTTGCCAAATATATTTCTGGTCGGCATGTAGTAAATCTACTTAAGAGTCTCTCTGCCTCCTCACATCACCACGGTTTGTTTCAGACATTTTTTAGTTTCCTTCCAAGTGGTAGCCCACTAACTTTTCCTCTTAGACAAACCTTTCTGTGGGCCTTTTATCTAGTTTGGGTCTCTGTAGAAAAAAAAAATGTGTTAACTACCCTGCCTCTCGTTTTGATGAATGGCCACTGTTGATAACACAAACTGCAGAATGTACTCCAGATGAGAGCGACTTAGATGGTGTGATAAATCTTTCAGGACCTGGGTGAGATCGGGGAATATTTGGTTGCTATGTAATTAGAAACAATTAACACCAGGGGAAATGCCCAATCATGCATCTATCAACTCCGCCCACTACCTAGTGCCTTGTACCTGTTTCTAGGAACTGGACTCCCAAACCCAGCCAGAAGCAACCAAAACCCTCACTCTGACGGCCTCAGGTGGCCAGAGACTCACTCGCCCATACCCCATGTGTCTCCTGCCAGCACCTGACTGGAGGATTCTCCTCCAGACCCAGAATCCTTCCTAGCCTCCGGTAGACCAGAAGGCTGATAGGCAGGAAGAGGGAAAGGCAGTCAAGAAACCTGATGTTCACAGCCCCGGTCCCAGGTCCTGGAAGACTCTATTCAGGGTGGCTTTTCTTCTACAGGAGTGAATCTTCCATCCTGCTGCTGCCTTTCTGTGGCTTTGCTGAAGGTGGATATAAAACAACCAATCCTGTCTTTCTGTGGCTTTGCTGAAGATGGATATAAAACAACCAATCCTGCCTTTCTGTGGCTTTGCTGAAG
>NC_022010.1:68372476-68375595 GCF_000317375.1 Microtus ochrogaster
AACTCACAGAGATCCGCCTGCCTCTGCCTCCCAAGTGCTGGGATTAAAGGTGTGCGCCACTTAATTTTAGAAACAAAAATAAGAAAAGAAAATTATACATTGGTGAGAGTCTTAGAAACACAGGTGTCATCTCAGGAAAGAGAATGGATAGCTATGTAAATTATTGGAATTTAAATCTTCGTTGAAAAAAAGCTCCACAAATAAGAGTCACCGTGTGGTGTGTATCACCGGCTGAGATAGTGCAGGGAAAGAAGGACAGACAGACAGTGGAAAACGCTAGAAACGCAGCTGCTTTGGACAATTCCCCAAAGAGCTGATCTTGGAATCGCCATCTGACTCAGCGGCTCTGCTCCACGAGCGTTAAAAACACGTATCCACATGGACATTTGTGCAAAAATGCTCCAAGAAGGCGAACACTGTCAGTCAAGGAAAGGAGAGACGAAACAGGGCTCATCGTCGGCCACGAATAGGCATGAGATGCAGCCCACCCTCAACTTGGGTGGAAGCTGAAGTCGGTGCGTTCAGTGGACCAGTCACATCCTGGCTGGTGTGTGATTCTGTGTCCACTGCACCCTGGAACAAGCAAGTCCGCCAAGACAGAAAACAGACCAGTGGTTGCCAAGGCTTTAGGGGAAAACGGAGAGATATCGTTAACTGGATAGGGAGGCAACTTGGTGATAAAGAGCTTGTGGGGGCCTGTGTTCAGTTACCAGAACAGACAAAAGAAATACAGTGAGTGGGAGACACTGTGATACGTAGGTTTTCTCTGGTGGTGATGAACAGCCCTCCGCGGAGAGTCTGTGTAAAACACCGAACTGTGTGCTTTATGGAGGTGAGTTGTGGTGTGTCACGTAAGAGACTATTTGGGTTTCACTTAGAGCACCGCTCACTTGGTCCAGATTCATTGACTCTGGGGTGCACATTCTTTGATCTACAGTCCTAACTTAATTTAAACTGAAAAGTTTAAAATAAAGCAGGAGGGTCGTAACTCCATGTTAGAGCTTTAAAATCAAATGAAAACAAAGAAGGCAGAAGGAAAGGGGGCGGCACAGATTAGCTGAGACAAGCCTCTGAAGAGAGGAAAGGATTTATTTTGGCTCTTGGTTTTCAGAGGTTTCAACCCAAGATTAACTGGCTTCACAGCTTTGGGCCCGAGGCAAGGAAGAACACCATGGTGGCAGGATGTGTGTGGTGGAGTCAGAAGCAGAGATGAACAGAGTGGGCAGGAGTTGAGATACTTCCTAGTGACCTTCCTCCAGATAGCCCCGCCTCCCCAGCAAGTCCCGCCTCCTCCACCAGCCAGGGACTAAGCCTTCAAACCAGGAGCCTATGGGAAACGTATGTATTTAAACCTCACCAATAGTAAAACAGACATTCAATGAATAAGAACTTAAAGCCATTAGATATGATAAAGTCAAATTTATTTCATTAAAAAAATACAGCAAAGCACAGAAGTCAATCTAAGAAAAAGGTACCACACACACACAAGCAAGCAACAACAACAACAAAAAAACCCACAAAAGGAGAAATAACTATTGGCTCAATGAAGTTAAAAAATAAACATTGCTGCCTTCTGATCCTGAGGAAATAACAAGACTCAGGCTTCCTGTCTGACATGAACTTCTTGACATCTGGACACAATAGATTGGACAGCTGTTCTCAGACGTGGCTTGGTAGGTGGTTCGGTGCTATTGTTAGCCTGTTTTCCACTGTTACAACACAATGTCTGAGCTGAAGAGCCCGTAAAGAAAAGAGGTTTGTTTAGCCTAGAGAGGCTGAAATCCAGGTGACCTCACCGACTTCCCTTCTCTTGCTCTCCCTGGGCTGGGTCATAGCCTCCTGCCAATGTAGGTAGCCTTGTGAAAGAATTTCATGTGAGAGACAGAGATCACATGACAAGAAAGAAAACCAGCACGGAGGAGAAATCAGATTCACTTCCTTTTTTCAAATAGAAACTTTAATAAGAATACTCATTGGTCGTACAAAAGAACGAGCTTGATTGCGACATCGGCAGAATACTCTGATCATAGTCCCCCATCGTCTTCTTGCTCCTCCTTCTGGACCCTTTGCTCTTCTCAAAAGGACTTAATCTTTTGCAACCATCCAGTCTTGGGAGACCAAAAATACCTTCTGAGGGCTGCACCCTAGTGACGTAATCTACCTCCTCCTTAGGAGTCTCAGCCTCTCTCACTTCTCCAGTCTGGAGCGCAAGCCTCAAGTGCACAAACCCTTAGGGGACAAGTGACACCTAGACCTGGTGACTGTGAGCCCCACTAATAGGCCAACTGAATATTAAACTCTACAAGTGCCTGACTCTCTATCCAGGGGTACTTTTTCAGACCATAGATACAGAAGTGGGATCCTAAACAGAGCCCAGGAGCCTCAGTGAGTTGGAGAGACAGCCATAGCAGTTCAGGGGGGAGGGGAAACTAATGCTATGGAAAGCTACAGAGCAGAGTTCCAAAGAGGAGGGGGCTACCCAGGAGAGTAGCTGTAGATTGCACGGGGACTTTTGTGGTATTTGTTCCTCTGCAGTGTGAACCTCAACAATTCTAGGTAGAAAACGACCAGGGAGCTAGAAAGTGACCCAAGGTCCCATGTGGAGAGGTTAATTCTGAATGATCAGAGCAGGGGGTCAATGCAGAACACCCTCAAGAAGCCACTCGTGCTGGGGACAGAACGGGACTCTGATAGAACAACATCACTTAACACTTCCCTAGAAGAGCTTAAACAGGTCATCTGGCTTTCAGTATTTAACTTAGCTTCCTTCCAAATGGAAGCCCTGTAGCCTATAAGGAAATCTGAAGTTGTCCAGACCCTAAATCACACTGGACATGATGCCTACTACAGTAATAAGTAGAACAAAATGCTTAACTGAAATGAGAAAGGAACAAAAGGACAACTAGGGCCAATACCAGCCAAGGGGCCAGTCTGTCGGAAGCCACCTTTTTGTGGTGACTTCTGCCATGATCCTAGCTGCAGTGGGTTTGTACATTCCAGGGTATGGGTGTGGGGATTAGAAACATTAGGTAGGAGAAACAGAGATAAGAAAGAAACACAGACTTGAACCTAGAGTGGCTCCCAGGAGCCCAAGGCGATGGCCCCAGTTAGTTCCTTGG
>NC_022010.1:68376296-68432077 GCF_000317375.1 Microtus ochrogaster
TTTCCATACACTTTTATACCCCAATACAAAATGGGGGAAGAAGGCAAACGACTGCTTTAACATGAAACAAAGGAACACCAGAACAGTTACTTGCTCCAATACCTGAGGCATCAAGCCATTAATTCCTGAGCAAAGCATTTGAATTTGGGGCAGTGAACACACCCTAGACCAAGTATCCTGTAGGCAGCCACTCTCTAAGTCAAACCTCCTATGTTAAATGAAAGAGCCTAGGAGTATGTCCTGAATTCTTTGACCTTTGATCAGGGTGGAGAGGATCTACCTCTATGGGCCATCTTAATCTTCAAAACACCAAGTAACCACACGCTAGGTCAGGATATCTTGTTTTGTAGCTATACCTGTTATCAACAACTTTGCAAGAACAAAAATAAGCTCAAACTCTCTGACCTTCAGACAAGGTGGACTAGGTTCACATTTTTGGGTCCCCACACTAGTCAGCATGCAATGCAAGTCTGTTAGAAGCACAGAGAGACTCAAAACCTGAGACCCAGCTGGGGTTGAGCTTCAGTGATATTCAGACAAGCATGAAGTTCTGTAGTACAATGATCCTTGAAGACATCAAAGAGGAGAGGAAGAAAACCCTGATGGAATAATGGCCAGAATGTTTCCAAATTTGAAGAAAATCATATAGCCAGGCACCCAAGGAGCCCAACAAGCCTATTACAGGTCACAAGTGCAGGCATGCTTATGCACATGCACACGCATGCATACATGTACATATCACAGGTGCTTATGATCCATGATAAAATATCGTAATAAAATAGCTTAAGACAGGGATAGGAAAATTCTTGTGAGCAGAGAGAGAAAATTGAATGTATGTGCACAGAGACCAAGAGTGGCTACAAACTTCCCATCAAAACCATATAGCGCCAAAGAGAAAAACAAGATGTGTTAAACAGATTGGCAGACTGTAAACAAGCCCTATTAGCCTGTAATTGTATATGCGTGGAAAATAGTAATTTGGCAACGGAAACAAAATAATTTCCCAACAAATACCAGCTCCAAGAAATCACTTCCAGGGGACCCACTGTAAATTTTATGACAGTGACTTTAAATTAAGTCCCCCAAGCCTCAGGAATAAGAGACCTATGTAACATGAGGGCCTGCTTGTTGGGGTTTCTGTCCTGCCCAGTTTCTACAGCCGGTAAGCCCCAAAGAAAATCACACAGAGGTCTCCATAAGATTATAAACTAATTGACACATTAGCTTAGGCATCTTATTAGCTCTTATAACTTATATTAACCCATTTTCTGATCTATGTTAGCCACATGGCTCAGTACCTTTTTCAGCGGGGCAGTCACAAGTTCCTTCTTCCATATCTGGACAGGACTGGGGAGGAATGGGCTTCCTCCTTCCCAGAATTCTCCTGTTCACATTGACCCACCTCTACAGGAAGTAGATTTCTGAATTAGAGGTTATCCTAGTCAACACAGTGAGTCCCAAGCCTGCTGGGGCTACACAGTGAGACCCTGTCTTTAAGAAAAGTACTTAAAATTTAAGGCAAAATACAAAACCATATTTTCGAATTAAAATTATATAAAAAATAAACAGCACAACAGATACAAATGTCAGATTCTAAGGATGCTATGTTACCTGTGAATATATATATATATGTGTGTGTGTGTGTGTGTGTGTGAATGTATACTGTTCTATTTTAAACAGGTTATATGTAAACAGAGACTGCTCTTTTGTTTCTCACTTGCCCAGACCCAAATAATCACACAAACTATATTAATTATAATACTGCTTGGCTTATTAGCTCAGGCTTTTTATTAACTAGCTCTTACATCTTAAATTAACCCATTTCTATTAATCTGTGTATCACCACAAGGCTGTGGCCTACTGGTAAGGTTCTAGTGTGCCCTTTTTTCTCGATAGCTACATGGCATCTCCCTGACTCTGCCTACTCTCTTTATCTATCTCTGTTCAGATTTCTCTCCTGGCTTTATTCTGCCGTGTCATAGGCTGAAGGAGCTTCTTTATTACCCAATGGTAATAAAACATATTCACAGCATCCAGAGGGGAATCCCACATCAGCTATATGTATACAGCTCTATATCTCTCAGTATAAACAGTCTGTATAAAATAGAACAGTAAAAATATGCATCTACCTGAAAATAAGTTAGAATGGGAAGAAAAGAAATAAAAGGGATCTATGGGACACAGGGAAAACAGCAAGATGGTAGACTCACACCTATCTATCCTGTAATTGAATGATGCACAGCTGACTAGCATTCTCATCAAAAGACTGAGCTTATGAGGGTAAAAAAAAACCCACAAAAGATGGGCATGGGTGACCTACATAAAACCAATGTTTGATACGTGTCAATAAAGACAGGCAACAGCAAAGGGTCAGAGAGGGGCAACAGAATAAATAATCAAGATTGATTAGGCCTAACTCTGATAGCATCAGAAAGGTGACAGGGATGAGGGACATCTCTTTCTGATAGTGTCTGATCCTCACAGAGAAGCAACACACCCAGTGCACACAAAAATGTAAACAAAATCAGATAGAGCCCATTCCGTTTTCCCAATTCAATTTGGTAAATTGGCATATCTTGTAGGATGAGAAAATATGGACTGGGGAAGGCTCAGTGGGTGAGGAGCTTGCTGCACAAACCTGGTGTTCTGAGTTCAATTCCTAGAACCCACATAGAAGTGGAAGGGGAAAGCTGACTCCCCAGAGTTGTCCCTTGACCACCACATGTGCACAGTGGTATGCACACACTGACACACATCATGCACGCATGCACACACCCACCTACACCCACACACACGCACATACACACATGCACACACACATACACACACATGATTACATAAAAATTTGAGCAAACAGAAACTTGGTAGGGCTTGCAAGGTCTGAAAAGTGAAACTTGCAAAGATGACTATCGGATGTAACCATATCAACTGTGACAAGCACAGGACACATATTCTTGTTCATACCCCCAGACTGGTCATCTGCTGAACCCGAGAACACGGCTCAGCAGATTCAAAAGGACTGAAATCATACAAAGTTTATATTCTGCCCACAGCAGAATTTAATATGTCAACAACAGAAGAACCTGGAAAATCCCCAAATATTTGGAAGTTAAACAAAATACTTCTAAATAGCTCATGGGTCAAAGAAGAAGTCATAAGAAGGATTAATACTAGCTTGAACTAAATGAGAACAACAACACAGCACATTAGAGTTGGTGGGAACAGCTAAGAAAAGAGCTAACCTTTCATGTTAAGACATAAAATATTAAACCCAAAAATAGGAATAAGGAAACAATAAATAGGAAGTAGACAAGAGTGAAAATTTTTAAGCTTAAAAAAATCAGATAATAATCATAAAAAGATACACTTACACGTCAGCCCACCTTGCAGGAACAATACTGGATGTTGCCTACTGACGCTACAACTATGTAAACATATGTGTGCACAGACATACACTTTAAAAAATTTAATACACAGTTGGGAATAACAAGGCAGCTTAGATATTAGTCAGCAGAGAGACTCATCACAGGTGTCCTTTACAGTAAGTCTGCCTACAGGGACAGTGACCTTGTCACTTACAGGGTAGGGTCAGCTTTCCTTCATGGTCTGCATAAGTTGGTAGTGGCCCAAGACTGGTGAACTGGAGAACCTCCCACAGTCCATGTCAGAGAAGAAGGAGCTCAATCAACTGGCCATTGGTCCAGCCCCTTTCACAATGGCCACCATGAGAACATGGACAGCCTTCCTCTCGCTGCTAGGGATAACTTGAACACCGCCTGCAGCAGTCAGCGTGGCTCTGCTCTGTAAACAGAGGCCTGACCTATTTAATTCTTCCCAGGAGTTGGGTAAGAGGCTTGACTCACGCAGACATGAAACTGTGGCCTAATTGGATACTAATTACTCAGAAGAACACTGTTTATCCAAACTTCCAGTGTTTGGAAATAGCAGGCTCCTCACAAAATAGCAGGCAGCAAGAGCGAGAGGCGCAAGGAACACGACATAGACCGAGGCACCATCCCTGAAAGTCCTTTTTAAAAAGATATGATGTCACTAGCTGCATAAAGATAAACAGAGGCAAGACTGGCGAAACCCCCTTCTGGGCTGAGAACGACTTTCCTGTGTTTCTAAGTGACTCTCCACTTGGAAATATTTGCCAATACACAAGCAAATGGGAGTGCGAGAGCCAAGATGAAGGAAGCAAGCAGGGTTTCCCACAGAGTGGTAAACCCCTCACGATGGCAGCAATCTGCAATGGAAAAAAATCTCGGTATATTCACCGATTTCGGCAAAGGACTGGAAACTGATGAGCAGTCTTCTTGGAGCCGTAAACTCAGCTGATGTCTGAGTAAGGCTGAGTGGTGGTGGGGAGTGCATCTGTGCATACATCTAATCACGGAGGAGAATATGTTAAGTAAACCAAACCTGACACAGGAAAGCACATGTTATGTTCTTGTTTACGTGTGGAAGCCAGAGAAGATGACGTCACACTAAGAGCAGAGTAGACATCACGAGAGTCGCTGAAAGGTGAGGGGGAGGGGCAAGTGTTAAAACAACAGTGACTTGGATGTTATTGTATATTTTATAAAGAACCGGATAAAGTACTCAATAGCTCCCAACACTAAATAGTAAAAGTCCAAGGAAATGGCAATGCGCATCGCCGAGAGTTTGTCATTGTGTTTATACATAGATCAAATTACCACACTGTGCTCCACAAATAGGTACAACTACACTAACACAAACACCTGTAAACATGGAAGATACGTCAACAACATTTCCAAATGTCCGCCATCGTGGGTGATTCATTTTAATTTAAGATTTTTTATTCAAAAGAAATGAACTTTAGGGAAACAAGAATTCTACACCGAGCATCAAGTCCCCTACTCCTTTGCTATCACCTATTGGTCAACATCAGCCTGCTTCGCGACTCTAGAACTATCATATTAAAGCAGACTTTAACAGATGGAACAGATTGCTGGCTGCTTTGAGTGAGCAGTGTGGCTGATACATATGCTCAGAGTCAAACAAAGCCATCCCCTGTGGTACTGTATGAGCCTCCTGTGACGACAGGAGCACAGTACTGCTGACAAGGCCTTCCCACACATGACTCTGGCTCCCGGAGTGTGAAATCCAGCCCAGGTACGCTGGAGAGTCTCTCCTAGCCCCTGTCTGGTTCCACGCTGACTGTCCCTGTCCCTGTCCCTGTCCCTGTCCCTGTCGCTGCTCTGTGGCTCCCCTGCTCCAGCCTCTGCCTGTCCCTTTGTCTCCTCATGCTGATCCTTGTGGATCTCCCTGACTTCACTTCTCACTTATAAGGAGTCCTTGCCTGCAGTGCACACCTTCATCCATTATGACTTTATCCTAACTAATTACTTCCGTAAAACAAAAAACAAAGCGAAACAAAAACCTCTTCAAATAGTGTTGACCCCGAGGCCTTGGAAAGGTTGTGGCCTTGGGTTCCTTGCTTAGCACAGGGACTAAACACTTCATCGAATGCTCATTTTGCCCAGTTCTGTAAGTCAGCAGAGACCTGCGAGGTCCTGCTGCAGGGTGTGGAAAAGACTCAGGCCACATGTTCTAGAGGGAGAAAGTCTGGGCCAGGCAACAGAGAGAGAGGGATGGAGAACTGGTTGCCATGGTGATTCCATCTCCAGTATTCATGATACTCTTGCAACTTCCCACATGGTCCTACGCATCCCACGTGGTTCTAGGTTATTTTAGAGTCAATCCATCTCACACAGAGGGGCTACAGGTGACTGGAAAACCTGTTCTCTTCCCTGTAGTTTGGTGTCCAGTGAGGTGTTAGAAAAGGAAGGGCTTCACTTCAAGGAGGGAACGCCAGCTGAGTCCCAAGGAGGAGCAGGAAGGTGCAGGGCCACTGGGCAGGTTCAGCTGCAGCAGCACATGCCTTTCTGGGGTGGTCTTCATGAAAGGCAAGCATTACAGGTGGGGGTTCTGACAACCACAGCTGAACCTCCGGGATTATGTGTTTAGGAAGCTCAAGAGAGGGTCTTGAGTGAGGTTTCATTTAGGAAGCCATACCGGGCCTCTGTGAAAACTGCTTTCTGTGGGTCCTGACAGCCGGGGCCAGCTGACTCACGTCTTTACCCCCAGACTTCATTTTCTTTGAAGGACTGTGCCTGGTACCTGACGTTAGAAGTGAGGCAGGGGCAGAGAGAAGTATTTTCTTCGCACATCAATTTTACCATTACTCTAATCTAGCAGCTTTTGTTCAGTCCCATCTTATGATTCAGACTTGAAATTTCATCAGCAGAGGTAACAGGAAAGAACATTCAAATATAAAACCAGTTTCAGATTGGTCTTTCTTTGAGCTAATAGGATCTCAGCAGTGTTTGTGGAGGTCAGAGGTCAGGTACCGGGAGGAGAAGCAAAGATGTAGCTCAGCCTCATGTGAGCTCAGGAGCCCAGTCACCCTTGCTGTGTCTGAAGATGGGTCCCTATCTGGACCACTGCCACTGTGCCTGGTGTCTTGATGCCCAAGGAACTCCAAGGAATCCATGTACTGGGGTTTGAATGAAATGTCCCCCATAGTTTCTGGCATCTTAATAATTGGTTCGTGGTTGGTGGCACTGTTTGGGATAGTTGGAGGTGTGGCCTTGTTGGAGGAAGTATGACCATGGGGGTGGAAGGCGAGAGTTTAAGGACTTGTGGCACCTTGAGTTCACTATCTGCTTCCTGCTTGTGGTTCAAGATTGAGTTCTCAGGTTCTGCTCCTGGCCCCATGCCTGCTACTTGCTGCCATGATGGACTCTTAAACTCTCTGGGACTTTAAGCCCAAGCAAACTCTTCTTTAAACTGCCATGGTCATGGTGTTCTAATACAGCAATAGAAAGCAATTAATCCACCTTTATACCTGTGGCTCTGTTCTGTCCCTCTCATTCCAGTTTTCAGGAGCTGGGGCAAAGGCATCTGCTCTAGGCAGAGGGAAGATTGGAAAGCATAGTTTTCCATTTGTCCAGTTCTGTTCCCTGGGAAGGTCTGAAAACTGAGCAATGATACTCCCAATCCAGAATGGCCCCAAGGAACAAAGGCCAAGGTGCACAGAGGACAACAGGTGACCCCAGAGGGAGGGGCCTGGCAGCTGGGGCCCAGAGGGAGGGTACTGTTGCCTCTGGACATGGAAGATGGAGTTCCCTGTAGCCTTCTCGTGTGTTTTCTCTGAAGGGGTCTGTAACTCTGGACAGAGAATCATACTTATGACAGACTTTTCTCACTGTTGAGTGAATACAAGCTATGCCAATATAAGCCACAATTAAAGGGAAACATGCAGAGAAAATTGTCATAAGCTTCCAAGGAGCTCATTGGTTTGGAAAATTCATAAACCAAAACATGGGGCTTCAGGAACAGTCGGATCCATGGTTAGGAGAGCCATTGGAACTCTGGCCTTCTGTTTTCTGGCTGGTAACAGCTCAGTTCTTAACCAAGGTAGTCAAAAGGGATAGAAAGGCCTTGGGTGCTAGACTTCAAGTTCTTGTTGGCTATTTCTGAGGCAGAACCTGTACCAGCTGGGGTATCTCACTCAATGTGGGGGCTGGGGCATGGAGACCATTGGAGGGTACCACAGATAGGAAGTGGGGCTGGAGATGGAGGCCAGTAATATCACACCGAGTGCTGGGAAAGCGGCTTCCAGGGAGAATGCGTTCTCCAGGCAGCTGGAACAGGCTGGGCCTGGTAACTAGTGGAAACACTTGGGAAAAGACATTTGGGAGAAGGAAAGTCTGCAAAGACCTCTTCTCATAGAACTCTGAAAGCTGAAGATGTTTTGTAAATAACTCCAACAAAGGACGGACAAGCCTGTTTCAACAGCTGCTCCGCCAGACTGCCACTGGGCACACAAGTTCTCAGATCCATTTTGGTTTCACGGTCCTGAGAGATGTTCCACACTCCAGAGGGCTCTGAACTTAATATACAGGCAAATAAAGAGAGCTCATGGGAGAAAATTGCCTGCTCTGAGAAGCTCGCCACAGAATGCTGCTTCTTCGGAGAGCTGCAGGGAGAAAACAAAGTGGAATTATTCAGAGGCATCTAGATCTTTCCATGTGGTTCACACCAGGACAAGATGTGTGTTCCTCCAGTCCCATGATCCTGCTATTCCGGGATAGGAGCTCACCCAGGGAAGTTCAAGGCCCAAGAATAAACGTGGATGGGGAAAAACATGAAACATGTTTTTATTTCTGCCTGATTTCCAGCTGGCAGCAAGAATTTTCCCCCCAATTACTGAACACAGGCAATGCAGGTGGGATTGCTGGATCACGCAGATGGCGGTTATATTTGTAGCAATTTGAGGAAGCGCCACACTGTTTCCCACGTTTTCCACCAGCACTGTGAAGGGTCTGCTTTTTCCATACACTTGCCTGCGTTTGCCATCATTCGTCTTTTGAAAACTGCAGTTCTAACTGGTGGGAAACTTCTTTCGCGGTTTGATCTACATTTCTCTGAGGGCTACTGACTCCAGGCCTTGTTCAGACACCTCTGGGCTATTCATTCATCTGTCTTATTTTGAAACACTTATTTGGATTGATTAGAAAACTCTTGAAATGAAGAAAATTCAGAAAGAAAAGGTCTCGTTAGTCTTTGCTGATGCCATAAAAAGGCTTGGGACCTGGGACACATTCCTTCAATCACAGTTATGGGGATACAAAGTAGTTAGAAAAATGCCACTGGGTCCCTGAGCCAAGAGTGTATTATAGTGAGCAACAGCGTACATGTGTGTATGTTTGTGTATGTAATATGTAGGATGTACACACACACTTATATATATACATATATATATACATACATACATATATATATATGAACACTTTAAATACCCAGATTTAAGCCATGAGGGCTCAGTCTTTAGGAAGAAAAGGGTAGCAAAGCCACCTCCTGCACACAGCAGGGCCTCTGTTTAGACTCAGCAGCAGTACATGGGTCCTATTAGGGCAGGCTGGATGTCTTACTGGAAACTGTCATTGAGCTGTGTCCCCTCCCCCTCTACCCTAAAAAAAAAACAAAACCAAACTTCTATTCATACTGTGTTTCCTTTAAATAAACATTTTTTTTGTTGTTTTTTTTTCGACACAGGGTTTTCTTAGTGTAGCCTTGACTGTCCTGGAACTGGCTCTGTAGACCAGGCTGGCTTCACACTCAGAGATCGACCTGCCTCTGCCTCCTGAGTGTTGGGACTAAAGGTGAGCGCCTGGCACAAATTTCTTTTACAAGTAGATTTTTAAGAACTTGGGTCAGTTAACTTCCCATCACTGGAGCAGAATCCATGAATGTGAGGGTTAGTCCTGACTTGCAGTTTGACAGGCTCTAGTATCAGTGAGGGGACAAATCCCTGAGTGTGCCTGTGAGTGTACCTGCCTCTGTATTGGGTCAACTGAAGTGAGAAGCTCCCCCTAAATGTGGACTGCGCTTTCCCTGGGCTGAAATTCCCAGGACTGAATCAAAAGGAAAGAGAACTGAGCAGCAAATTCCTATCCTTCGGCTTCCCAACTGGGGGTGCAACGTGACCAGCTACCTCCTGTTGCTCTTGCAGTCTGTGTCCTCAAACTGTGAGTGCGGATAAATCCTTAAGAGACTTGTGCCAGGTGTTTGGTGACAGCAGTGACAAAGGTAGCCAGTGTGCTGAGATGACTAACTTAGGAGAAGAAAGCCTTGTTAGGATCGCAGTTTCTTCAGGGGGTTCTATCCACCATCCGGCTCCATCACGCACCATCCAGCCTTGTTGCTATGGCCCCACGGTGAGATGATACTACCCACCATCCAGCCTTGTTGCTATGGCCCCACAGTGAGATGATACTATCCACCATCCGGCCTTGTTGCTATGGCCCCACAGTGAGAAGATACTATCCACTATCCAGCCTTGTTGCTATGGCCCCACAGTGAAGTGGCATGTAGCAGAGAGAGCATGTGACAGATAAAATCATAAGCAGAAGAGAAAGGTCATGGGGGATCCTAAGGCACTGTCTCCAGCATCCTAAATGCCTGGCATGAGGCCTTGCCTTTGGTTTTGAGGTGCTGGGTAGAACCCAGGGCCTTGTGCCTGCTAGGTCAGCTTGCTCCTAGTGAGCCAGCCCTGTGCTCTGTGATTCCTTTGATCACCTCTGTAATCTCTTCTGATCACCTCTGTAATTAGAGAGCCCTAACCACACTGTGCATAAAGCAACTCCCCACCCCCACACCATAGGGAACCTTCACAGTCCACAGCCTTGGTTCCTATTTGCTTCTCAGTCAAGGGAGGCTCTTACAAGCTAGAACTTTGTCTGTCTGTCTATCTGTCTGTCTGTCTGTTGCTGTATATCAAAATCTTGGTTCTTTGATGAATGCATGAACCAAAATTAAAAGCCTTATGTGCATATACCACTTGAAACATTACATCCAGTGCTTTGGGATTTAGGTTTTTGTTTGTTTGTTTTTGTTTTTTCTTCTTCTGGAATAGTAGAAGAGATCACTGAGCAATTTTGTAGATGGAGCCTCCCCTTCCTTCCTGGAGGGAATGTTTCCATTCAGAAGAAACGGCCAGCCGTACGAAGGCCCCCTGACCACCCCAGGCTGCCTGCCTCTGGTCTTTAGACCCTGGCTTGCTTGTCACTACCTGGGTATTCTCCAGTTGTCCCCATCCTTCCTCAGTCTGTTGGAATGTCTTCAGAGCACAATGGCCAGTGCCTATCTGCCCCTGGTGACCTCACGTTGATAGACTGTCATCCATTCTGGGGTCCTCAGGCCTCCAGAGATGTTCTCTCTATTGCTTCACCCTTTTCTTAGGAACAGAGCAGAAGTCCTGGAGGGAGCTCAGTGAGTTTATTCAACAGATTGAGGGAAACAATGGAGATTGTCATCAGGATAGCCCAGTGCCATGCGCCCCGCATTCTAATGCACCTTTGCTGGCATGCTTGTGCCCATGAGGCTCCTCGGGTCTGTGTGGCCAGGACAACCAGCCAATGGCTGCCCAAGCATTGGTAGCCAGTGGGAGGACAGGAATAAGGGTGTGGACAATTGTCACCTCCTTGGGTTCAGATAAGACCACTTCCACTTCCCTCATGGCAAGAACACCCCCCTGTTGCTGCCTCCCGAGTTTCTGATGTTTGTGGAAACTGATGAGTACACCAGTTAGAGAAAACAATGGCCTCTGTCAACAGCAATGGCGGCTAAACAGAAAGAGTTAACCCAGGGTAAGGCAGATGGTCTGTGGGTGTCTGGGCCCCTACTGGGAAGGGTGACTCAAGCTTGTAGGCTACTGGGACGGACACCAGAGTCTTCAGAATGCTTCAGACTGTGGCTCTTCCAGACATCTGTTGGTTTCCCAGAAGAGACAGGAGCAAAAGTCTGGGAACAAGTTATGTTTGAGGGTCTTCGGAACCTGGAGCCTGAGCCAGATGTCCTCCCTTGCCACTGTGGGGACACTGTGACTGGGAGTGTTAATTGTCACTCTGATGGGATCTAGATTCCCTGGGAGATGAGTCCCTGCATATGCCTGTGGGATAATCTTGATTGTGTTTACTGATTTGGGAAGATGCATCTTAATTGTGGACCAGATCTTTTTCTAAGGGGGAGTGCTGGCTTAAAGAAACAGAATGAGAGCCGAGGAACAGCATGAACCTGCTTCTTGAATGTGAGCTCATTCAAGCTCTTACTACGTAGATTTTCCCACCATGATGGCCTATATCCTTGACCGATATATATCCAGGATAACCCCCTTTTCCCTTTTGTTGGAGCAACAGGAAAGTTACCAAGACAAAGAGGGTACCAGCCCTCCCTAGCTTTCCCTCATGGCGGAGATACCCTTCTTGGCCTCCTTCCTGCAGATGTGGGAATCTGGTGTGTGCAGCTCCCTCCGAGTCCCCTCTGATCCTTTACTTGTGAGTTTTCCTTCTTGTGTGCTCTTGTTTGAGCAGTGTGTCTAGGCTCTGTCGGCATGCTATTTTTACCCAACCACCCATTATTTCCCCCTCGCTCTTTGATGCTTTTGAGACGTATTTTGCAACGTCAGTTGGGAAAGTTGAGGAGGCTGGAGTGCTTCACTGCTGTCTTCCCAGAAAGCCTGCACAGTCCTGCAGGAAGGGCTCTCAGGTGTTTAAAGGACGCCAGCGTACTGTTGCAGTCGAGGCTGGCTTGCAGCTTCCCGGGCTCCTGCCCTTCCTTCTGCATTCTAGTGATCATTTCTGTGGACACTCTGGAGGGCAGGGCAATCCTTGCTCAGCTCCCTCCCTCCTCCTCCTGACGTGTGTGGTCTCTTCAGTGGCAAGGCTACCACAGCTGTTCAACCTCTGAGGATCTCAGTCCCACCCTGGCCCATAATCATCAGTAGGATCGTTCACAGTCACTTTAGGGACACAGGGGAGGACCTCATGCCTCTGCTTCCTTACCCTGTATCACCAGGCCAGCCACCAGCCACCTGCTCAGAACCCATCTCCAAGGCAAACTACCTAGCTACTGGGACCAGCCTCTCTTGGGCTGGAGGACAGAGGCCAGCCAGGTTTTTCAGTACACAGTGAAGAACAGCATGATTCATGGGGTGTACTGGGAACATGGGAACAGCTCACAGCAAGTGAAGTGCCCCACTCCCAGGCACCAGCCTCCCAAGTCTAGCATCTCATAGCAGGGCTCTTGGGTCCGTTTCTGCTCACCTAAGGCTAGCAAAACAGAGTGAGGTTCATTCTGACTGCAGCCCCTTCTGATCACAGGTTCCCTGCCTACAAAGGCCACAGGAATGGCTACTTAGAGCCCCTTTGGTGTTTACTTAATGCTTTGATGTATTTGAGTTAATAGCTGCTGTACTGTCCTGTTTACCAATTGTCCATGTCCTTTACAAAAAGCCATCTTCCACTGTCGGGGCTGGAGTGATGGCTCAGCAGTTAGGACCGTGCACTGCCCTTGCAGGGAACCTGGGTTCAGTTTCCGGTACCCACATGGTACCTCACATTTTTAACTCCAGCTCCAAGGGATCTAATGTCTTCTTCTTCCCTGGGCGCTAACCATACACATGGTGTACATACATGCAGACTGGTAAAACACCCATGCATATAAAATAAAATAAAAATAAACCTTAAAAAACAAACCCTGATCTTCTTTTCTGTTTTGTTTTGTTTTGTTTATTTGTTTTGTTTTGTTTTTTGAGGCAGTGTTTCTTTGTCGTGGAACTTGCTCTGTAGACCAGGCTGGCCTCGAACTCATAGAGATCTGTCTGCTGCTGCCTCCCAAGTGCTGGGATTAAAGGCGCGTGCCACCATGCCCTTTCCTCCTATCTCCTTCCTTCCCTTCCTCTCCCTGCTTTCCAGTCCCCTCCAGTTTTTTTCTCTCCCTTTCCTTCCTCTCCCCTCTCCCCCTTTTCCCTTCCCTGGCTATTCTTCCCTTCCTTTCCTCTCTTTTCTGCTCCCATTCCCCCCACCCCTCCCCGCTTCTCTAGTTTGCAATCAGAGGCTTGCTCAAACTTAGGTGAGTGCTCTCTCTACCCGTAAGCTGCATTTCCAATCCTCTTTTCTCTCCAGCTTCAGCTGAGCATTAGATCTGATTGTATTTTGTTCCTGCACTTGGCAATGTGAACATAATTCTTGTGGATTTTTTATCATCAGAGCCCCTCTGAGTCTGCAATATATGTTTAAGAAAGATTTGAGAGTACAGATACGGACCAGGGACTGAAGCTGAAGCAGGGACTAACCTGCTTGGTGTTGGGGGATATGAGTTGAACTGAATTCTCTCAGAGTCACGTACGGAAGAAGCCTCAAGGTGAGCCTGGATTTGGTGGCAGCCGCTTCATAGAGGCACCCAGATTAGGATTAGGTCTCTCCTTTCTTACGGACAGGAGAATATAGGCACAGGTATTCCTGTGAATGGAGGATGAACTGAGGAGCCAGACCAAGTAGGCAGCCCTCTGCACACCAGAAGAAGAGCTGGGGACAGATGATCCTTCCTGACTCAAAAGGACCCAAATTGCTGCCATCTTTCTTCATGGTGTACTCCGGCCAGAAGAGCCACGATAAATAAACATTGCTGTGTGTGCATTCAGCCCTTGATGCCAGGCTAGGGAGTCAGTGCTTTCAAGACATGGGAGGTTTCTAAGAGGAGCAGAAACTGAAGCCTTAGCTCCCAATGCAGGGCTGAGGGAGACACCTCCGCACAACCATGGATGCTCAGTCTTTTAGCTTTTAGCAAGACTGACCCCTGAGCTGTCCCTAAAACATACTGTCCAGGACCCTACCCAGAGGCCCAACTGGAGTGCTGGGTCCCAAGCCTCCCAGTCCTGGGGTACCTGCTTCCTACTGCCTCTGCTCCTCCTCTGTTTCTCCACTGCAGAGTGAAGGAGGGCCTGGCTTTTGTCATCTTCAGAGTCTCTGTGGCTAACGTTATTGCTCATAAATGCACCCGTGGCTGGGTGAATGCCGAAACAGTGAACAGACGTTAAAGGTGTAAGCAAGCCTCATACTCTGTCCAGGGATCCGAGGATGGCTTAGGAAGAGGGAGCCCGGCATCCTACAATCTAAGCCAAAACACAGATTTGGTGACTGAGGGTCTGAGCATCAAGGCAAGATGTTGGTGTTCAGATGTGAGGTGCTTTCATCTTGACAGTGTGGTGGTGCTGAAAAAATTCTGCTGCGGCCATGGGGAGAGGTCCACACACTCAGAAGAGGCAGCACCTCTGGGCTCCAGGGCGCCTAGATCCTTCAGGCATGACAAGTCAAGTCAGGAGCCACTGATGGATCAGGATCCAGTCCTTCCGATGCAGGACTTTGATTTTTCTAATCCTCAATCCCCACATCTGCAAAATGGGCATAGTAAAGCCAACCTCGGAAAGCATGAGGTGTGCATGGGATGGCAGAGGAAAGTGAGCTTTGAAAACGGCACTGCTGCAGACATCAGTGAACCGGAAGGTATTTCTTCGTGCCAGTTTCACATGGAAGTGGCGGCAGGTGACTCTCGAACCTTCTCTCTCCAGAGCTCCGTGCTGTTGGTGTAACCTGCCACCTCCGCACCCTGTCTGGTCCGCTGGACCTCATAAGTCCATGCTCTGGGGCTGCTGTACCACGTGATCACGTGATGAGGCCTCGTTCTACGTTCGTGGAAACAGCTGGTGGGAACTGGATTTGGCAATCCTAAATCATGTGCCACCTGAACACGGCTTTGGGAGGCGGGGAGGGGACAGTTACTCACAGCGCCTGGAACAGAAATCATGTTGGTTCCAGTCGCCAAGGTGTCATCGGCTCCAGCTATGCCCAAAAATGGTCTTTCCCAAGTGTCGGATTTCAGGCAGGGCTCACATGATCGCCTCCACCCAGGAGTTACAAAATGCTTTCGCAACCAGGGGCTTCCCCTGCTAAGCTTTGGGTCTCATCCTTCTGTTCTGCTCTTACGGAACTGACAGGCAGGCCAGCATCTGGCACAAATAAAGAGATTCTGAGGTCACGGATAATTTAAAATGCAAACCAAGAGCTGTGAGTGGAAAAACCAGGAGCCTGAAAAAGGCCCCGTGTGGAGTCTGGGGGGGGGGCAGTATTGATAATCCCTTTTAAAAAATAATAATTGTTTTAATTTAAAGAAACACCTTCTATATAATATATTTTGATCAGATTCCTTCCCCTCGCCTAAACTCTTCCCTGCTTCCCTAACTATACAACTTCATGTTTTCTTGTTCTTTCTCTCTCACAGAGCAAAAACAAAATCCAAAACCTGAAAAATCAAACACACATACATACACACACACACACACACACACACACACACACACACACACACACGAGCCCATTTGGACAAAAGTATCCAAAGAAACAAAACGTGTGCTGCCACCCTCCACCCCCCACTGCCAACCCCCTCCAACGTTTATTTATAACATGATTGACAGAATACAAGCAATTCTCCAGCACCAGGCTGCTGTGTGTTGCCAACTAGTCCTGAGTGTTCATATACCCCGGACACTCTAGTGAAGACCACTGATTCTCCTTTTTCAGAAGGTATCCATTGGGAACAGTCTCCATGCTGGGATTTTGTCTGGTTTGGACCTGTACAGGTCTTGGGCCTGTTGTAGCAGTCTCTGTGAGTTTATTTGTGTCAATCTGTTGTGTCTGGGAGACACTGTTTCCTTGGAATCACCCACGGCCTCTGGCTCTCAGGATCTTTCCACCTCTGCTTCCATGTACATCCCCTAGCCGTGCCCAGCAGGTCTAAAGACATCTCTTTTGCTGCACGTTGTTCAGCTGTGGTCCCTGTGTTAATTCCTACCTACTGCAAGAAGCGTCTCTGATTCAGGCTGGTAATTGCTCTGATCTAAGGCTTTGGACATACATCATTAGGCTACATTTTATTGCTGAGGTCCTTTAGAAGAATAACAGTAACTGGTTTTTCCCTAGGTCCATGATCTATTTAGCCCAAGACTCTTGACCACTTTAGCAATCTCATGTATGAGTTCCATCCGATGGAGTGGGCATTAAATCTGATTAAAAAAACAAAAACCTGTTTGGTTGTTTCCATAGCATTCATGCCACTGTTGCAGCAATGTGTCTGACAGGCAAGTTATTGCAGTGGGTTGAAGGGTTTGTAGCTGGGCAAAATCGGTGATCACTTTCTCCTTTGGCAGGGTATACCTTCCAGTACCATGATGCTAGTCAGTCAGGGTGAAGCTTCTAATAGGGCACCAGCTCGATGTCTCCATGTTTGATGACATAGTAAGTTGTGTCTTCAGCAATAAGGCCTTACCATCATGTTGTAGAGAACAACCAATAGGTTTTCCAATAGCCTGTGTGTTTTCTTTGGGGGAGGGGCTGTCTAAGAATTCCCTTTGTTCAGTGACACACAAAGATGTATTCTATTCCCGACACTGGAGATTTTACTTGGTAGTATAAGATGTCCAGTGGGGCATTATCTCACCCGTTATATAGTGACTACATTTAAATTCCCCTCATATATGTATCTCTTTTAGGAAACATCTATAGTAGTAAGTTTCCATATGATCTGTAATAGAAGCCTGCTGCATTCTGAATAAATATGGCGACTGCACCCAAGGGAATGCAGCCATGTTAGAGTTGCCAGCTAAACTAACCACTTCATCCAAATAAGATCTTTGCATGAAATAATTGGCAAACTATATCTTACCATGGATATGTGGCTGGTTGTTTCTCAAAATTAAATGAGACAAGCTCGATACTTCAAAGCAAACGATTTAGGAAAGGATGGTTGTTTATGATAAAAGGTTCAACTCCCAATGTTTGTTTTTTTGTTTTTTTGTTTGTTTGTTTCCGAGACAGGGTTTCTTTGTGGTTTTAGAGCCTGTCCTGGAACTAGCTCTGTAGACCAGGCTGGTCTCGAACTCACAGAAATCCGCCTGCCTCTGCCTCCCGAGTGCTGGGATTAAAGGTGTGCGTCACCATCGCCCGGCCCAACTCCCAATGTTTAAGACTCTGTATATGTCACTGTGAGCCCGATAAGCCTCCTGGAGCTTTTCTGTAAAGTCGGGCAGCGGGCAGCGGCATTAAGTCCAGTAACCCTTTGACAGTGTCCACTAAACTGTGTTATCATCTGAAGGGTTTTTCCAAATAACCAATGCAGGCTACAAAATTACTTATGGGCAGGGATCCAGAATAGACTGATGTAACTGGAAGCATATTGTACGGTTACACCCAATCACAGCTCACCTCTCCTCTTGTTACCACACACGTGTTTGTTGCATTATCATAGAAAGCATCCACAATATCTGACACAGTCATTGAATGCTCCTCCTTAATTTGGTTATGAATCTGTTAGGCCTGACTAACAAGACACAAGAGCCCAAGCATCGAAGAGATGTGCAATCATAGGAAACTTACAATTGTGAGACCCGGGTGTGGTCTGCTTTTTCGTATATACTTGTGGATTCTGGAGTGTGGAAATATTCTGGGGCATGTATTCTGTGACCATGAGCCATCTTGTTGTCTTACCACTATCAGAATCCTAGTGAGGAGAATGAAGCTGTGGATCTCAAACAACAACGATGCCTCAACCTCATATTCTAACATTTCACACAAGCGTCCTCTTCCCTCTCTAAACTTCTGATGAAGCCAAGGCCAACCTTTCTATCCCAATCCTTTCCTAGGTAAGTTTTCACATGAAACATTTGTATTCTAATTCCTTGGGGAGGGCCTCAATGGGTCCTATCTTGTTTCCAGGTCAATGAGCTGTAGACTGGACTTGGAGGCCACACAGATGAGGGTCCAGAATGGGTTCAAATTCTCATGTACCTCCTCTGTGTCGGGACTGAGAAGGAAAAATATTCCAAGGAGCCAACATTACAAGGAGGCATTGGCTAAACCAAATACTTTATTATTTGAGGAAGAAAAGGCCAGATTACAAAACCTTTATACTTAAGACCACGTCAAAGTCTTCCAAGGACTTCCATAACTGTTAGGTTCAACCATGTAAAGCCGCCATCTTGGCTGACAAAACTCAGGCTAAACTTGGCAATTTCACGTGGCTCAACTGCATATAAACTGAGTGATGGCTAAGCTTTTACAAAAGCATGTCCCCAGACCCACGTCTGTTCATATTATAGACACATGTCCCAGGGACACACAGGCCCCTTTGAAAGGCATCCTTTGCTTATTTCTGGGCTTGCAGGCTAGGACTCCCAGGACTGGCACAGCAGGTACCCAGATGGTCTTGTGTCCATTGCGAGGTCTCTCTATCAGTATCACCTGCTGGCCCCGAGGCCACTCTGCTGGCAAGTGGCGAAGCCTGGAGGAAGGTGTGCAGCGTCATGGTGAGCTCCTCACCAGATAAGAACATCACAGAAACGGCTCCACACCTTTTCCCATCTTGCTTGCCCTGTCTGGGCTTCTGGGTATCCATGGCCAAGGAAACAAGAGGAGCAAACTCTCTGAGGACACAGAGCAGGAAGAAGAACATGCAACCCAGATGGTAAGACACATGGCAGGCCAGCGAGACAGGGAGCGCCATGCTTCATTTAAGGTCAAGGCCATGGAAGATCCCCTCCGGGTGCCCTCAGCACTGCCCGGCACAGTTCCCTTTACATGAGCTAAGATAAAAATAAAGCTTTCGTACAAATTACATTTTTTTTCCAGTGAGTTACTTTTGCAGTAAAAATAGCTGCTACATAAATCCCTTCTGATCTCTGAAAAGGAGTCATATATTTCCAAAAATAGGCTTCTTATTGGAGCCACACAGAATACCCTGGGGCGAAGGAAGGAAACGGCTGGCTGGGGGGAGGGGGAGATGCCTGGAAAACACCGTTACGCCAAAAAATAAAATACATTTGTGTATAAACCGTCTTAAGGCATGCAGAGAAGTGGAAAACATGTGCCATTTGTCAAGAAAAATACTGCTTTTCAGCTCTTACTTTACAGCCCAGGAGGAAGTGGAGAGGCCTGAGGCACCCTCAAATAATAACATTAGATTTCTTATAAAAAAAAATCCCAATATACAAAGTTCTGGCCAGATAATGAGCAAGTCAGAACCAAAACAACAACGACAACAAAAAACAACAAAAATAAAAATCAGGGGTCATTCCTCGGACCCCATTCCTGTTGGAAAATCAAATGAAAACAGTTTATCACAATTCTCTCAGTCGGCCCCTGAGAGACTAAATCTCTGTAAAAGAATATTCCTATCTATGTGCTAGTGGAAAAAAAAAAAAAGAAAGATAACCTAGCAGGTATCACATTCTTTCAAACAGTGATAATTACTTTAAATACAATATACAATTTCTGTTAAATAGAACTGTTGGCGGATTCGACATTATATAAGATACAAGAATATGTACAAACTGACTTCTGAACCGGAGCAATCACTGCGCTCCACCACCCGCCTAGCCCGCTCTCAAGAGGAGGTGGCTCTTGCATTTGCTACTCCTGGTGGCAAAAGGCCAAAGGAAAAACAATGTTTTTCAATGTCTCTGCGTCCACCACACGCTGGCTCCCTGGAGCACCTCAAACAGCCGCGAGGATTGTGATAAACACACAGCCTGGGTGCTCCGGTGGCTCCCCAGAACGTCTTCCCTTCCAGGTCTCGCTAAGGACAGAGAGGCCATGCCCCCTCCACCACTGGGGAGTTGGCCTTGTGGAAGAGGCAAGGGATGAAAGAAGGCCACTGTTGCTTGGCGACTCCCAGAGGGGTCCCATCCTGCCCTCCCATGGGTCTTTGGAGCAGTGGGTCAGGACGGACTTCCCACTCAGTCCCCGGGCCCCGGGGCCAGCTCAGGGTCGTCCCAGGGACTTCAGTCTTCTGTATCGGGCTGGACACCCAGGATGGCATGCAGTTCCTCGGGGGTGAACCCCAGCAAGTTCTGCAGGTCACATACGAAGCGGTACACGTAACGTTTCCCTGACGTCTTGTGGATGATGTTTTTGTCATAGTAGTAGCGCAGGCCCCGGCTCAGCTTCTCGTAGTTCATCTTTGGTTTGTTTTTCCTCTTTCCCCACCGGCGAGCCACCTTTGGGAAGACAGAAAGGTCAGAGTCATCGGGGTCCACTCTTGAGCCGTGACTGGCTGCCCTGGCCATGGATGCTCACCCTAGAGACCTTAGGTCACAGGGACTTGTCCGGGTCGCTTTAAATGTGCGCAGACGCTTCACCGGACAGGGGTCAGTGATGACGCTGTCTCTGCCCCCAGCCCCAGTTCAGCAAAGCCTCCTGGGCCAGCCATTTGGAACCAGGGGTCCCTCACACAGGGACAAGTGCTGTCAGTCACCCTCCATAACTCTTATTCCAACACCCACCCCCCTTTAAAACGCCAGAGGCTCGCATATCCCAGACTGGCCACTCACCCTCCAGCCTCCACTTCCACGCTCTGACAACAGACAGGCATGAGCCATCACACCTGGTTTATGTGGGGCTGGGGATGGAAGCCACGGCTGTGAGCAAGCTAGGCAGCCACTCTGCCAACTGAGACACATTTGAAGTCATATGACGGCTGATGCACCTATCCTGGCCCGTGAGACATGCTTATTTCCCTAGACGCGGAGAGGGCGACAGATTACATTACCTATATCGCTGGCATCATGCCTACCAAAGCTATCTCCCGCAGAGGGCCCCAGGCCAGCCCTGAAGGCTGCCTGGCTGCTATGTGCCCTGTCCAACTTGGGACAAAGGGGAACTCCCTCCAGAACTTACTGAAGGTAACCAGCCTCCAACAGACAGTGTCCACAGAGGGAGGGCGCTGCCCAAAGGACACCAGGCCCGTGCATCAACAAGGCCGTGGCTTCAGTTCAGCTATCCCCACAGCCAGGGAACTTGTGGTCAGGGGAGCGTTCTCACTGGCTCTGTTGACTGACTTCCTTTGTGCCCAGGGTCGCCTTTAGAGCCCAAGGTGATGGACTGGGGTTGAGTGTGCAAGTGGCCATACCTCATCAGGGTCAGCAAGCTTGAACTCCCATCCGTCTCCTGTCCAACTGATGAATGATTGACAGGACTTATCAGAGAGCAGCTCCAGAAGAAACTGCCACAGCTGGATTGGTCCACTTCCTGGGGACAAAGAGAGGCAGGTTACTGACCCTCCCGGTGACCAGGCTATCTTGAGAACATGGACCCCACCGGGCATTGTTGTGATGAGCAGCTGGGGCCTCAGGGAAATACTTTAACGTGCAGAAGCCACAGTGGCCTCCCCTTCCTCCAGCAGGATGGCTGAGGCATGGCTCTTCCTAGGCTGCTGTGATTGTTCCCCCAGGAGGAGGATTCAGGGCTAGCAATCACCATCAGCACCAATCCTCCTGCTGTTTAATGCTTTCTAGTAAAGAACCTTAGACGTTTATTTCTATAAACACCCAGCAGGGCTGGGGTGGACACTCAAGGATCATTTCATGACAAGCATGGCTCTCAGGACCACAGCAAACTTTCGTGGGGTACACAAACACACCCATGGGGTGACCTATACTGGCAACCATCTATCTCTGCTCCGCGGGAACTCAAAAGCACCCCTTGAGAGAGACGCTGGCTGCAGCGCTGTCTTTCTTAAGGATGTACTCAGGACAGCCACTTTTCCTGGGTCCCCATCACAGTCTAGGGAAGCTGAGGTCACCTTGCCTGCAAACAGGAAAAGGCTTTTGGGAAGCTCGGAAAGACCTCGGACGGAACCAGACTGAGCCTACTCACTTCAACGGCCACTCGGGCCACCTCTGAACTGACTCTCCACTTGGGTTACCACACTACCCACGGTAACACCTCTGGCCACAGGCTGGGCTAGACGACACACAGTCCTCTACCATTGCCATCCAGGCAGACACTCCTAATGCTGTGCAGTTTCCTTAGCTGTCCTCGGGTTCCCTTAGGACAGGCCTTAGGGTCAAACCCCTTTGTGAGTCTTTATACATATACATAGCCATTTGGCAATGAAAAAAAAAATCCACACATTCTCACTTTCATCTTATAGTTTTAAAATTAAAGTTTTTTAAATCCACGGTGGCTCCTTATGGCCAGCATATGAAAAGATATGAAGAGAGGTCTATTTAAAGGCCTCTGAAGTGGTGAAAAATGAACATTCTTGGTATTTTTGCCCCAGTTTTGAAACTGTCTGGTTCTAAAAACAGCTTTAAGACTCTTTCTCTGTCTAGAAGAGCTCTCCCCTTCTCTGGGATGGTTTTGGAGGCCAAGGGAGAGGTAAATAGTGCCGGTAAGCCGTGAGCCAGCTCCCGCCCTTCCCCAGGCCAGTTTACATTCCTAGAGATCCAGAGTGTGAGTCAGAGCCAGGACCAGTCTGTCCGTCTGTCCCCTCTCCTACCCCTCCACCTCCTGTTCCAGGGAGAGGGTGTGACCTGGTATCTTCTCCCACCCCGAGACCCGATCATGAAAACTCCTGCAAGCCTGGTCTCGTGGGACTTGGATACAGGGAGCCTCTGAGTGCGGAAGATTGTCACGGCAACGCGGCAGCCACCGCAGCCACACAGGAGCTGGCTGGGACCCTGAGTGCACACTCACCGGTGAAGCCAGCCAGCACTGCCGCAGGAATAACTGGTTTGCCTTGCTCGACGGGGTCACTCCTCTCTTGGATGTAATCTTTGAAGGACATGGTTGGTTTGCTGAGGCACAGTGGCTGGCTACAGTCCTCCTCAAAGCTCTCGAAGGACGGTACCCGCTGCACATCCAGTAGAGACGACTGGCTGTTCCAGGAGCGCAGCAGTGAGTCGGAGCTCTCGAAGCTGTCCGCACCGTTCTCCGTGGAGTCATGGTCCTTGGCTTTCCCTGGTGACAGCAACCAAACACATGCTGAGACCTCCTCTGAGACGCGAGAGGCCTGGGCCCCTGGATCACCAATTCAGGTGCATCTGGGTACCAATCCATGCAAACACGGTCAGCGAGCCCCAGAACGATATACACACCAGGTACCACATCACCCAGACCCTTCCAAGCACTCTTCAACAAAGGTGCTAACTTCTTAGGACACCTTCCTCCAACAGAAGCATGGATAAAATATAGAACACTATATAGCCATGAAAAAAAGCTAAGTCACAATGGCTGGTAAAAGACAAACCCCGAAGAAATCAGCTAGCAGGGGCCCATCCGCGTGAAGCTTCTATCTCCACGCAGATGGCTGTAACACAGGTGTACACAGCTGTCTTAATTCAACCAGATGGACACCCTGAGATGTGTGGACTGTGTCTGCTATACCCTTAAACAGGAATCTGACACATTCCTGTGTCCCAACAGAGTAACTCCACTGTGAGGAAATTAGCTTAAGGCTGTTAAGCTATTCAGTATTGCTCACTGGATACCTACAGAACCTGGCTCAAACAGGTTGTGCTTTATTGGAAAGTCACATGGAAGATGACCCTGTCTTTTAACCTTCTCTGGTGGCAGAAGACAGAATGCCCTTAACCAAGCGTCTCTCATACTGACAGCTTCCAGGACAAACCAACAACAACCTTACGCTAGAACGTTCTCTTACCAGAGCTGTTGGCGAGCAAATTCAAGTTGCCAGCAGGGAAGTCCTGGCCGATGGAGCAGTAATTGACACTGACGGTATTGAGCCGAGACTTGGGCAACATCTGGAACTCCTGCTCAGAGCCGAGAGTGGCAGGTGTCGCCGATGGTGGGCACATGCTGTCCAGGAGGCTGTCTTTGGGGTAGTTCTGTGTCTGCATTCCATATGGAGCCTGTTCCATGCCAAAGCCTGAACACAAGGACGGGATGGATGGCAGAGTTGTTAAAGCCAACATCACGACAGCTAGCCCCACACCTGACCCTGTGAGCCACCCGCAGGAGACCCTGTTTCAAGACAGGTGTCTCCATTCAGAGCACAGCAACTGCATTGCTATACTACATTAGCATCTCCTGACTTCTTTTTCTTCTTTATGGTTAAAGTGGCCTTGAGCAGTGTTGACTCCTAGAGATTATATGAGCCTCTTAAGCAAGGCTAAGATTTCCTGTGGCCACATGAAAAACGCAAGAAGCAGGTGAAGTTAATTTTCCACTTGAACTGGTCAGCGTATCAGTGGTCACCTCAATATATAAACAGTATCCTAACTCATCAAGGAAGAGTTTATACTTTTGGTTTCATTTTACGACCTCTGAGTTAGTCTAGATGAGTCAGAGTCTTAGATTGCTTTACGCATTTCACATGGATCTACCATGTTGCAGCTGCTTAGTCGAGCGATATCCATGTGTAGCATCACAGGAAGAGGGCTGGGCTACCTGAGGGGCTTGAAAGGCGAAAACCAGAGCTTTTAGGAAAAGGTCACGTGACTGACCTAATGTATTGCTGCTGATCCAATGAGGGACCGCATTGAGGTGTGAGTTTTCTTCATATTGGTCTTCTGTCTTTTCTTGGTTCTCTGAAAAACAGACGCAGAAGACATGAAACCCAGTTTAAAGACTCCGCAAGAACTGCAGTACTTCCAAGCTCCTGTTTTGTGGATATTGGAATGACCTTGCTCATTTGATTTCAACACCCTTATGTGTCTTTTTTTTAATTACAATATATTTTTCTAATAATCTGGGATAAGTTTTCCAAAATCAATGACGCCACTGTCTAGGAAGGTCCAGTTTGTGTATCCATTTCACGCCTATGTTTATAAAAAACCATCTGTTGTGGGGCTGGAAAACAGTGGGTGAAGGAAATGGCCTCGGTGCCTACCCCCGAGAGGCTGAACATCCTCTGTAGGTTAGTTTGGGGTGTCGTGAGGTCCACAGGGCAAGCAGTCCGCGTTCTGTGGAAGTACCCTTACGAGGAACACGCCATCACAAACCCCATCCCGTGAAGCCACGCTACACAAATGCACATGCTGAACAGACCTGTCATATAAATGGCTGCCCAGAGACACGCTGGGTGAGACCAGTCCATGTTCCCAAAGAATCAGGGCTTCTTTAAAGTCAGTTTCCTCGGCTCTAGGAAGCAATAACTAAACCAGACTGGCAACAGAACCCAAATGAGATTCTGAGTTTATACGTTGAAAGCAGATGTGTTTACCTAGGACGCCAACCATTTTCTGACTCTTTTGGCTTTTTAAATAAAGAACTGTCCCTCATTTAAACCCAGGTATCTTTTAAGAAGGTTTGGTGATCTTTGAGTTCTGAGACAAGATGAGATTCCTGAGTTCAGGGCTTTTTCTCAACATTTCAGTGTGTTTACGAGTTGATCAGTTATGGTGTGAGCTCCAAAATCCTCAGTGGACTACAGCAAGTTTCCTACAAAATCCACGACCTGTGTACGCCACCTTACACTGTCAACACTGTCTCTCTTGGCTCTTCCAGTGAGCTCACCCACCCGGCTCTCTGGCTGGCCTACATATCCAAGGTGCTCTGAGCTGGCACAACCAGCGCAGCCTAGCAGCAACCGGCAATTTGGTGACTCAGGCTATTGCCTCGTGGCTACACCTGGCACAGACAGCACACACACTTCCCTCCGTGGAATGAAGACCCATCAGCACCTCCCCGTTTGACTCTTGGGGGTGTTCTGAAGCAATGGACTCTGACCACTGGGCAGCCTGAGGTGGAAGGGCACGCCTTCCTCCATCTGGGTCCCCGCCTCCCCAAGTCCAGCCTTACCTTTGATCATCTGCTCCAGATGTTCCCAGAGGATGTCACCCACAAAGTCGGGTGCCAGCTCCAGAAAACGCTCCTTGCCAAGGTTACACAGCATCTGGCCATTCATGCCAAACCGTTGCAGGTTCACGTTCACCAGGCTGAACTCATTGGTGGCCCAGAGTAGCCACTGACACACCTGCTGCTCGCTCCAGAGCCAGGGGTCTGTGCAGGGAGGGTGAGAAAGGACAATGCGGGTGAACAGCTGGGAGGCAGGGAGGCAGCTCCAAACCCACGAAATGATGAGACGTCACCATGCGGCGACCCAGGCATGTTCTAAGACACCAGTGACGCTTGGCGTTTGATGAGTGCAGGATAGGGGTGCAGCAGGCCACAGGCCAGGGCAGGTACACTCTTCCTACATTCTTCCTACCAAGAGCATCCTAAAGGCAGACCCAGCCAAACCATTCCACCCCTGTCTTCCGGGGACTCCCCAGCCTCCAAGTCCAGCACTTACTTTTGGGAATGCCAAGACGCCGCTGCTCCTTGTGGAAGCCATTGAAGGTGGCTTTTAAGGCTTGGCTCATCACCGCCTTGCTGCAGGGCGTGAGTAAAGGCAGTTCGCAGGTGGCTGAGTCTAGACAGAGAACACAGGGATGTCAAGACCAGGGTGGCAATGTCAACAGAAGCTTAGGATAAGCCCCGGTCTTCTGAGAACTGTGATCACAAATCTAGAACGAATTCCTTAACGGCATACAGCTGTGGGGCTGAGGTGTAACTCGATGCTTGCATTCACCTAGCATGCAGGAGGCCTGAGTTCCATACCCAGTATTGCCCCCCCCCCAAAAAAAACCCTCCAAAAGCAACAAGGAAAGATTTTTTTTAAAGTATACTCTGTTACAATAATGAGAGATATAAAAAAAGCTTCCAAAAGCATAACTTGACACAGTATTTTTTTCTTTTAAAAAAGTAAGCAATGGCATTAAGAACCAAAACCAATTATGTTTCTTAGAATTCCACTTACAAAAAGAAAAATCCAGAGTAAAAATGAGTTTGGTGGTACACAGCTGTAATTCCAGCATTTGGGAGACAGACACAGGAGGAAAATGAGAGTATCTGAGATACATAATGAGTTCCGAGCCAGCCTGGCAAAGTCCCTGGGGTGTGTGTGTGTGTCAAACTTTTAAAATAAAAATCAAGTATTGTTTTTTTCAAAGCTTTATAAAGCAAGGACACACTGACACCACCTCTACATAAGTCATATTTAAACACTTTAAATTGTATGGATTTTGTTCAGAAGGCTTCAGATGTGTCCAACCTTGCAGCCTGGGTCCTGTACATAGTCAAGGACAGCTAGGAACACGGCATAAAACTGTCAGAAGTATTCAAAACATGAGATTTTACTTTTTTGGTAACTTTCACATGGCTCTTGAGTGTGGCCTTTGAAGAAGACAAGGCATACGGCAATGCGGCAGGTGGGACAGTCCCTGGCTGCCTTCCGTGGCTGGGAGTGTTCGAAGTGGGAGCTGTGTCCATCAAGCTGAGCAGACAGCAAAGGAAACTGGGCAAGCTGGGCTCAGACAGCACTCTGCACTGTGAAACAGGCACGCCCCTAACATCTTTGAAAAAAAGTCTTCTCTGACGCTCTCAGACATTTCAGGAACGACAAGTGATGGCCAGACGACACCGTGCTTACGAAAGCACAAGCGCTTTGACAGATCTTTCTGGGCCGTGTTTTCCAGCACCCACTTCATATGACACATCAGTCTGGAATGCGTCCAGCCAATAACTCTATGAAGTAATCGTAGAGACGTATTGAACATGCTAGCCCTTTGAGAAGAGTAAAGAACGGCAGTGAGAACTACTACCAGAATACAAAGGGTTAAGATGAGTAAGAGTAGTTTGTAGTCCCAAAACTCAAAGGGAAAGAGTGTGTGTGTGTGTGTGTGTGTGTGTGTGTGTGTGTGTGTGTGTGTGTGTGTGTGTCTTAACTAGAAAGGTGAACTGAGCATTAGAAGCTGGGTCACATTTCAATGTCCACTGCCTTCTATAAGAAGAAGACACCAGGGAGATGAGGAAGTGTTTGAAAACGCTTCAAGTGGAATTCCCAGAGTTCCTTAGTTCACTGGGGGCACCGTGTGAGGAATGACCGGTTTACTCACACAGGAGGAAAGCTGCCTTCTCCCAGGCCCTCGGAGAAGACTTCTATCAGACCGTCTACACCCAAACTATCAGCATTTCTGGCTGCAGAGTGATCTGTCTTTGCTAACTGATCATGCCTTTATTAACCCAGCTACTGAGGGAAGCCGTGCATCCTCTCCGCTAGGTTAGGAGGAACACATTACCATGGGAGACAGAATCCAAGCCCGTGGGCACTTCTTGGAGTGTCTGCTCTTCACTGAGAGAGGGGAACATGGCAAACAGAGAACCGTCAAAGGTGTCAAAGGCTGGCTGGCGCTGCAAAACACAGGGACGAGAAAGAGATGTAGCATGAACTCATTTGATGATACGCTTTCTTAGTGATCCACAGTAACCTTACGACAGGTCCCAATGACATCAGCTGTTCTAAAGCAACACCAGCCGGTGGCCTCTCGGTGCTGGCAGCACGCTTCCTCTGAAGTTCAAAGTAATCCAAACAATCCTATCTCACCCTAGATTCTTTAATTAATAGGACAGGGTCAGATGGCCTGGGAGGTTCTTCCAGCGGCATAGCCAACTTAAAATAATAAAGTAAGCACAGTGAGAAGCAGCAGAACCTTAGGACCATACTGAGAGGGTCTTCAAAGAAGACCAGCCCCCAGCTCGCCAGACTGGGCGTATAGGAAAAGAAAAAGCAAATACACTTCAAACAAAAATGGAAGGCTGGAAGGACCTGGGGAGCTGAAGCAATAGTAAGCTGCTCTTATCTTTGGACAGTTACTTTGAAGTATCTACCACTTTAAGTGAAATGAGGGAAGCCCTTCAGCACTCCAGTGGCTCAGATAACAGTAATCTGTGAAAAATAATAAAGCCCTTAATGTTTTCCATGATAAAATTAAAAAAAGACTATAGAAAAGAAACTTCAAACCAACTACAGAGAGACTTTCCAAAGCATCTTTCGGGAAGCATCGGATACACACGTAAAGACAAGCCCTGGAAACCATCGATGGCTACATGATCTCACACACGCAGCATTTATGAAAAACAGCAGCCCTGCATGGGAGGGGCACGAATAAGCACCCAACCAAGGTGACCCACCCCTGCCCAGCTCGTTTAGGAAACATGAAGAAAAGTTCCATTTCCCAACATAATCTGGAAATCCCACATCGTGTGTAACACGATGACCCGTGTGTTGCATCATGGGCAAATAAATGTGTAACACATTTACAAATAAAATCAGCTCAGCACTGTGCCTTCATTTCAGAAATGCAGAAGAGCGAAGGATGTGTTGCACAAGAGGGCAGGCTGCCAGCCCCAGCCCTCAATCTCCAAGCCCCCAAGATGCCAAAGACCTAGGCAGGCAGGCAACTGGACCTATCAGGGACTTTACAAGGGGTTGACTTTGGTGAAATGTTAAATAGATGTCTAACAAAAAACTGCCCCCTCCCAAATATTGCCCGGGCCTCTAGGAAGTATCTTTCTGGAAGTTCTTTTTTTAAAACCAGGAAGTCCCAGAACAATGCAAAGCCTTGCTACGCATTTCAACATAGTCTCTGGCGAATGCCTTCTCCGAATCCGGACATCAGCAAGTTCTTTCCGTTGACAGAAGGGCTTTTTCTGAGGGGTGTATGTGGCCTCAGCTCTGCCACATTTCCTTGTGCCTTTTATGCCGTGCTGAAGACACATGACCGAACCAAACAAGAAAGTGCACCAGGGTTTGGTGACTTCACTGTAATGGGTGCCAGGCTCTGCCCCTGGAGCCTGCACCAGACACATAACTTAAAAAAGGTTTAGGGAGCTGGGGGAATGGCTCAACAGAAAAAGTATTTGCTGGGCAAGCTAGGGGACATGACTCGGGATCCCCAGAACCCACATGAGGCTGGACAAGTGTGCTAAGAAGAGGGGCAGCAGACAGGACAGTCCCCAGAAGCTCGGGACCAGAAGCTTCTGTGTACAAGGCAGAGGACAAGGAACCCTGCCTCAAATAAGGGGAAGGCAAGAACCAGCACTAGCGACTGTCCTGTGGTTTTGTAATCCTAGCACTAGGAGAGCGGAGACAGGAGGCTCCTGGAGCCTGACAGCTAGCCAGTCTTGCCTAGCAGGTGAGGAACAGGTTCAGTGAGAGACGCTGTCTCAAAAAATAAAGTGGAGGGCAACAGAGAAAGACACTCATTGCTGGCTTCTTCACTACACGTGCGTGCACGTGTGTATACGTGTGTATGCACACACACATGTGTGCACACACAAAACACTCATGAAATTACCAGCTCATGCTGCGAGTGTCCCATCGGCGTGACATGAAAAGTGTTGACTCAGGGGAGCCAGGCCTTGCATCTTTAATCTGTTTGGGGTTTGTATAAACAGGCCTGCTGCCGCCGTACCAGAGAGAGCTGGCTCCCTAGAACCTGGCGGTCCAGCCCGTCCTGATGGAAACCTCACAGCTCTTTCATTTCACTCTGTAAACTGAATTCCTTCTGGGAACGGAGAGCTGGATCAGTGGGTAAAGTGGGCAGAACTTGGTGCCAGGCCTGGCGACTGGAGTTTGATTCCCCAGGGCCTACACGGAAGGAAGAAGGGGAGCACTGGCTCCCACAAACTGTCCCCTGACCTCGACATGTTTATCACGGTATGTGCACACGGGAGCAAATGGATGTAAACAAGTTAAAAAATTAATTAGCCTTTTTGATCAGTCACAAAAACTCCTGAGCGCATAAAAAAATGGTGGACACAGACTCTCCAGCTGTTTTCCAGAATTGTGGGCCTTGTTTTCCCAATCTGAAGGGAGCCTCATGAATGGCCTGTAGCGGCCACCTCATCCGCAAATGAACCCCTTTCATATCTTGGGGGACAGGTACAAACAGCATGATACCCATTTTACAGTGCAGAAAACTAAGGCTTGGAGAAAGTAAACCATGTCCCTAGAGCCACACAGATAAGATATTTCAAACCTGGGGCCAGAACCAGTTTTTTTTTTTTTTTTTTTATATTTCAAACCTGGGGCCAGAACCAGTTTGTTTTTTTTTTTTCTGGAACACAGTTCAACATAGGTTTTTCCCTCTTATTAATGGAACTTCCAGAATTGTCAAGAAAATTTAATTAAGACGCACACACCTTGAGTGTCCCTCGAAAACCGTTAGCGACAGGGGCAACTTGGTCCATGTTCTTGATTGCAAAATCATTCATCTTGAATAAAAGCAAAAGAGACAAGAGTCAGAGAGGTTAGCACTGAAGCACACTTGAAAGGTGACGCTGGCGGCGGCATCGAGCTTCAGGTGACGGGAGTCCGGCGCCTGGATGGGGAACCATTATTCAAGAGGACTCTAGATGAAGTAGCTCTCAAAGAGAACATGAGAGGGTCTCCACAGAGTTCTACTTAGGTGCGAGACTCCAGGGGCTGCTCCCACACGCTGGGTTAGCTGAGCAAGGAGGCTGTGCCCTGAGTCCCAGCTACACAGCTATGGGCAGCTGAGATGACAGCTTGGGCCAAGCTAGGCAGGGCCACAAGACGCCACCTCCTGTCTGCACAGAGCAGTCAGTTCAACCTGGGCACCCAATGGGAGACATGCACGCGGGGGGAGGGGGGTCACCTGCCTTGGAAGCTCCCATGGGTGTCAAACCAGACCACCTCCTCCCCACCATTCTTCTCAGAGCCATGCAGAGGCACGTGGTCCTGGGTCACATGGCCCTTGTCACCGCAGATCCTCTGAGGGTGTGATCTCAGAACTGTTCTGCTTTGTGTGCACAGTTTTATGTGCATAGTTTTGCATTTCCCCAAGAAGCTAGGCCTTGCTTTAATTAGAGGGGCTTATCCCAGAGCTGGACTGACCACCAGATGGCCATTGTGGCTACTGGCATTGGACAAGGCACCTGTGGAGGGAGACCGGCTGGCAGCGAGGGTACATGTGAGATCTTAAGAACTAGAGGGAAAAGGAAAGAGTCTCAGTACCTTGAATATTTACTTTGTGCTTATATAATGTTCCGAATACATTAGGTTTACTGAATATAGTAAAATCAATTTGACCTACTAAGATGGTTTTGAGCACGTTGAAGAGAAAACCAAAAATGTGACTTGCAGTGGGCTGAAATTATTTTTTCTGGGTCGGCCAAGAAGGCGTGGAAGGCCTTCTTCATTGATCCCCTCTGCGTGGTAAACAGAGCCGCAGAACCTCCTTTCCACCCACCAACGATCAGCACCTGCCACCAGCTCCCCACCCCCGAGGCTCCAGGTCACAGAAGAGACGCCTTCAGCAGCCTTGGTGCCACCCCAGGGCCACGCTTGCTCTCCTGTATGTGTGCCCACCTGTTAAACACTCACTAAGACGAGTGTGTAATTGATAGCGCTCACTAGAGGCAGCAGCTAGCACAGTCTTGAAGAATGATTTAGCTTGCGTTGTTCTTTCTTGTGTCCTCTTTATTTATAGTCAACATTATGGTCAGTGCAGATGTCTTAACAGGTTCCTGCTAAACACACTCATGTGCATGTGCCGGTATGCACGTGTGCACACGTGCACACACGCACACCTTGATAAAAGGCAACAAGGGCAGAAAGGGGCCCTGGGGAAGGTTGCTGGGAGCTCAGATATGCAGATTTGAGTTCAAGTAGCTCAGGACCGCCCAGGAAGGAGCAGGGAAGGAACAACAGTTCTGGAAGAAGTCAGGGTAGGGGCTACCCAGTCTTCACAGTGGGCACGCTTGCTCAGATTCTCCCTTGGTATATTACCTCAGCTACACTCATGAAAGGATTCAATATTCCCTACAATGCCAACACGACAGAGTGTGAATGAAGCCCCAAGTCCCACCACCTCAATTCTCCTGTGTCTAGGTTCCTTACTCTGAGGCAACTGAGGCCCATGATACTGAGTCACTGGCCTGGGGCCACCCTCCTCCTGGGGTGTCTATGGAGATTGCACATCAGGTGAGCAGAGCCTTAAATCCTGACCATGAATGTGGCCCTCCCTGCCACATCCCACCGAAGCAGAGAGGGTATAAATACGATTAAAGCAGATCTTTTTGTCCCGGCCCTGTGAACTGCTCCACCTGAGAACTACTTGTAGCCCACTTGGATGGAGTCAGCCCTGGAACCGTTGACTAAACACAAGCCTCAAGCAGAAAACCAATCTGAGCGCCAGAAACGTCCACACGGTCCCTCCAGGGTCTGCAGGACCAACATGTAGACACTTGCGGGCTTAATTCTGACTTTTAGCTTCCGAGATGAATGGCTGTGGAGGGCGAGGAAGCTCTTCCCCGCCTTTTGTGTACAAACAGGAGGAGAAAAGGGAGGTTCCCACTCCCACATAAAGAGCTGTAATTACCAGCTGCAGAACAGGGTTCCTTTGTTGCCCGGCTTTTAATGAGTTTTGTAAAAAACCCTATAGAATTAAAGCGCTCTACTAAATGGCTTCAGGCAGACACACAGCTAATCAAATTTAAGTTCATTTGTCCTACTGGATGTGCGTGCTACCTCCTGGAACAAGTCAAGAGTCTAGATAAATCAATTTTCAAGTTTAGACCCTTTGGTACTCAGAAAAGAATAGGAAGATGAGAAGCACACGGCAGAAACGTAATGGCTGAGAGTGGCTAACTTTTAAAGCAAGGGTCTCACCGGCAACTGTGCCCTTATAGGAACAGGTAACCACTTACATAAGAGAGCACAGGTTTGTAGTGAGGTAAAACTGGAGAGAGCAAACCCTTTGGAAGGTTGGTTTCTTTTCGCTTAGAAAGTGATCAGTTTAGAGAGATGAATGACTAATTCCAGATATGAGAGACTATTTCCCTGTAGGGCGCACGGTGTTCACATTTACTGTACTGTGAGATTACTCAGAATTTTAATAAAAGCTCAACGCTGAGATGTATCTCCCGATCGGCGGGCGGCGGTGTGGGCAGGCAGATAAGGCATCGGAGCTTTCACCGCAGGGAGCGAGTCTATCTCTTAACTGGTGAATTAAGCGACTCCTGTCTCCAACAAGGACTGCTCACCGCTTTACTTTCTAAATAAGTAGCGAGTCAACCACTATTTTAAGCTCTGCTGAAATTGAGGGCAGGTTAGCACAAGTCTTACGAGATTAAATAATAAATAAATGAATAAATAAAACAGGTTAAATACACATCCAAATGCTTCGGGTTACATCTTCATTCATATGCTTTAAGGAGAAAAAAATAAATAAAAGCAACGCAGCCATGCACACCCCCACTTGGACGCTGGCTTCTCAGGGCTCTGGAGGGGTTTGGGGAAGGCGAGAGAGGAAGGGAAGGGTGGGGGGCGCAGACCTGGCCAAGCAGGTGACACGCTCCCGGGGAACCATAGCTTCCCAGGTGTTTCAGGCGCCGGGCACCCTCATATCTTCCCAGGCCTAGCGCCTCGCCTACTCAAGTCACTCCGAATCTGGGGCTACCTTGGCCACCCTCTTAGGGTGGCCCAAGCCCCTTTGAGAAACGCAGTCGCGCGCCCTAGGCAGGAATCGCACCAGGCGAGCTCTGGTTTCCCCAAAACAAAAGCGGGCAGCCCACGCCCTGCCCGGTGCCCTGGTCCCTCGCCGAGGCCACTGGGTGCGTGAGAATCAGCCGGAGCGACTCTGGGACGAGCGATCGACCGACCGACCGGCTGGAGCAGGGGCCATCCGCACCGCACCCCACCCCGGGCGGAGTCCCTCCCGCGGACCGACCGTCGCGCCGCGCACGGGGCCGCTCTTACCGCGTTGCAGCGGGCAGGGCCGGCCGGAGGTCGGCTGTGAGAGGAGATCGCGGTGATCCCGGCGCGCGAGGCCCGGCGAGGCGAGGGCGTAGGGCCGATCAGGGAGCGCGGGGCCGGGGGCGATGGCGAGGATTGGTGGGGCTAGGTGGTGTCCACTCCGTGCTCAGCTCCGCGGTGGAGGAAGTAACCAGCCCGGTCCCCTGGCCGCGCGCTCTTCTGGAGCTGGGGGAGGGCCAGAGGGGACCGGGGGAGGGGACAGCAGGGGTGACGGGGAGAGCGGGGAGGAGGAGCGAGCTACAGGCCGGCGTGGGAGGAGACCCGTGCGCGGGCATCGGCGGATCCACGCTCCTCCCGGGGCCTTGGCTGAGCTTTTGCAGCCCGCTGTCGCCTGCCTGCTGGCCTCTGCTCCTGGGGACCCGACTCGGGCCGTGTGTCCTGGAGGTCCGGCGGGCAGAACAGAGCCCTGTCCCCCTGCGTCCCCAGCACAGGGCTGCTCGCAGGTCCTAACTAGTAGCGCTGGTGGCACTCAGGTTAAGTGGTTGGGCTTTTGCTGTGAAGCCGGTCCTGTGCTTGGAACTACGTGTGAATTTTTATTTCTGGTCCTTCCGTCATGAAAAGACTCTTACGTGGGGTTAGGGAGGCGCAAAGTGGGCGGGTGGCCGAGTCGCGAGTGGAAGGGTAAAACGTGGCGTTGCCGCTTGGCTCTGGGAGGCCCCTCCTACTGCCTCGGTAGGGATGGCGCCCCCTAGAGCTGAGCCAAGCCTTAGCGCTAACTTGGTTGAGCACTCAGTAATTCATTAAGGCATTGCTGTTCCTCTTCTACTTTACCCAGTCTATCAGGGCAACTACATGCCAAGTCCAGCGTGGGTCTCCCAAACGCATGATCAAAACCACCAGCCATAGGGTAATTCCCCCTTTTTTTCGGAAAGTGGCTAGTCCATGGTTGGAAACCTGTGTGTTCGCTCTGTAGGCACAGGTATATGTTCAGTATTGAGTAGAAAAGTTTAGCGTAGATATGAAATTGTAGATGTCCAGCTTTGGCAAGGCCATGGGACTGATGACTGGTACATTCCAAGGACAGCCTTACTGGGAAGGAAGCAGAAGGTTCCAGCTTCTCTGGTACTCAGGGTTCCTGGTTTCCATGGCAACCCCCATCTGAAGTTATCGGCCAATTGAGTTACTGTTGCAATTGATATTTCTCTCTGGTGTATTGCCTTTTCAGGAGTCAAAGCCCACTCCACTAAGCTAAAACAGCTGTGTTCAGAGGGAATTGATATTTCCTCATGGCTTCTCAGTGTGTATTCAGGCCAGGACCAGAGAACTCAGGTCAAGGAAGAACTCCATAAATGGATGCAGAGTCCCTAGTCTATTACCATGGAGACATGGAGGAGCATATGTTAGCTTTTTTCTTAAAACCATAGGAGAAGGTACTGAGTTGTCTGGACTTCAGTTCCGGCTGAAGGAGGGTGTCTTCCTGCCTCCACCTATTCCCATGCATTGACCACGTATCTGAGAAGCTTGACACACACTGAGAGACCTCTCTAAGCTCAGGTACCCGAGCAGGATGTGCTCCATAGACTGTGGGTGCTGGTGGCTGAGTACTCAAGGTCTTCCTTGGTCACCGAGGGCCTTCTTGAGCCAAGATGGCGGACCTTTTGTGGCTGCTCCAGCTGAGGGTTGAAAGGCAGCCCTTGGTAACACTGAGCAGAAAGCTACAAAAGAAGTTGTCACTGTCACCGCACCTGTGTCATTAAACGTTCATTAGTTACTGAGGAGAACCTGGACTAGAATTTATTGGCAGGGTTGAGAACTTGGTAGAGGTAGGCTCTGAATAATAGAATGACAATCTTTCCTTGGTGAGCATTTTAGGACGCACAACCTGTTGTATACATGAGATGGAGGGAAGGCATTCACTAAAGCCACCCCAGTCCTCAGAGTTCTTAGGATGTGAAACCTGATCTAAAGCAATAGCAGCTAGAAGCACCAATGGCAGACCTGTGGGTCTCAGAGGCTGCAGGCATCTTTGTTTTGGGCTTGCCCCTGCCCTCCCCTGGGAAGGAGACCTAGGTTGGCCAAGCAGCTCATAGCCCAGCCTTGATCAGTCGTGGGCAGTTGCATGATTAGGGATGTAACGGATACACGTTCACCTTTTCTGTTTCTTTTCCCCCCTTCCTCTTCTTGGGCGGTTTCCTAGTTACTGAAGCCTGGCTGAGCCCTGTGATTATTCATTGGCTATTATAACTCGATTCACAGGGAACCTGGGGCCTTCCTGCAAATTGAATCTAATAAAAGCACACCCCTTCTGCTCTGAGATCAAAAGTCAATGGTGTTAGAAGGAAATGGGAGCCTGGTAGGCTCCTGAGCAGAGGGAGCAGGTGGACTGTGGAGGTGGAGTGTGAGGGCAAACGTAACCCTTCGCTGAGCAGAAGGGGAGGCAGAATATGAAGTAGCATAAATACGAACTACCTAGAGAGTGACATGCAGACAGAGTTCTTTAGGCTCTTGGGTGTAATTATGAAATAAAAAATGGTTAACTCACTAAGCTATCCTTTGCAGAAACTGTGAGGCTCTGCCTCCTGGTTTGTGTTTACCTTGTGATCCTAGTCAATAGCACCATCTGCGGGGGGGGGGGGGAGAATTCCCAGTTCCAAGTTAAACATTTAGTGTGAGGTGTACCATTTAGTCACTCAGCAAACACAACGTGAGGTGGACAAAGAAGACTGAGGCTGAGTTCCTGCCCCTCGGAGAAGAAAAGGAACACAGAGACTGAAGATCCCACAGAGGGGACCCTTTGAACCCAGAGGGTGGGGCAGCAGAGGCAAATGGCAAGGCCTGGAATGTGTGGAGAGGTAGAATTGCCCCAATTCATGTATGATCTGGAATGTGTCAGGGTGAAGTGCCTGGCCATAAATCCCACTGATGTCGGGCCAACGCTTTCTAACTCCACGCCTCCCGAACCAGCCCTCTCTCGCCAGTGTGCTGGCCTGTACAGGTACCAGGAATCTGTACGAGGTGGGATCCCACCTAAAGTGTTCCCAAGAATTGCCTGTTGGGTCCTAGAGCTTCTCCAGTGTCAGTGTGGACAACCCTGGGGGGAAACCTTTTCCTGCTGTCCCTCCACCGTGTTTTCTGCTGGTCTCAGGCCTCTTGTGTCTCTCAGGGCCGTAGGCGTGAACAGACTCCTGGGATAGAGCCTGCTGTCCTAACCTCTGAGGGCAGCTGTTGGGCCGCATTGCCTGGGCTCACCCTCACCAAGCCTCCTTCTGGCTACACAGCTGTGGCCCTGGGGGCAAGTTTCTTGGCTTCTCTGGTCTGAATTTCTACCACAGTCCCTTGCTTCCTGAGCTCAGAACAAAGGTGGCCACACAGTGGACTGAAAGCAGGGAATAACAACAGCCATTTCCCTGCCTAGGGAGACTCTATGCCTCCCACCCTCACAGCAAAGAGGGCCAAGAGCAGTGCCTTCAACGGGAGTCATGGCTTCTTTGATTTTCTTGACTTTGGGTAGTTAGAGAGACCAGGGATTGAAATGCTGAATTTCAGAGCTGGAAAACTACGGAGCCAATAAATAAGGTCAATGCCTACATTTACAAAACAGGAAACGGAGGCCTCCGGAGGGGTGGTTCCCTTCTCAGGGACATTTGACGGCTTTCCCTGCAGGACTGGACCACACTCCTGGCCTCGGCACTGCCCCATGTCCGTCATTCTGTCACCTCTCACAGCTGTTTCCCTTATAAGGCTCTGTTCTGGAAGCTCATCACGGCTCTGAAAATCCACTCTGATATTAACCTGCAGGGCGGTGCGCCTTAGGCATGTCTGAACAGCTGAACTCATAATAAGGACCCATGGTATTTGTAAAATTGATAATCTCTAAATAAATGTGTCTGTTCTGAGTCAGACCTGTGCAGAGAGATGATTTTTCAGTTTTTTTCTCTGAATCAAACATGACTCCTACATTTGCTCTGAGTAACCAGGATCAGTGAACCACAAATAAACTAAGAGTTGGTCATGATTCTGTCCGACCCACTAGCAAATGCTTAAAGAAAGTTCAGTCTATGACAATACCCTCAGAGATGAGACAAAGCCTGGATTAAGGTACAATCTGGATGAAAGACCAAAAGATCAAGGTAACAGGCTTAAGTAGGCATGGGAGGAAATCATTAGGAAAGTGGAATAGTTCAGTTTCAACCCTCCAAAAACCATGTGCTGATGTAGACTGAAGCCGAAGGGGTAAGCTCGGGTGTCTGTTGTGGTCACGGAGAGCTGCTGAGCACACTGGGGAGTTGAGGAGCAGTGGGAACTCACGTCTTCCATTTCAAGATGAAAGAGATGGCTTCAGAGTCTCGTGATGCCTCCGAGGAATGGTTTTTCACCGACTGTGAGACTCCCCATGCCCTGGAACACATGTTCTCAGTATCAGCTATTCCAGAATAGCTGAGCTACAGAGCCCAGTTTCCACCGTGGCGTAGTTACCTCTGCTCCAGTTGCATGCTGTCTTCAAGTGCAAACCCCACCGTCTGTGATTCTTATGCCAGTATTTTATTTTTACTGTGTGTATGTGCATACCCAGAGAGGCCAGAAGAGGGTGTTGGAACCCTTGGAGTTGGAGTTACAGGGAATTGTGAGCTGCCTGATAGTATGCTGGGAACTGAACCTGGGTCCTCTGGAAGGGCAGTGCGCACTCTTAACTAGTGAGCCATCTCTCCGTCCCCAGTGTAGCTGAATTAAATACGACTTTTGCTGCTGTCCAAGTAGGAAGAGGGCCAACCTCCTTTCTTAGCTTTTAATAAAGACGACCAGCAGCCCTTGCCTGCTGGAAGATTCTCACAGAATGCTGGAATTACCTCCAGTCTCCTGGCAAAGAAACGCCCCTTTGGACTCCAGCTCTGCTATTGCCTGCTTGAAAGTCACAGATTTTGAACAAGAGATCCTTTTTCATTTTGCACTGGGACCCCCAGCTCAGGCCTAGGAGGGACATCTAAGGTGCAGGAAGGCAGCACCTTAGTCACGGCAGTGAGCCTGGTGGTGGCCCCTGCTGCAAAGGCAGTTTTGCTGTTTCCCTCACTCTCTCTCCTTTTTATTGTGGTCAATTATCCCATGTCTGTTTGGAGGTACATGGGAAGTGCTGGTCTATGATGATGGTTGAACTGTGTGGGGTGTTTAACACCACGGTCCCCTTCTTGGACTAGCCTGAGTTGGTGAGGAAGAAGCAAGACCGTGGTGACAACCCATTGGGAGCCACGCTCCAGCCCCTTATGTCCCATCCCAGCCCCTAAACCCAGTCCTTCCTGGCAGAATGGGGGGTAGCAGAGCCTCCTCCAGACACTTGGCCACTCCAAAATAGCTGGGCTGTATGTCGGGAGAGACAATGGCAGCCCTCTCCCGGCAAGGAGCCCGAGCATATGTGCTTCTCAGCAGCAAGCGCGATGGCTAAACTTAGCGAGTGTGCCTCTCCCGTTCTTCATTTCCATCCCACCCTTGGTGTTTGTGTCGGAAGGAATGAACTATTTCCCTGCCAAGAACCACCTGCTGTACTCTAGTGGGGGGAAAAAGCAAGCATTTGACATTTAGAGAATGACTTTCCAAAAGAACTTGTGAATTTGAATTCTTCTAGAGACTTCTAACAGAGGGGCTGTGTCATGTCGGCTCAGCCCTTCCTGAGCTGAGCCTTCTAGTAGCTCTCTGACACCTCAGAGGAAAAGCCAGAGCCCCGTGGGACGCCACGACACCTGGCTGTCCATGGGCCTCCTCCATGGCTCCCTTTGGCTCATCTCTTCACAGTGCTTCTTCTCCCCACTCTGGCTGTTCTACCGGCCTCAGTACAACCCCCAACTGCCAGGCAGGAGACTTCCAATTGAGCTGTTTCCTTCCAAGACTCCACACCCTGAGTTCCCTCTCGACTCAACCTTAGCTAAACTAAGAAGCAACCTGGAGAGCTTCCAGTCAGGGACACTTTTCAACTTACTTGGCTACGACATGTAGATTTATTTGTTTTTTCTTAAACCCCAGTGTTATTTAATGTCCTTTATAGTTTAAGCTGTTGGTTTTGCCATGCAGGAGATGGGCCCTTGCCTCTGCTAAGGAAGTGTTCTTTTATTACATTTCTTAGCCCTTTAATTCATCGTTTTACCTTGTTAATTCTTTGTCTACTCCACTAAGGTCAGAATTGTATCTAGTTTGGCATTACCTTTCTGTGGTGCTTAGAACACTTTCTTGGCATAGCATTTAAGAATTATCTGTGGAATAAATCACCCCAACTATTCTCAGGATGGCTTTTTGTCACCTTTCAAATGGAGATGTAAGATGTCAGTTGGCAAGCACCGACCTAAATTTCCATCAGTTAAAAAGACACACTGCATCATGCCAGTCAGTCTGTGCTCTCTTGCGACAGCAAGGCATCCGAGACCGCGTCATTCATGAAGAATAAACTTTTTTTAAGCCCATAGTCGTAGGGGTTGGAAATCTAAGAACATCGCACTGACATTTGGTGAGTTTTGGGGCTTTGCTTGTTTTTAATTCACTTTACATATGTGTCATTACTAAGGTCATTGTCATGCAAGTGCTTATGGTACCTTGAGCACATTCTGTTATATCCTGTTGTCCTCCTCTTTCTCCTCCCACTATTGGCGTCCAATGTGGGACTCGAACCCACGACCCTGAGATTAAGAGTCCCATGTTCTACCGGGTGGCATCTACGCTCTGTTCAGGCAGGACAGAAATTTCTGCTTACATGCTCTCTCCCATTTGACGCCTTCCTTTTTCCCTCAAACAGTGTCATATCTGCCTTTATGGCCTCTGTACATACATGACTATAATCTTCATGCAACAGAGCACAGCTGTGATACCACAGCTACGACAGGCAGGACACATCAGTGCAGCTCTCTCCATATAAAGCCTCCGATTCCACATGGGTCTCACTTTCATGACCCCATCTAATCCCGAAAACCTCCCCAAGGCCCTGCCTCTGAGTATCACCAATATGTTAATCTAAGGATTAAAAGTTTATAGTTGAGATTCTTTGCTAACTGATAAACACTATAATGACAAAATTCTCATTTATATGGTGTTTTGATTAACCAATTAACTTTTACATTTATTGTGTGTGAGGGCATGCGTGTGTGTGTGTGTGTGTGCGCGCGCGCACACTCACGCTTAGGTGTGCACCATGGTGTGCATGTGGAGGTCAGAGGATAACTTGTGGGAGTCATTTCTCTTTTTCCACCACATGAGTTCCAGGGGTCAAACTCAGGTGGTCAGGCTTGGTGACAAGTGCCTTTACCTGCTGAGCCATGTCGTCAGCCCATTGTTTATATCATACTTCCATTGTTCATGGCCACAGCCCTTTGTGACATGGCCATATCCAGTGTCAGTCACTTGCCCCGAGTCCCAGAGCCAGCTCCCAGAAGCACCAACACCATCTCGGGGTTTTTCTCCAGAATATTCTCCCACATGAACAGGCAGAATGGAGTTTTAGATATATGTGGTCCATGACACCACTCCTTTCCCCATGGTAGTCAGAACAGACACTGTCACCCTAGTCAATGTGATTAGTGACTCGGTGGCCCTTCGGCCCCCTGCTCTTCCTACAGACAAGCTGGTCGTCCATGCTCAGGGACACATGACCTCCCTTTGCTTTGCAGAGGGCTTCAGATTCTAAGGCCACCCAAACCCTAATCTAACAATGTTTGCTTTCATTGTTCAGGAGCCTATAAGACCCTCGAAGTTCTGGAACTTGGGGTTTAAGTTGTCTCGGCCTCGTGGCTAGCAAGAACACCTCAAACATAACCTACCGCCAGACTCGTATCCTGCTGTGGTGAGGTTGGATGTGCAGTCACGTTTCACGAAGGATGGGAAATGTTGTCCTGCAGGGGTGAGGGATGACCCTGCCCATCTAGCGACTAATGCCTAGGAGTATGGCCTTATTTGGATAAAAAGACTTTTCTTCCGCAGTAGGGATCTGGTGATGAAGCCACCCTGGGCTACTCTGATGGCCCTTGAGTCTAATGACAATATCCTTAGGAGAAACACGCAGAGCTAAGACACTGAGACGGCTCAAGATGGCGGTAGAGATTATAGTGATGCAGTCATACCCAGGGGATGCCTGGGGCCACCAGAAGTTGGGAGAGGTGAGGAAGGATCTTCCCTGGGGGCCATCAATGCCGTCAGGGCCCTTGTTGACACCTTGGCTCCGGACTTCTGGCCTAGAGAACCGTGAAGCCATAGGGTTCTCTCATTTAAGATGCTTGGTTTGTGCAATTAGTTATGACAATCCCAGGAAGTTAGTATAAATCTCCTGTGAGAAGTGACGCAGAGAAAGTGGGAAGAACACAGGAAGTCATGGTGAGAAACTGTCTAAGAAAATGAGGGTCTCACCGAGGCAGTTGGGAGTAAAAACAAATGTTTATGGTCTAAAGGGTAAAAGGATTAGCCTAAAACGACTAGCCAGGCAGTAACTTAGTGCTTTCATATCTCCATGAAAATGGGAACACCCCAGCATGATGGGCTGTGGCTTTAATCCCAGCTGTCTCTGAAAGCTGAGGTAGATACTCAGGGCCAGACTGATCTACATGAGAGTTCCAGGCCAGCTAGTGCTACATAGTGAGACCCTGTCGAGAGAGAGAGAGAGACAGAGAGAGAGAGAGAGAGAGAGAGACAGAGAGAGAGAGAGAGACAGAGAGACAGAGAGAGACAGAGAGACAGAGAGAGAGAGAAGAGAGAGACAGAGACAGAGACATAGAGAGAGACAGAGAGACACACACAGAGAGACAGAAAGACAGAGAGAAGAGAGAGACAGAGAGAAGAGAGAGACAGAGAGAAGAGAGAGACAGAGAGAGATGGAGACAGAGAGACACACACACAGAGAGAAAACAGAGAGACAGAGAGAGACGAGAGAGAGAGAGAGAGAGAGAGAGAGAGAGAGGAGAGGAGGAAAGAGGAGGAGGAGGAGGAGGAGGAAGAGGAGGAGGAGGACTCCAGTGCTCCTCAGCTGATCAGCATTAAGTCTATAGGGGCAATTAGATGCTGGAGAGCTAACTGCCAGCCCCAGGGGATGGCCAGTCTCTACAGTTCTTATGGGAGAAACATTGAAAATCTTAAAAGCTTACAAATTTGAATCAATAGTTTGTTCATAAAAGCAGGAGGCACAGTGAACTTTCCTCTACCCAAGTAAAATGTTTGGTGACTCCGTTTCCCAGAAATTTCCACAGTAGTGTCGGGGACAAGAAAATCAGGAAGAGCAGAGGGATCATGTGGGCTTTCCAGCTTCTGCTGTTTCTAGGTTCTCAGAGCTGGGTCTCTAGGGCCCCTTAACATGGAGTCCAGTCACTGTAAGAAAGCTGACTGCTCATGTCTAGTCTGGGGTTCAGAACAGTCCCCTGCTTTGGATTCCATGTTTTCGTGCATTAGAATCTCACCCTGGGCTTCTGGAGGAGGCTGCTGCCATTGTCCCATTTCTTCAGTCCAGGCCTCCTTTCCCCCGCCTGGCGTCCTTGTTCCCCTCTCTGCATCAGGTTTGCGTTCACCCCACCTTGCAAGGCTACTCCCTGTAGTTATCAGGCTGTGTTGGGCCACACAGGGTTCCTTCCAGTCTAGCTGTTGGTCTGCAGGATGGCTGACATGCACCAGAAGTCCAGCGAGGTGACGATTGGTGACAACTGCCATAGGATCAAAGTCAGAGACGAGCTCATGGCAGAGGTGGAAATGTTGTGTGACAGAGCTTTTCCTGGGAAGATGCAACACACACACACACACACACACACACACACACACACAAACACACACTTCTAAACACCCCAGATAGGTGTCTCACAACAGACCAAAGTACAGATATTACCACAGTTCAGTTTGGTGAATCAATGAGGGTTTTTTTTTTTTTATGGAATTACTTATAGGAATACGGGTGAGAGGTCACGTACAAGAGCAGAAATGACTCAAAGGCAGCTGCATCACCGCAGCCCACCCCTGCACGGGTGCCAGCTCACAGAGCTGGGAACCTGGAGCAGACTGCACAGCCTGCAGGAAGCCCACCAGGTTGAAGAGCATCTCTTCCAGGTGTCCCAGCTGGCCTGAACCTCTTCCAGGCAGCTGCTTTAGCCTCAGAGTCTTCTCGTTTGCAGCTGTCCTCCTCCGAGAGCCATCTTTGCAGCCCAGCTTTGTCTGAGAGGGACACTCAGCTTTTATTTTTTATTTTGGCAGGGAGGCTCCTAGTGAATGTGGTCAGTTTCAGGGACTCCCTGAAGCTATTCTGAGGTCTCTGACCTTCCTGTTTAAAGAGCTTCTCTTCAGGATGGAAGTTTTGAATCTTGAAGGAAACTGTTTTACAATGTTCTGTCCCTTCTTCCAGCTCTCACATTTTCCCCACCCCCTCTTCCTCAGCGCGCCTTGGAGGGGGTGACTACAGACACCACCTAAGGGTAAGAGATAGCCCACCTACTACAATAACAGTTGTTTGCTCTCAGTGAGCCTGACTACTAACTGCCTCTCTATGGGCATCAACACCACGCTCACAGCTTGACAGACACATCACATCCACCTAACAAAACCATAGAAGTCACTTCCCCGTTGGGACCTATGGCCTCCCTAGCCACGGGGTTCTTTTATGGTTTACAGTACCCGATGTGAATTCTCTCTTGTGCAGCAGGCCTTAAATTCAAATTAGAGGTTGCTGATCTTACTCACGACAGCCAAACCTCTATTCCACAAGCAGGACGATCCTGCCTAGCATTTCAGTATTTCAGCACACAGGGACTATGGTGACAATTCTCCACCAGCGGGATACATGGCCCCTCTGACAATACAGAAGCCATCCAACAGGGTGGGAGTTTCCGGTTCGCTCCCAGCTTACTTTTCCCCTGCCCTACGGTCAGAACATGCACACATGCTGTCTCAATGGGTTCTCACTATCTAGGTCCAGTATAATAGCAATTACCAATAGCAGTACCGATAGCTTTTATGCTTTGTGGCTTTGGGGGGGGGGGGCTTCCCTGGCCAACAACTCACAGGAAGGCAGCTGACTCCTGGCACTGGGATTTTCATTCAATAACCATACAGTCTCTGGGAACATCCTTTTTCACCCATGTGGTTTTAAACTCGTTAACTGTTGACTTAACAACCCATTTTTCCTTTCTGTTAACCCAGCACTAGTAGGCTTGCAAGGTAGGTGGAAGTGTCATGTAACTGTTGTCTTTCCAGATCGTAAAAACACTCAGGGGCTGCTATTATGTCATCTATCTATCAAAACCATGTTCAGAGGATGAAGCGACATCCCAAACCACTATCCCTTAACAAATAGTGAAGTTACAAAGGTAACCTTGGTGCAACGCCAACAAAGATTGCTGCCATCCCCTCTCAGCCAGTGATCCCAGAAGCTCACAACTAAGATTGCTAAAGTGGAAATAAGCGAGGTCTACGGAAAGGTTCCATAAATTTGGTTGCATACAAAGCCTGGATAAGAGGCGCTAATTTAATTACCTCCCTGTAACTCTCAGTCATCCTTTCTGTGCCTTCTATTTCCACATCCTGGAGCCCTTCCACGGAGCCTCCCTGTGTTTCCGAGTACTTGATGAATTCAGTGGTCTGACTTAATCTGCTCAGACCTACTCTGGGCCAAAGGGAAACATGGTCTGCTCTCCCCTACTGTGTCTGCTGGCTCCCCAGGTCAGACAGGCACTGTGCATGTAGCTGTAGCTGTTATTCTCCTCCACCATGGCTGTTGGGGGAGTTCCTGACTGGCCACGCTATCTCCACCCCTGGCATAACTTTCTTCTAGAGGGAAACGCCCTCCTCAGTGTGGGGGGATGGTTACCATGCCGGGACAGGCTTGATCACACTCATTTGAACTATTCTATCACACCTGTCTTCTATGAACTGCTCCTTAGGGCTTAAGGCTGTGCAGAACTGTATGCTATGATTAAGGCTTGTTTTCACATTTTCCTTAGGAACTCCAGCTCGACACAAATCTCACCACGTTCATCTTTGAGGAACCCAGACAGACTTTCTCGGACTTCCCATTTCCTCATCTGCTCTAGGTTGCTCTCCCAATAGTCAGACATGCTTTACATGCTGGTCCGAGTTGCTGAGATCTGCCAGAACCTTTCCTTCTTTATAATGATCTTGTCCCACCACAGGGCTCAGCAAAATCAGTAAAGCTCCATACCACTCTTGAGCTCCTTTCTGGGTCAACCTTTTCTTTAACTCCTCTGTGAACACAGTTCTGTCTGTCCCAGTGGGTTTCCAACACAGCTTCTCTTGTTCCTAGTTCCCCCAATAGTGTCTGCCCCTCCTCCATGATCCTCCAGCCCCGCTCTGGTATTCATGGGGACCTCAAACAGAGCTGACCAAGTGTCCCTAATGGCTTTGGTAAGTCAGTCTCTCAGGGACTGACTTCTCCCGCACGGCGGCAGGTCATGCAGCCCTGGCCTTAAGGAGAATAGAAGTTACATCACTGTCTTTCCTTCCACAGCAGACTGATCCCATGCTCTCCCATGATCCGCAGCCTCACACACCTGAGACAGGCTCTTTCACTGCCTGCTTAAAAGTCTCCCCTAATTCCAGCTATTCAAGGGCTGAGCATTTCCTGATCATGCTGGTTTCTCGTACCAAACCAAGGTTAATGCCCCCATCTGCATGTTGGTTTAGAGATTTTCCCTCTTTTTCTACTGAAGGTTGGAACATCTGTCGCTTTTACCATCTTCTCCTCTTCCTCACTTTCTGACTCTTCCCATGAGTTCTAAGTCCTTGGGTCCCATGAAGGGATTCTGAGCACTGATATAGTCATACTCACGCATCCCTCTGGCCCTGGCAAGCCAACACTGCCATCTCCTCCTCCTCTATCTAGTTTACTTGCCAGTTCAGAGGTAAACATGGAGGATGCGGCCACATCTCCGTGTCTTGATGTAACTGTTCCTTTACACAAACACCTTCCTGCTTGGCTGCCATCTTGGCCTCAGCTGTATTTCTAACTATGCACAACCTACATTCTGGCTCCACCAGCTCCACTGTTGCTTGCCAACAATCTCGACCCCTCTGCAAACGTCTCAACAACTGCAGCATTTCCTCTCAACCTTTAACTGCCTCCGGGGACTCTCCACATCGTGTGGGGACTTCACTCATCCAGCCGGCATGGGACACACAGATGAAGACTGCCGTCCCGGGATACCTCCCACAGACACTCCTGAGCCTGACGGTTCTGCCTTTGTGGCATGCCTCACTGCCTAGAGCAAGAGGCAGGCAACCACTGTCATAAAAGGCACACTAACACACACCATACAGAGGATGCTCCCCTCCAGGATTCTCAGCCTCAGGTGCGTGCCTGGATCCCCTCAGCCAGGACCATGCCCTCACTTCTCCTGAACTCATCTTTGGTTCTGTTGGGCCCCTGTTTGGGTGCCAATTGTGTCATGGCACAAGACTTTTCCTGGGGAGACTCAACATATGTGACTACTCACTGCAGATAGGGATCCCATGACAGACCAAAGTGTGGGTACCACTGAGTGACACAACAGGAAAGGGGTGAGTCCCGGCTGAAAGGTTTCTGCACCTCAGTAAGCCCCTCCACAGATACAAGAATCCAAACCAGATCAAATCAAGCCGAACTAGAAAAAGCCCGGGTTTAATGGATACAAAAGCTTCCAAATGGCTTTCCAGCCCCCCAGAGAGGAGACGGGGAAGGAAGACTTGAAAACCACGTGTTTGTTCTCTGGGGGGCATTTTAAATACCCTGCGGGAGTGGTCTTGAGCATCTCTGGGAAGGGGTCATCGTTTGGCGGGCTTTCTTGGATGTAGAGTTTGGACTGAGACAATTCCCAGAGGACAGGGCTTGGGGTGGAACTTTCATCTGAGCATTCCAGACTCTTTGGATATATGGATGTTAGGGTCTCAGGTGAATCCTTAACTCAAACATCCCAGACTCTTTGGGTCTATGGATGCCAGGGGCTGGGGTGAGGCTTCCACCCAAACACCAGCCTGCAGTGTTTTGATGTAAACATAGGCTTGAGTGTTCTTGAAGGTCATAGAACTTTGCTTTCTAAGAAATTGGGGGTCTTATCAAGGCAAAGGGGGTAGGATCAGGGTGTAAAGGTGAAATACTGAATCAGGCAGTTGGTGGCAAGCTTCTAGACTCTACAGAACGCTTCCCACTTGCTCTCTGCTCTGCCTCACTAACGTGAGGTGCTCCCCTGTATATCTCTAGCCACCACGGAGCCCTTCGGTCTGTGAGCCAACACAAGCCCCTCCTCCCTCAAGTTGCCTTTTTGGTTATGTAAATGTTACTGAAACCTGCCATCTTCCTGTTATATTCATGCTCCAGGAGCCACTCCAACTTCTTTCCTCACTGCCCAGTCATCAGTCAGTCCTCTTGGATTTATTTCCATCACAGAACTCAGGCCAACCTTCTTCTCAGGCCCTCCTCTGCTGTTCGCTGGTCATCACCATCGCTGGCCTGAACCACTCAGCAGCTAGGTCACCCCTTCAGATTCCTCGCCTGTGACTCACCCTTCACCTCGAAACCAACCTGGTCAATGGGCAAATCCCATGAGGTCACCTTTTTCTTCTCAATCCAAAGCAAAGAATAGAATTTTCTTGGTGTTCCATGACCTATCCCTGCCCCTCCTCATGCTCATACCCAGCACCTCAGCCTCTGCCTGTTCCTAGAACAGCCCATGCTCTTGCCCTAGGACCTTTGCACGTAGGGTTCCTTGGAATTCCCTTCTATCCATTGCCACAGGTGTGGCAATGTTTCATAATTCAAATCCAGTGTCATGGAAAACTTTTTCTGACCTTGCCGTGTTAGGACCTCAACTTCCTGTCAGTATCCCAGCTGCTACTGCCCTTTCCAGGGTTTGCCACTTGGAAAATCACCTTGTTAGTGTTCTGCTAATCTTATTATCGTGTCCCCATATGCAAACAGAAGCTAAGGGCGGGTAGAGCCACAGCACATGCTCCTCACGGTGTTCCAGCACCTTTTACAGTGCCTGGGATCGGATCTCTAGGTGTTTCTGGACACTCCTGTGTCTGGTCAATGATTAAAGGATGAGCGAATGGAACCAGGTCTGTTTGCAGCCCCCTCCCACTCACCCCAGAGCTTTACGTCTCTTTCACGTCCAAACTAACCACTCAGGCAGAGCCACCTTTAACCCTGATCAGCGTGTCATTCCCCAATGACTAACGTAAACCAGAGAGTATGTCACTAGGACTCGCCCTCTGGGTGACAGCCGCCGGGGGTCATTAGCTCCTTCTGTGACATTGCCTGTGAAGATAAAGGAGGATGTGCCACAGTCTGGCCACAGAGGCCACAGTCTGGCTTCTCAGCCTTATCAGGGTCTCAGCAAAGCCTCCAGGCTACCCTGAAACACAGCGTTTCCATTAGTTTCAGAGACCCTAGGAAACTGAGTCCTGGCTGGCTCCTGCAATGCCTGACTAAGTGTGCCCATGTCTTCCCCATTCATGGTGCAGACTCAAGGGCCTCTGTCCCATGAGACAGCACCAGAGGCTGAGGATGCCTCTCGGGTGCACAAGTCAGCACAGAGCCTCTGGGCAGAAGAAAGGTCACTCCAAGGACCTTTAGTTTAGAGACTAAGTCTTCCATTCAAGGAAAATACGGCAAAAGGGGGAAACGGGGTGGGGGGTGACCGAGTAGGAGATGAAGAGTGGGCTCTGTAACCCCAGGGCTCTGAAAGCCGAGGCAGGAAGCGATCACATGAGTTTCAGGTCAATGTGAACTCCAGAGTAAGACTGTCTCAAAACAACAACAATAACAAAAATACAGTAAAAGCAAGTGTTCTTCCCCTCACAGAGAACTACACTGCATGCAAATAACATGTCAGTAAAAGTGAGAGAATTCAGTGTTCCCTCTATGACTCTTGGGGACAGCGACCTGAGGGGGCTCCAATGGCCTTCCTTTATCCACTCAGTCCCCCTGCTTATTGTCACACCCACAACCATCCCTGAGCAAGGAAGAGATGCAGAGGCATATCCCTCTGAAGGGCGTGTTTCAAATCCTAAGAGGCAATTAGTTCGGATCTTGTCATATGACTTCATTTAGCTGCAAGGAATACTGGGAAATGTAGTCTAGCTGGGTGAGTCTGTTATTTGGAGAGGCGGCAATAAATTTTTGAAAATATGGTTCAATGGTAAGAGCATTGGTTCTCTCGCAGAGGACCTGGGTTCAATTCTCAGCACCCGTATGGTGGCTCTCAACCCTTCATGACTATGGTTCTAGGTGACCTAACACCCTCTTCTGGATTTCCTGGGCACTGTATGCACACGGTACACATACATACATGCAGGCAAACTACTCACACACATAAAATACAACAAATGAAATACAAAAAAAATAAATATAAAAAAATGAAAAATTTGTGCTCACCGCAGATAGGATACTGATGACAGACTAAAGAACAATCCACCCAAGGCCAGCTCAGCGAGCCAGTGCCTCTACTGAGGCCACTTACCAGAGCGAGGGTGATGGGTGAGAGGGACAGGGCGACTCCGAGGCTGTGCAGCACTGAAAAGTCCACTCCAGAGCCGGGGGTGATTTATCAACACTGCATCCCCGGAGCTCCCTTTGGGACTGGCAGATAGCTTGGTGGATGGACCATCCCTTTCCAGATTTGCAGACAGCTTGGTGGATGGGCAACTCCTTCCAGAAGTTGTGTCTGTAACTTTGAGGAGAGGTCTTGTGAATGTTGTAACTTTTTGGGAACTTTGTATCTGTTTTGTGTTTTTGAGATGCGGTCTGTCTTACTTTGTAGCCCAGGCTGGCTGCCAACTCTCAATCCTTCTGCTTACACCTGCCACATACCGGGATTTTGTGTGCGTGCAGTGAGTGTGTGCCTAGTGTGGTGTGTGTACATCTGCACACATATAGTGTGTGGTGTGTGGTGTGGTGTGTGCATAGTGTGTGCATGTGTGTGTGTGGTTTGGTGGTGGTGGTGCGTATGTGTATAAGGATGAGTAAGAATAAAGTTTGAAACAAAAGCTAAGAATTTAGATGACCCCAGACAGCTAGAGCAGACTTTCTTTAGTGCAAGCGGTGGTGACTGAAGCTACGGCAACTCTGCGATCAGGGCACAGAATGCACAAAGACCAGCATTCAGGACAGCCTGGATCAGTGCTTCAGACTAAAGTCTTTGTCGCTGAGGAGAGTGAATCAGAAGGAGGAAGTGAGTTGTTTTCCTTAGACTTGCTGTCTGGAGTTGGGGGCAGCCATTTGGCTTCCTTAATCCCCCAAAGCTGGCTTCCTGGGACCATGCACTCAGTTTGGGGGCCTTGGCCTTTGGGGTAGTGTTCCTTAGTGTGTGTATGAACATGGTGGTGGTGGTGGTGGAGGGCATATGTGTATAGGTGTGTGTTCATGTATGCGAGTGCATGTGTGTAGGTGTGGGTGAGTGGGTCACTGTGTGTGTATGTGTGTGTGTGTGTAGGTGTGTGTGTATGTAAGTGTGTGTGTGTAGGTGTGGGTGAGTGGGTCACTGTGTGTGTGTGTGCGTGTGTGTGTATGTGCGTGTTTGTGTAGGTGTGTGCATGTATGTGACTGTGTGTGTGTATGTGAGTGTATGTGTGTAGGTGTGGGTGAGTGGGTTGGTAGGTGTGTGTGTGTAGGTGTGTGCATGCATGTATGTGACTGTGTGTATAGGTGTGTGTGGGGATCATTAGGTGTGTATGTGGGGTGGGTTGGTAGGTATGTATGTACAAGTATGTATTTGTGTGTGCATGTATGTGAGTGTGTGTGTGTGTAAGTGTGTGTGAGTGGATCAGTAGGGGTGTGTGTGTGAATGTGTCTTCTTCACGTATGTGTGCATATGTGTGTAGGTGTGTGTGTGTATGTGAGTGTGTGGGTGTGCATGGGTGGGTAGATGGGTAGATGTGTGCCTTCCGCCTTCCTCGTTAACTCTCCACCCTACTCCTTTGAGTAGTAATTGAAACCCACGGGATCTCTTGTCCATGTGGTTCTAGCTACCATTTTTTTTTAACCATACCAGAAGCCAACACAGGCAAGTACTTAAAACACTGGTTTCAAAGTGACAACAGTCCCACCACATGTCCCTGTGAGTGTCACTTTAAAAAGCAGAAAGTAGCCCTTTCCAGCACAGCGGCAGAAGGGTTAGCTAAAGGAAGCTGTTGTTTGACATTTCCATAAGCCTTCCTAACCTGAGATGCGAGAGGGGCTGGGTCTCACTCCTTCGTGCCGCTGGGCTCTGTCCTTGCAGAATTGTGCTTCTGGAACTGTTCACACACGGAGGCCTAAGGATGAGGAAGGCGAAGGAACTGGTTGGAGTAGTTCTGATGTCACAGGTCAATCCTCTTGAGGCTAGGGAACCCTGGTATCTTCAGATGTAGACGGTTCCCGCTTCCTTGTTGATGAGAAGATCTGGGTACCCAGTGGGTATCACCATCATCATCATCATCATCATCGATGTAGACGGTTCCCGCTTCCTTGTTGATGAGAAGATCTGGGTACCCAGTGGGTTCCGGGGTTCCTGAGCAGATGGGCACAAAGGGACCGAGGATGGCCCAGTCATTCCACCACTGCTCAGGCAGGTTGTGTCCCTGCCGTGGCTTTAACTGCTGCTTATTTCAGAACGACTTGAACATCCTGGTATTGAACTGGGTTCAGAGACAAGTGGTAACTTCTGAATTAAACAATGATCAAGTTCACGGTCACAGAGCAGCCAACAGTCTCACATTACTGGTGGTTTCTGCTCTGGCTGCCTCATGGCCAGTGGCCCACACAGGAACCCTTTGTGCTCTCTGAAAGGCTCGTGTGTTTGAGGTGGAGCCCTGACCGGTGAGAGGAGGCATTGCAACCAAGATGAACATTCCCTTCTGAGACTGGAGCAAAGGTGAGGGCTGGCGGAAGGAGGGGCACAAGATCCTGGGGCCAACCCAGCCTTCTGAATGCCTGCCTCTGGCCTGCTTTGACCTCCAGGCTGGGTTCACCTATCCATCCTCATTCCCAGAATTGACTAGATAATCTTAGCCATGTGCCAGCTAACTGAATAGGCCAGCTTGTCATTTCTGAAGCTTCAGAGAGGAGCTAGGAATGGCTGCCACTAGTTTTTGGACAGCATTCCAGGAAGAGCAGGGGTGTAGTGACTATGGCCTGAACAAACAGTACCTCCACCGGGCTCCCAGGTGTCATGGGTATGAGTCACCCAGATGTTATCTGCAGGGAGAAAGTCCAGACAGGGTCACCAGTGAGTCACCAGGGCCCCATCAAAGACCTTTGGAATATACAGAAACCAAGTAAGAAAAAACAAAACACATAAAACACTTACTGGGAGACCATTAAGCAAATCTTGATTCTGCACCAGGAGAAAGGGTAGCCTTGGAGTGATGATCCCCAAGTCTTTGGTGCCCCAGTACCTGCTGAGTACCTTTCGGTGATGTGTTTGGGATCCCTATGAATCCCAGGTTGGACTTGAACTCACTGGGGATACTGCCCGGGTTGGCTTTGAACTCAAAAGCAATCTTCCTTATCAGTTTCCTTCTGGGATGCCAGGTGCCACCATACAGAGTTTGGTAGCCCTCCTCATTTAGGGTGAAAGCCAGAGACATTATGGCTTCTGGAGTAGAGGCTTCGGAGCCTGACAGGGCGAGGGAAGGCCATGGAACCAGAAAGACCAGGCTCAGAAGTTTTAATAAGTGTTCTCTCCACACTCAGCGTCAGCACAGGTCTCATGTGCTGAGAGTTCAGTTCCTTCCCTTTTTAAGACATGTTTGACATCATATACTAATCTGCCTGATAAGGCTTTTATGGTTGTTATAAATGAGAATTGTTAAATGTTTGTCCAGTTGATTGAAACTCTGGGGTGAGTTTAAAGCGATGTGTTAAATGCGTAACTCTCCATAAAGTCCACTTCCATGGCTCCCCTGTAAATGTTTCAGAAGTTTAGATGGCTATACATGTGTAACAGCACCGTCAGCACAGACAGAAGCTGGCAGATAAGTCCTGCCTCTCCTGGGGGAAGAGTTCTAATGCCAATTTCAAAAGACAGAAGCTTGCTTTAAGATCAAGGAGAGTGTGTGGAGAATTACAACATGGAAATTATTTTATGTCACTCTTAATACTGGTATTAAATAAAAATTGTAATGGACCATGGACTGTTTCTAGTGAGACAAGGCATTGGCACCCGTCTCTGTCACAGCTTGACGTTCTCTTTCGAGATATTCAGTGGTGGAGCGCAGTGCAGGATGTCAGGCCCGCTGTCATGGTGGCACTCAGGGTTATAGAGAGATGAGGAACTCACAGTGTCACCTTGGTCATTTGGATCTTCTGCTCAAATCATAATTTCCCTAAGGACATTGCAGGTTTGCCCTGGTTGGGTTCTCGTTCCCCAGTTGTGGGGAAAGGAGGATAAGAAAGCCCTGGCTTACATTGCATGCTTGCTCTGCAATGCCAAGTGTTTGGGGAATGAGTGCCAGAAGTCAGGGTCAGCCAGTGAGAGGAAAATGCCACTCCCAGGACCTCCTCAGAGTCTCCAGCTCCACAGGGAACAGGAAAGGAACCAACAGCAGCCCCTTTGCTGTGTGCCAGGCTCTCATGTGTCAACAGAGAGTCAGGCAGCAGAGGTCCAAACAGGCCACCTAGCAAGCTCCCAGCCATCTCACCTCTGCTCCTCACAGACTCCAGGCTCACCTCTCCCCCAGAGCTCCCCTCCCATAAGCTCCCTGACCCAGCCCTCCTCCATAGTCTCCCTTCTTCTCTCCTTCCCTTTCTCCATCCCTCCCATCGCCTTTTTCTCTTTCTTCTCCCCTTCCCCACTAACGTCCCTCATACAACCTCTCTCCCCTTAAGCCCCTTCAGCCTGCCAAAGTGATCAATGCATTCTCAGCTTTTAGTGTCTTTGGGGCAGAAACTGCCAAAATGGTGAAGAGAAACCAAGAAAAGCTTAGGAAAATCTTAAAAGAAATACCCTACCCCCAAAAACATTAGGACTAAGATAGAGAGAACAGGCCTCCTCTTCTATTCTTCATCACCATCACCACCACCATTATCACCATCATCATCATCATCA
>NC_022010.1:68432572-68436588 GCF_000317375.1 Microtus ochrogaster
CCATCACCACCATCACCACCCCCATCATCATCACTGGGCATTTCACACCAGGCAGATTGCATAGTAGTTTCAGCCGCATGGAAACTCTCACTCTGGATGTGAGTTCTGTTTGGGGGTGTTCTGAAAGGTAGCCAGAAAACCTGGAACAGATCAGGCATGGATCTTACAGGAGTTTTACTGTTTACAAGCTATGGGGCCAGGTAGAGCTCCCCACCCTCTCTGGGCCTCTGCTATAACAACAGAGTTGCAGGGGTGCATCGCCCTGCCCAGCTTCTGCAGTGTGGAATGCAGGCCCTGTGCTTGCTGTAGGGTGAGCGGCTTCTCTGGCCCCATTGTCCTGTTTGGCTTTGCCCCACTGCTCTGCTGAGGACTGGGAATGGCCTTCCCAAGGTGCATTTAGCCAGAGAGTGGGACGGGTGGACTTTCAACACTTGACCTGTAACATTGGGTATAAAATCGGCGCTGTAGCCGGTGTCGGCTGGTTCAGGGAGGTGACTGTAGGACACAGAGGAGTTGTACTCAGGACCTCCCTGCGGGGTTCAGGGTGTTTGCTCAGTACCTCTTTCTTCTCCTAAGACCTTCTGCAAATAGAAACTATTTGGGTTGAACTAGAAGCCAAGGCCTGAAGAACAGAACTTGGATTGTTGTGGTGAGCCAAAGTAAACCCTGGGTGAACCGGCTCCCTCCCTCCAGGCCTTCCCTGGGACAAGGGCTCCTGGATCGGCCCCCAGCATGCCTCTGAGCCTCTGCCTGCTGCTCCAGCTAGTGGCCCTCTTCTAGCCACAGCTGGCTTCAAGGGACACGCTGCTGCTTGTGCTTCTGCATGTCCTCTGCTGTGGGCTCTATCGCGTTCTACGAGGACTTCTTTAGGTGCTGAGAGCCACCGTGTTTTTTCATTTCTTAACCCGGCTGCCTCCAGTACAACTTTCTGCACATATCACCTTTTTTAGGGCTGGAGTAGATGCTTGGTGGCTGCAGCTCTGTGGTCCAGGCGTGAGGACCAGAGTCTGGGTCCTCAGATGCCATGTAAAGATAAGGTGGGTGTGGCCGCCAACCTGTGATCCCAGCCTGGAAAGATGGAGAAGGTGACCTCCAGGGCAAGCTGGCTACTGGCTATGAGACTGGCTATACATGGATGAGCTCTGGGTTTTATTGAGAGACCCTGCCACAGCAACCCCAGTGTTCAAGCACCAATGTGAGCAGGAACAGAATATGACAGACTCCAGCCAAGATGAACCTCCGTTCAAGTGATAGAGGCTAAACACAAAAGGTCACATATTGATCCTATTTCTATGAAATGTTAAGAATAGGCAAATTCACTGAGCCACGAAGCAGATTGGTTCATAGCAGGGCTAAAGGAAAGGAAGGTAGAAGATCTGAAACCCCGTAGAGGGGACCAGTGTGAAAGAGTAAGTAGACCAAATGTCACTGAACCGTAGACTATAAAATGGCCGGTTGCATGTTGCATGAAAAAGAATCAAGGACCAATGACAATGGTGTAAGGAACACTAACCACCATCATCACACACTTAGCCCCACAACTTACCCTGTGACCAGCCAGTTTCCACACAGCCTTCAGCTTTCTCTTGGAGACCAAACAACACCATACCACCTGGATTAAAACCTGCCAACTTCCCATCTTTAGTAGTTTTGAATGTTAAGAAAAACCAGAAAAGATTTTTAAGAACCAGGACTATAATCAGATGGGTAAAAGCGGTTTGTTCCTCCACTGCATACCATCAGGAGCTCTAAATTCTGGTAGGAAGGGAAATTCAGATCACAACCTGCTTCCGATTGTAGAAATTGTGGCAGTGCAAAAAGCCAATGATTGATAAATTGAGAAAGGCTGCAGGTTACAGACATCCTGCGTAAATGCTAATTTCACACTTTCACACTTTCCCTCTCTTTCCTGGGCTTTCAAATATTGTCTTTTCTTTATTTATTTTTCTGTTTTCTCTTCCTTTCTTTTTCCTTTTCCTTCCTTCCTTCCTTTCTTTTCTTCCAACAAGGTTTCTCTGTGTAGGCCTGGCTGTCCTAGCACTCTCTCTGGACACCAGGCTGGCCTCAAACTCAGAGAGATCCTCTTGCTTCTGCCTTCCAAGTGCTGTGGTTAAAGGCATGCACCACCACTGCCAGTCTCTAGTATTTTCATGAGTTGCTGAAAAGTTCCAGGGTCCCAGCACCAGACCCCAGTGCCTGATGGGTGTGATGAACAGTCTTTGGTCAAGTGTCCCTCTGCCATTAGTTCTATCACTGAAGATTGTTTTTGTCCTTTGTCCTTACGTGTGTGTTCATATGCTTATATGTGTGAATATAACATGTGTGCCATGGTGGATGGGTAGAGCTCAGAGAACAGACATTACAGGCCTTGCCTTCTCTTGTTGGCTGGTGGGTAAGCCTGGCTAGATCTGATATTGGATTCCCAAAATAGATAGTTTTCATCGCACAAATCTCTCCACCATTTGTGCTACTCAGCTGGGCCGAGGGATAATCATGTTAGTCCTTTGGAAAGGCAGGCAGGTCTGTGCCTTTAAGTTGCTCTTGAGCAAGAGGGAGCGCTATGACACTCGACCAGAGAATTCAAGAAAGAAGCCCTCGGGGATGTGAGGTGGCTGTTGTCATTGATACAAAGGGACAAATATTAGACTTCACTAAGGCAGAGAAACGAGCCCAGATCCGAGTCCAAGTGAAAGAAGGAGCAAGCGGAGGCACATGGCTTGCTATTGCTGCTGGAAGAAACTGCCTGGCGGTCGCTCAGGTTACACATCTGTGGGGCCGAGGGAGATGGTGCCATTGGTAAAACACTGGATGCACAAGTGTGGGGACTCAAGTTTGACCCCCAAACCTGAATAAAAATGCCAGAGCATGGGCATACCTGCCTGTAACCCAAGCACTGAAGAAGAGGAGGTGAACCTATGGCTGCTTAGATAGTCAACCTAGTAGGACTGATAGGACCCAGGACAATCAGAGATCCTGTCTCAAAATACATGGTGGAAGGCAACTAAAGAAGGCATCTGATGTCAGTCTTGGGCCTCCACATACATATGTATACAGGCACACACACACACACACACACACACACACACACACGCACACGCACACGCACACACACACAAGCACCTTGCGAGTCTGGAGGCCAGAAATCCGATACCAGTTTTATTGGGCTAAAATCAAGGACTTAGCAAGGCTGCCTCCTCTCTGAAGGCCCCGGGGTAAACACTTTCTTGCTTCTTCTAACTTTCCAAATGCCATCCCTCTGCCTCAACTTGTTTCCTCCTCCCATGTGCAGTGTCAGCAGGCCCCGGCTAGGCCCTTTTCCAACTCATCATGTGCACCTCGATGCCACTTCCCTCTTGCACATCTGTGGATCCTAGTGATAGCACTGGTGTTTGTCTGTGTAACACAGGCAGTCTGAAATCCACCTGAAACCTCCATTGTTTTCCATGTGTAATAGCATATACTGTGTCCGGGGATGAGGTTATGGTTACTCCTGAGCACTCACTATCCTGCCTCCTAAGACAGAGAAGCAAGAAGTACCAGGTGTGGTCCTGTGCTTGGTGTTGACATCTCTAGACACTCCCTGACAGCCTATGGGATAGAAAAAGGTTTGGTTTATGAGGGAAGACTTACAAATAGCCTTGCCCACGGGTCAGGTGCAGCGGGGCGTGTAGAAGGGTGGGATGCTTAGGATAGGGTAAGAGTCCTGGGGAATATGGGAAACCAGAGTGAGAAAGACAGGAAGCAGCGTTCATCAGTGGCTCCTGCTTTTGTCCCTACTTTCAGGTTCCTGTCTTGAGTTCCTGTCCTCACTTCTCTGCATGATACACTGTAAACTATAAGCGGAAACAAACCCTTTCCTTCCCAAGTTGCTTTCGGTCATGGTGTTTCATGACAGCAATAGAAAGTCCTCTTTGTCTTACTCTCTCCCTTCCCTCTTCCGTGTGTGTGTGTGTGTGTGTGTGTGTGTGTGTGTGTGTGTACGCTTGAGTTCCTGTCCTCACTTCTCTGCATGATAC
>NC_022010.1:68436688-68437786 GCF_000317375.1 Microtus ochrogaster
GTGGCATGTGTAAGTGAAGGTTTGAAGACAGCTTTCAGGCCTTAGCTCTCCAAATAGAAGTATTAGCTCTGCCAAGATGCATCTCTCACCATCCTGCCCCACACCACTTTGGCCTCCAGAATTCTCTCACAAAGCCTTTATTCCTCCCTTGAATGTTCCAAGTTCTCACCAACGCCCAGAACTCCCTGAAGTCCACCTCCCCTGGGAAGTTCCCACCCTGTGATGGTTTTAAAGGAAATGGCCCCAAAGGGAGTGGCACTACTAGGAGGTGTGGACTTGCTGTAGTAAGTGTGGTCTTGTTGGAGAAAGTGTGTCACTGTGGAGGCAGACTCTGAGGTCTCTCATATATGCTCAAGATACTGCCCAGTGCCTCAGCTCACTTCCTGTTGCCTATGAACCAAGATACAGAACTCTCAGCTCCTTTTCCTGGTGTGGGAGCTCCTTCTATATATGTGCTGCTTTTATTGGTTAATGAATAAAGAAGCTGTTTTGGGCCTGTGATAGGGTAGAGCAGAGCTGCGGGGAAGGAACTAAACTGAAGGCTGGGAGAAAGAAGGCGGAGTCAGAGAAGCCATATAGCCCTGCCGGAGGTTGACTCCGGATGGAACCTTCCTGGTAAACCACAGTCACATGGTGATGCACAGATTAAAAAAATGGGTTAAATTAAGATGTTAGAGCTAGCCAATAAGAAGCTGGAGGTAATACCAAGCAGGGATTTAATTAATATATTTTCTGTGTTGTAGTAATAGGAGCGGCGGGGCTGTGTCCCCAGCACCCCAGCCTCCCACACGGCTAGCTTTACCCAAAATAATTACACGGAAACTGTATTCTTTTAAACACTGCTTGGCCCTTTAGCTCTAGCCCTTACTGGCTAATTCTGATATCCCAATCAACCCATCTCTAATAATGTGTGAACACCGGTCTTACCAGAAAAGATTCAGCATGTCTAACCTGGCGGCTTGCTTCATCGCACGCGTCTGTCTGCCCGGGAGAGCGTAGCATGGCCTCTGCTCCAGAGAGCAGAGCTGTTGAGTCTGAGCTCACTTCCTCTTCCTCCCAGCATTCTGTTCTGTTTACTCCTCCCACCTATGTTTTAAC
>NC_022010.1:68438711-68442322 GCF_000317375.1 Microtus ochrogaster
CACCCCCACATCAGAGCTCACACCTCCCTCCTGGCACCACCCCCACATCAGAGCTCACACCTCCCTCCTGGACCCGCCCTCACACCAGAGCTCACACCTCCTTCCAGACCCTGCCCCAACATCAGAGCTCACACCTCCTTCCAGACCCTGCCCCCACATCAGAGCTCACACCTCCCTCCTCTCCAGATCTTGCTCATTCATTGAACACACAACAATACCCTGCTGGTGTTTTTCTCTTCTTTGGTCAGTGCAGAGACAGCCTTGGTGTCCACCCTCATTCCTAAGAGTTAGGAATCACGACACAGAACAAACCAATCAGAAAGCCATGTGTGGTCTTACCTCAAGAGTAGAATGAAGAGGAGATGACTGGGGATTGATGTGACCACAGTGACCAAAGTAACCCAAATGCTCAGTGTAGACCCTGCAAAAACGAACGAAATAGGAGCCGCAGTAAGCCATCGGGAGGGACCCCCACCCTACCCAGTCACAAAGTTGCTCGGCTGGCCTGTGCAATTTCATTCTCTGATACATTTAGGAATAAGGGTGAGACCCCCTCTAGAGTGTTCTAATTATAACTGTGCTGGGAATCGGAAAACAACTTGGACGACCTTTCTGGTCCCCACCCCCCCCAAGGGATCCCATGGAGATGGAGGCCCCAGGAGAATCCCATGGAGCCCCTTTCGTTCCTACTTCTCTTTGCCTTCCCAGATGAGATTCTTTGGTGCTGGTTTTGAACTGCATGGTTGGTCAGGAAAATGCCAGAAAACCAATTAATTGAAATCACCCATTTTCAGCAGCCACTCCCCAAACCAGATCGTGAATTAAGATAATAAACACTGTTGTAAGAAACCATCTCAGTATCACAGTGTCTTAACAAAGACACTGGTCCACTTGTGCACACCTGGAACACCTGGCCGCTCTCCTGGGCTTACTCTGTGTGGTAACCCAGGGTTCTGTCATCTCAACTTCAATGCGTGACCACAGGGATTGTGGAAAGAGGAAAAGAACTGTGTCAAAGATCAATGCGAGAGCTTTATGGCCAGAACTCAAGGGGATGAACAAGGTAGCCGCTCCAAGGAGGCTAGAAAATGTAGGCTTCTTGTGTGCCCGGGAAGACCATGTAGAATTACCCGTCTCTCTGCACCAGGCCCACGAATGCTGAGCGCCATCTGTGGCCTCCTCTGAACATTTGACTGACACGACATTTGCCCTAACAGTCACAGATGTCTGGAAGCATGGAGACCAAACCTTGAGGTCACCAACTGTTCTGGTGTCCTGACACAACAGTGACGTGCTTCTGGGTTAACACGTACAGAGGGCGTGTATGGCGTCCTTGGGTGATCACACTTAGGGCTCTGTTTGATTTCCTTACCAGATAGTTCCAGAGAACCAAGTTCCAGAGCTTTTGGCTTCTTGACCCAGTAGCTGAGTTTTCTGTCTTAGGATTCTGCTGGCTGCTGTGACTGTGGCTCGGTTACTGTCAGCAAAATGCCTGTGCCCCTGGTGTGAGTGCTCTACTTCTCCTTGCCTGTTCCTGACATGGATCAGAATGGCAGGGCTGTGGTCTGGAAGTACATTGTACTTCCCAGCATAGATACCTGCTTCAGGATGAGGAGGGAAGGCCTGCTTTGGCTAGAGTGTGGACAACTTTTGTCTGTATAAAAAGGGCCATGTGTAGCGCCTCTGAAGGTTGAGATTCTTCCCTGAGTTGAGTATAAGCAAAAAGGCATCTACAACAGCTTAGAAAACACATCATCGACGCCAGCTTAACCGGCCTCTCGGTCCCTGTGACTTATTTCCTAACGCCTCCCACTGAGTATTCCTTGAAATAATATTCCAAGGAGGTCCACGCAGAGGAGTGTTCAAATAAATCAATGACTTCCCTGGGAATGTATGAGTAACAGAACATAGCATGGCCCAGGCCTCCGAAGCCACGCCGGGTAGGCGAGCGCACGCCTCCTGGCCCGCGCAAGGCTGCCACACCTGTGCCCGTGGCACTGCTGACTTTTTAATTACAAAACAGAAGGTTTTCTCTTCCAGCCTTCTCTGTCATTTCTCATGAGGAGTCACCCTAGGGAGAAAGAAATGAAGCCAAGATGTCTTTGAACTTGGTCACTGTATGTGCTTTTTTCCTCCTTCCTTTCTCTCTCTCTCTCTCTCTCTCTCTCTCTCTCTCTCTTTCTCTCTCTCTCTCTCTTTAAACATTTTGATCTAAAACATCTGTTTTTGCTTAAAAGCACATCTATATCAATAACCATTTACACCGAGTCCTTGGAGAACAGCCCATGCAGATGCTGAATGTTGTGGGGTTTGTATGAATCACTTAGAAAATGTGGAATTCATTTCTTCCCTGCTCCCTTCCCAATGAGGTTAAATCCCAGAAATCTGCAAACCTTACATTGTTGTGTATGCAAAGCACGCTCCCCCCCCACCCCTGCCTTTCCTAATGTGTGAGTCATGCCATTGTTGTGATGGATGGGCTAATGACTCATATTTACTACGAGGGCTACAAGACATTTGTAGGAAGGGAGCCCACTGGCTTCTGAGGTTGGTAATGGGATTACTCACTTCAGTGGAGTGAGCCTGGTGTGAAGGCTGGGACTTGCACACTCAAGCATGTGTAATTTAGACAACCATTGTCTTGGCTCAGAGCAGGGGGCAGGGCAAACTGGAAGCGATTAGGAAAAGCTGGGGCGTAGCGGCAAAGCCATGACCAGGCGTTGAATACGGAAGGTGGGTGGCAGGAGGGACACTGAAAGCGAAACCACGCTCCATGTGTGCCTTACTTTCACTTCTGTTGTGAGGTAAAACACTCTGAAAAGCACCTTGGGTGAGAAGGGATTGTTTAGTTTACGGTTTCAGATTATAGTCCATTGTTGTGGAGATGTCAAGTCAGCCGCTCAAACAGCATCATCCATAACCATACCCACAGTCAAGATGCCCCTGCCTTTGCCTGCTTGCTTGTGCTTAATACCCAGTACTGAGCGGTCAATGGTTTCCTCCACTCTCCCACAGTCCAGGGTCAACCCAAGAGATGGTGGCCGACCTACCTCAGTTAACAATCAAGAGGACTAACGTAGACATATCCACAGGCCAGCCTGATCTAGACAAGTCTTGGTGTGATCCCCCCTTCCAAGGTGATCCTGGTTTGCAACAAATTCACAGTTCAAATTTCCCACAACAACATGTGTCTGGAAGATGCTCAGCTATGAGTTTGGTCATGGAGATGCTGGGAATGGGAGCAGGAGGGCTCTAGTTGCTGTACTGTGGGGCTCCACTGCCTGCAGATGGAGGTACCCTGCCACCTCATTGCTGGAGTCTCAGGGAGCTCTGCACCTACTCTTAGGGAGGTGGAGCACTGGGGTCCTGTGGGGTCCCCCTGTGATTCTTGCCTTCACTCATTTTCTCCTCCTTCCCTACGCAGGCTTTGATGGCAGGCGGGCAATTCAGTTCTGTTCAATTTCAATTAATCCTGTGTCCATGCCTAAAGAGACCTCATCTGCTTGGGATAAGTTGTGAAGTCATCTTTTCTTGGTGAAACGACACGTGGTTTATGTTCCCATCTCATTGCTGGTACGTAATATCCAATAAAATCATCTCGAAGGAGGAAG
>NC_022010.1:68442422-68452585 GCF_000317375.1 Microtus ochrogaster
GGGAGGGCGTGTTTGGGCCCATAGTTGAAGGGTTTCGTCCATCACGGTGAGGGGGCATGGCAGTAGGAATGTGGGGCGGCGGGTCACTGTGCACCTGCAAAGGGAAGCAGAGAGAGCTGGAAGGAGAGTCAGGCCCTTCAGTTCTGAAGAAATGAAGATAATCCTTGGCAGGTTTCTAGAAGGGTGGGAGCTCCATGCTACATGAGCTACAGGAGTCTCGGGCAGCAGCGACCCAGATGAAAGTAACTCAGAGTTGTCTTGGGTACCAGGCTGGAGGCTGCAGCAGCTGCAGAAGAAAGAGAAACTGAAAGTCTTGGGGGGGGTATCCACCAGAGAAAAATAATCAGACACCAGAGAAGACTAATCAGACACGGGCGTAAGCCAATAAAAAGTCTTTATTAGCCAATTGCCAACCACGCTTGGGTGTTCAGGATCCCAGTGCAGCCCCGAGCCTTTCCCAGCATGACCTTCTAAACACAAAACCCCATCATGGGTTGACCCACCTCAGTCAGCAAGAACAAGCAGCAAGAAGTTATCCAGAGCAGAACTACAGAGGACAAAAGGCCTAGGACGTTTATACTTTCCCAGAACTTCAGACTTTGATGGGTTGGGTCTTTGTTTTCATCCTGGCAAGTGGTACTTTCTGTGTACCTAAGTTTTATGACTTGGATGGTACTTCCATCATGGTGTAGCTGCGCTAAGGTCTGGAGGCCACAGCAAGTTGCTTTTCAGCTTAGTTTCTGGGAAAATGGCAACTAGCGGGGGGTCTTCAACATAACAATGGGGAACTCGGCTTCTGAGAACCAGAACCGCTGGAGCAAGAGTTTCTTCTGAAAATTACGACTTCAGATTCTCCTAGAAGGTTGTGACATCCCACTGTGATGTCAGCCCCCTCTTCTCACTGAACTGTCCCACTGGTTGCTCCATCATTTTCTTCCTCTTTGAGTACTGGACAAGATTGGGGGTTAATGTTGCCGGATGCTTCCCACGTTTGTCTGTTAATAAGCACTGAGAGACTTGGCCCTGCGGACCACCGTAGGAGCTGGTGGTAGGTGTGGAGGGACCCTGAGAGTCTGCTGGCTAGCTCTGCTGTAGACAGAAGTTTCTGTCCCACCTGGTCCTGCAGCCATTCAGTCCCAGAGAAACACACAGAGGTTGTATAAACTCTTTGGCCAACGGCTCAGGTGTATTCCTAGTTTGCTCTTAAATTAACCCATTTCTATTAATCTGTTTATTGCTATGAGGCTGCGGCTTACTGGCAAGGTTCTGGTGTCTTTCTCCTTTGGCAGCTACATGGTGTCTCTTTGACCCCACCTTCTTCTTCTTCCTCTATCTCTGCTTGGATTTCCTACCTTGCTATATTTATTACCAATGGTAATAAAACATATTCACAGCATACAGAGGGGAATCCCACATCACTCTACCTGTTCAGAATATTTGGTAGCTTGGAAGAATATGGCAACTTTGGCTTTGCAGTGTAATAATGTGAAATTCTAACCTGGAAATCATACTCAGACCCTTGAAAAAGGACCCTTTCTTGAATATGCGTTTAGTATTCATTATGGAGAATCATTGTTCATTTAAAACCACGAACGTCTAATCTCTCCTTATACTTCAGCCCTGTCAACTGTGCTGGGTGACCAAATACCTCACGGCCAAGTCTGCTCACGGAAGAGAACTTCCTGACCTCCTGATCTCTGACCTTGTCTGCAGACAGCCTTTTCAGGTTATCTGGAAGGTAGGGCCTGGTTAGACCACACCGGACAGGATAGTTTTGGCTCTATCACTGCCGGTTCTTCTGCGTCACAGAGCATCCGGTGACATAAAGAAGAATGGGGTCAGGACAAACAAAATGCTCCCACCGAGAGCACTTTCTGCACAGGTAATTTAGATTCTCACCACTGGATTTGCAGGAGTCGATGAGGCCCCGATGGGATTGCTAGGTGTGCCTCACATTCCAATAGTGTTCAGATTAATTCTCTCATGATTGTGACTCTCCCCCTAATGTGTGTGTGTGTGTGTGTGTGTGTGTGTGTGTGTGCTTGTGTGTGCTTGTGTGGAAGCCAGAGGACAACCTTGGGTCTCATTTCTCAGGCTCTGTATACCTTGCTGTTTTGAGACAATGTCTCTCACTGGCCTGGAGTTCACTAGGGCTAGGCTAGGCAGCTGGTGAGCATGAGATATATTCTGTCTGCGTCTCCCCAGTGATGGCATTACACAAGCATGGCATCATGCCTGGTTGTGTGTGTGCCTGCTGTACACGTATGATGTAGATGTGTGTGTTTGCATGTGTGTAGAGACTAAAGGCCAACAGTAAGCATCTTTCTCCACATTTGCTCTCCACCCTCATTTTTAGTGACAGTCTCTCACTGCCCTGGAGCTCACAGTTAGGTGGCCAGAGAGCCCCAGGGTCCGCCTGCCTCTGTCTCCCCAGTGTTGGGATGACAGGTACATGCTGCTTGTATCTGGCCTTTCACAAAGGGATCAGCTTAGTACCTTGTTCTCAAGGCATGCACTTTCCTATGGAGCCATCTCCGCTCCTGCTCTCCAAGGATACTTTGTTACATTCCCCGGCCCCCACATCAAACACTGAAGGCAAGTCAGTGCCAGGGCAGGAAGACAATCTCTGAAAAACCCTGGGAGTAACTTCAAACCATCCATGAACATGGAGGGTACAAGAGGGAGTACCAGGGGGCCAATGAGGGGGCCAGCTGAGCCATGGGTGTATTTGTTGTGGTGACCCCTCATTGGCTGAGTGGTTTGCCCCACCCACCTGGACTGGTGGAGGTGGGGGCGGGGGCGATGATTTACACAGGAAAGGCAGATGTGCACAAGCTAGGTTCCTAGAGGTGAAATCACCAGTGACTGATGCTGAAGTCAGCTCTTCCTGGGGATTCTTCTGCCGGCCAGATCGCCTTGCAGAGGGCTGACTTCTCACACGTAGGAAGGTCCTGGAGAATCGGGCGAGATCTCGCTGGCTAAGAACACAGAGTGTGTGGTCAGCGATAAGATGCTGATTTCCAGCAGGAGACTGAGGGGAGCAATCATTCTTGCAGAAGGTGGCTGGCTCCTGTGTTTGTTTTTACACGGGATTAGAGCCTCTTTCATGATAAAATCAGCTTGCCATGGTAGAAGGCAGCAGCTGGGACTCCAAATCCAGAAGAAGAGCAGGACATTTCATCTTCGAGTGTTAAGGAAACAAGCCTCCCGTGAACTTGACGGTGACTCTGAGGACTCAGGTCTCAGGATGTGTCCTGACCGACTGTTTTATTAAACAACAGTCTCACATTAGAGTTATCAGAGGATCCATTTATGTGATGTGTCCAGGCTTGATAGACACCAGCCTCCCATGCCAAACCTCCTATTTAGTAAACTAGATTCCAAGCCCTGTTAATCATTCAGGTAGGGCGTATATTTGGACGTGACGTGTCTACAATTAAGCCTAATTAAATCCACCCACTTGGAGCATGCTGAAAGATCAGCATTTAAAAATAGGAGCTGAATAATTAGGGTCATTAATAGGAGCCGATTATTTCATTTATGATAACCTAAAAGTTAAATAGGGCTCAGCAGTGTTCTCGTGTCTGATGAAAATGTGCAGGACAGAGCTAAGTGTTCTCGGGGAAACCCTCATTAGTCCGAGGACTTTATCTCCTCGTATTTGATCGTGGCCTGCTTAGCAAGGTCTTGGCATTAAGTTGAGGTCGTCACTCGTGAGGAGACAAATGCACCCTGGCAGAACAAGGCAAGCACCAAGGAGCACTTGGATTGACCCCCCCCCCCAAAAAAAAACCCCAAATCTCAGAGGGACATTTGTGCCCTTCCTGAATGTCATGCTGTAGGCAGTGGCCTTTCTCTGGCCCAGGCTTCAGCAGCCAGAACTTGGCCATCTCTCATCTTGTGGTTACCGCAAGGATTTTTCGGAGGCCGAGGTGAATCTGTTGCTGCAATCCCTAGCTCACCCACAGTCTATTCCACCTGCCCTTACATAAACAGTTTGTGTACACAATGTTGCTCTCTTTGGGATGTTTTGCATTCTTCTGTCTCCCTGGTGGGCTTTGAAAGCTTCTGGGCATATGAAGACAATGGTAACTTTCAGGGTAGATGTGAGGTAACGGGATCCCGGGTTTGTGAACCTGAGCAGTCGGGAAAGGAAAGAGAACTCTTTAGCTGCCTCTTTGAGCTGGAGGTGGGCTGGGAACGGGGTGGGAGAAGACAAACATGTAGGAAAGCTAACGTGAGTTGGGGGGGACCAGTGCTCAGTGAAAGAGAGGAATGTGTTTTTTTTCCCCTCAGATTTGAGCTGGATTCCATTCCTAAGGTGTTAGAATGTGTGTATCTTACTGAGCAACCAACCACAGTAGAATTTAGGCTCTTGTCTTTCCTTTATCATGTGCTCTTGCCTAGGCTTAGAACTTCATCTCTGAGCTGTCAGCACGCTTTCCATGAAGCCAGCATGGTGCCTGGCCCAGCAGGGTGAGCCCTGCCTTCCCCTCCAGGGGCTGAAGTCATCTCTTGCCACTTGAGAAGATCTGCTGTGTGTTCTGGGTGTTGCTATTGAGCCTTGCCTCAGTTCTGCATGGACAGATTGATCTTGTTCAAGATTTTCACATCTGCTTTTGTGGCGGAAGTGGTTAATTAAATAGGGCACGAGACACACACACAACGGTCCCTGGGGGAGACATCTCCAGCACCGTGTTTCTCAGCCTCAATGCACGGGACCTTCGGAGCTCACTGGTTCTTTCCTGAAGGGCTGTCCTGGGCCCTGCAGGATGTTTGGCAGGCACTCTGGCCTGCCTGTCACTATCAGCAGCCTCTCCCTCACACATGCCTCTCAGTTGTGACCGTTAAAGATGTTCTTGGTGTTGTCCAATGTCCCCTGGGGGAGGAGGCCAAGATGAACCCAGGCTGAACACCTCTGACATGAGAGGAAGCCAGTTCTTCTCTTTAAAATGTCTAAGTCGTCTAGAACATTTTTCTCTGAGAGTGAAGGGGGTCACTGAATCTCAAGATCTCTTATGCTCGGTGAGGAGAGAACGTTTCTGGCGTTTGGTCCTCACCTCCTTTCTGCTGCCTTACTGGTTTCTGTTATGATTTTCCTTCTCAAATTTCAAGGTTTAGCAGTTGAGCTACAGATGAGCCATGCTTGAAGTATCCTAATTAGGCCTTCCTCCTGCAAGGCTTAAGATACAAACACAGAACTCTCCAGGCCCCTCCACGCCGACAGTTCTCAGTGTGCGTGACTGTGGACTGGGAGCTGGTCTCCTGCCCAGTCACCTCCCAGCTGTGAAAGTGACACTTCCCAGGCATGCAGGGACAGACCTCAGCCTTCAAATGGTCTTGTGTCTTAGTGTCTCTTGCTGTGCAGCTTCTGTGGTGTGTTTTGAACCACACGTGGAGATGGGAGGGTGTCCCTTCCCCAGGCTGGCTGGAAAGTTATCATCACCTCAGCCCCCAGAGAAACCGACTCCAAATCATTCCTGAGACCAACTAGAGCAGCTGGTGTGTGAGACACCCGTCACGTGCTAGTGATGGAAACCGACTCACCTGACGTGGTGATTTCGAAGTGGAGTGAAATGACGGGCTGTGGAGATGGCTCAGTCAGTAAGGTGCTTGCTTGCCAAGCACGAGCTCAGTCCCCAGAACATTGAAAAGAAAAAACATCCAGGGACCACACCGTACTTCCGTATCCCTGGTGCTGGGGAGGTGTAGACAAAGGGGTCCTGGCCTCACAGACAAGCCAGCCTAGCCTAGTTCATAAGCTCCATGTCACTGAGGAAGAAAAAAAATATGGAAGAGAGAGACAGGGAGAGACAGAGAGACAGATAGGGAGAGAGCAATGTGTAGACAGTGTCTGAGGAATGAAACCAAAGGTTAACCTCTGGGCTCTACACACATGCATCTACACACGCAATACACACATGCACACACACACACATGCACCTTCACACGCACACATGCACACACACATGCATCTGTACACATACACAATTTGCACACACATGCACACACATGCATCTGCACACACACATCTGCACATGCACACACACACGCCTGCACATACACACACATGCACACACACATGCACCTGCACACACACATCCACACACACACACACATGCATCTGCACACACACACACACTTGCATCTGCACAGGCACACACATGCAATCGCAAGTGCATGCACACACATATGCATCTGCACACACACATGCACACACACACACTCCCACACACACAGTAGCAGTGGGAATCACTTTCAGGACACTTACCAGGAAATGTGGGGGTTGGTGCCTGGAGGTAGATGTGCAGACAGACAGACAGCCTTCTAGTGTAACTAAGTTTGCCCCGCACAGCTGTCTTTACAACTTGTGGGAGTGAGCAAGACCTGCGCTTTCGTTCTTTCTTGTTCGTCATAGGGACAGCTGACAGTTTCAGTTTGAACAGGAGCCTCTTCTCCCTCTCGTCCCTGTCTTGTCACGCAGACAGTTAAGAGTCGCCCTCGTCTGTCAGCCCACTCAGGGTGTGTTACTACAGCTCCAGCGAGCTTGACCTCTTCCTTTCCCACATCCACATCGATTCCTCACGGCAGCAGGGCCAGAGATCTGGAAGGAAACGTAAAGCCCCCTCTACACACAAACACACACACACACACACACACACACACACACACACACCCTATCACCCACATTGCAGGTCTGCAGCTGGAATTGCTGGACAATAAGGCTTTAGCAAGTTGAAATGTGAGTGCCCACACGGTGTGAGCTGCAAACACAGTCCAAATAAGGATAAGGATAAATGGCCCTGGGCAAGGCACAGCTGAACCTCAAGTTCTGACTTAAAACAATGGAGTGCTGTGTTCACTTTCCCAGGGCCGCTGTGACATCAGTGACAGAAACAGATCGCCCACAGTCTCAGAAGTCCAGATCAGGTCCGGGAGCAGGCGGGGCCATGCATCTCTAAAGGCTCCCAGGGAGGGGTCCTTCACAAGCTCTCTGAACATCTGCTGTTGCAGGATCCCAGGTGTCCCTTGGCTTGTGTGTGCATCTCTGTGCTCTCTGGGCTCTCACCTTACAGTTCCTTCCCCTCTCCCCTGTGCCCATTTCTCTCCCCTCCCTTCTTACAAGACACCAGCGATCAGGGATTAGAGTCCACTCTGCACCATCATGACCTAACCTCAGCCCATTCACGCCAAATGACCCTGTGTTCAAATAAGATTACATTCTGAATCAGGGGCTGCACGGTGCCCATCCCCACCCATCTCTTCTGCATCTCCCTGAGATGACCCAGCTGTAAAGGATGGGAAGGGATATGGGTCCCTTTCAAGGTACCCTCTCAGCCTCCAGAATTGACAGTTCATAGACCCCCTTGTACGGCTTTCATGTGCCTGGGTCATCTGTTCCCACCTGCCACTCACAAGCCCTCACCTGGGGTCTGGTCCTTGGCTGCTTAGAGTTCCCTGAGAGAAACACTGTGATGTTGGTTTAGATGTTGGTCTCTTCAGGTAAACCTCCATGGATTGCTGAATCTGATAGTTAAAGCCATGGGTCTGGCAACTTTCTGTTCTTAGCAGCTATTCTGGGCAGCTCTTTGGCCATGAGTGGTTCTAGAAAAGACATGGCAGGTGCCAGAGGCTGAACTTTTGACTGATAGGTATGTAGCATCCTGCAGAGCAATGCTCTTCATGGTGCTGATCACTGCAGCTCTAAACAGAAGACAGAGCCCATGAATGGGACTTGAAAAACAGGATGCTTGCAGGATACAGATGCACACAGAAGGGCAGAAACCAGAGATTTGCCTGCCAGGAAGCAGACTAGAAGCATCTCTTTGGACTTCCCTCCAAACAACAAACAAACAAGTGAACCAAACCCCCAAACCCCAAATAAGTTATGCAGGGGGCTGTCTAATACCGTCTCCAGCCAAACCATGTTTTGCCAGGTTCTATGGAGGGGTTCCAATAGCTCCTGGGTAAATGTGTAGGAGCTCCAGTATATTCTTGAGTTTCCCCAGACTGCAAAAGAACAGACAGCCCAAGCAGCTGAGGATTGACAGTTGGCCAAGCACGGGGGTGGAGTGGGGGTGGTGATGGTGGTGATGAACGTTTGAAAACAGAGAAAGCCAAGAAGCTCTTGGGGGAACCCCTCACTATTATAATTATCTATCAGGAAAGCCCAGTCCAAAACTCCATTGCATTTACGGGCTCACACTCACCATGGATCCGTCATCAGCTGAGCGGATAAACAAAATCTGTGCGCGGTGCATGAACAAATAGTCTACCTTAAAAAAGAAGGATATTTGGCTGTTGCCCTTTATTATAACAATTACATAGAGAAACCCTAAAAACAGTGGAATATTTTTTTCTCCTTTTTGGAGAAAAAAAACCCACCTATTTCGCTTGTTCTAAAGCCAACCATTTAGGACAGATACTGCAGCCCAGAGCCCACAAGCGAAAGAGGAACTTTGGGGAACATGGACAGAGGAAATAGCAGACCCAAAGACAGGAAGGTGTGGCTGGAGAACTTGATCAGAAGCCAGCGTTAAATGACACAGAGAGGACAAAAGACAGAGAGTAGAAGACATGAGGTACCAGGTCCAGAAGGCACAGTCTTTAGATAAAGACTTGCAGAAGAAGGAAGGGAAGGCAAAAAATCCCAAACAAACAAAACGACAATGAAGCCATTGGCGCAACCCAGGAGACTTACAGTGACACCAAGGATGCAGATGAACAGGTGCACAGGATGGGACTGGATCCCAAGTGCTGTGAAATTCTACAACAAAGGCCAGAGGAAGACTCTAAAGTTTCTAGGGAGAAGGACATGAGAGATGAAGGCCCTGTTTCCCAGCAGTGTGGACCCACAAGATGGCTGACCTGTCTGCAGATAAATGTTTCTGTACATCCAGAAATGGCCAGCCCATCATTGAGGCTGGGTAGGAAAAACTGGAGCAAAGATGATTGATAACAAGGTGAATGGATATTCTACAAGGATTACTCTGGAAAACCGCCCTAAAGAAAAGAGGCAGAACCCGAACTTGCTAAGTCACAGAAATCGTGTAAACAATCACCCATTTTAGCCAATAGGCCCTCCTGTGGAGAAGGGAGGAGAGGAGGGAGGAAAGTGAGGGGGGAGGAACACTGAGAAAGGACCAAGAGAAAAGAGAGAGGGGCAGGAGGCTTTGGTGGCCTGGCTGATGCTGCCTCAGGAGGTCACCTCTGCAGTCTGAAGAGGTTTTACTGAAGTAGCAAGAACCATCTCTTAGAGCCCTCTTATTGGTCCCCGAGTCTGCTGGGGGCACCAACATGACCAAGTTTCAGTGGTGTTCCTGCTGGGACACACTGCTTTTGTTGTCTTACAGCCTTGGAGTCTAGACCTTCAAGAAAAAAAAAATGACAAAGCATTTATAAACAAAGAAAAAAAGAAAAGAAAAAGAAATCCTCCAGAAATACCACTGAGTTAATTTTGTGTTGGCCATCTACTGGTAGGCATGGATCCTGGCCTTAAGTGTGGTTACATCATCACCAGTGTGACTCTGTTGGGAAAGTGGTTATCAACTGGAGACAGCTTCTGGCTTAGGGAAGGGGTTTCCTCTCTCAATGGGGGAACTGCAGGAGGGAAGGAGTTGATGGAGACATCCTCCCATTTAGGACAGAGTATTCCAGTGTTTCTTACTCTTTTCCCTTGCCCAGCTGTGGGTTTCTGTATTCATTCCCATCTACTGCAGGAGGGAGTTTCTCTGGTGATGGCTGAGTGAGACACTGATCTCTAATAGCAGAATAATAGCCAGAAATTAGAACAGCCTTGATGTCTGTTAACAGATGAATGGATAAAGAAAATGTGGTGTACTTCACAATGGAATATTACTTAGATGTTAAAAAAATGACATCATGAAATTCTTGGGTACGTGGATAGAGCTAGAAAGGAAACCATGCTGAGTGAGGTAACTCAGACCCCAAAAGACAAATAAGGTATGCATTTGCTTCTATGTGGATGCTAGCTGTTAAATCTTCCATAAGCAAGCTACAACCCATAGAACTGCAAAGGTGAGATATAGAGTAAGGGACAAGAGGAAGATTGGATCACTCTAGGAGAAGGAAATAGGATAGATAGTTATAGATGGATTGATGGAGAGACTGGAGTTGAGAATCAAATGGGAAGGGAAGGGAAG
>NC_022010.1:68452691-68462136 GCF_000317375.1 Microtus ochrogaster
GAGGGAGGGAATGCATTGAGAGGGACAGATAAAACTGAGGGTTATTTGAGAGTTGGAGGGAAACCTACCACAGTAGAAGCTTCCTAAGACACACACACACACACACACACACACACACACACACACACACACACGGAGGTGATCTAAATGCAATTGCCAAACAATGGGAAGGATGGAGTTCCACGAGGACATCTCTCTTCATCAAAAGAAGAATTGAGCTAGTTCCAGGACAGGCTCCAAAACCACAGAGAAACCTTGTCTCGAAAAAACCAAAAAAAAAAAAAAAAAAAAAAAGAAGAATTGAGTTCCAGAAATGGGTTACATCTAATTGAATTCTTTGCCAAAGGGGTCCAATAGGAACCCCCAAATAACTCGGGCTATTGCCGAGGCTGTCTGCTGTGCCCCACAAACTGATGATAAGATTCTACTGCTGAAGGTGATACCCACACAACTCATTGGACATGGAGAAATAGAGCGGTACCTACCTAGAGCCTTCATCCTGCTGGTTGTATTCAGGGTACTGGATGGTACTCTGCACACTACCAAAGGATACAGGTAAGTGTCAACCCAGCTACAAAACCTTTGAGCTATAAATGGTGCATGCAAGGCACGCTAATGCAATAATAGCACAAAGCTGGTGGGAGTAACCAACCAGTATTTGTCTCGATTGAAGGTTCACTTCATGAGGTAGGACCCATCCCCAACACTGCTCAGGTGGCCAAGAACCTGAGACCAGATGGGTCAGAGATCTGGAGAAAGCCAGGTACTGCTGTTCTGCTAAAGGGACTCAGTAACAGAGTAACTCCTAACAACATTCTGTTGGCTACTTTTTTCAAAGTCCAGTCTCCACATATAGCACATTGTGAAACTCTAGGATTAGGGCACAGCTGGAGGTCACCATTCAGCCCGTGATGGATAGACAGATCTCCTCCCCTCTCGTGTACATAGGATGATAACACAGGACTCCCTGAGATGTGAGAGTCGGTCTGTAGTCAGTAAGCAGACAAGCTGGCTGAGCTCAGACAGCGACAGAGAGCCAAGGTGCCTTGGTTACTATCCATGCATGCTGAGCCCCAGACGTCTGCTCTGGCCACCACTGCTGGTTTGTTTGCTGCTCTGAGAGCCTTGATTCACTTTCCTGAAGGAGCCAGGCTCCCCAGGCTTATCTCAAAGCATCCTTCTGTGCCACTGCGTAGAGTGTGCCATTTCCATCTGGGGGAGCATCTGGGTGGGCAGGGCTTCTGGTCTAGGCCCTGTGAAAAGTTCACCCATGGACCACTCACCTGGATACAGGCCCTGAAAGGAGATGTTCACTTACGTGTGATCTCTTCTCTCCTGCCCTGCCTAAGATGCCATCATCCCAAGCAAAATGGGCTTTCTACTATCAAGCAAAGACACATGTAAGTGGTCAGCTTTCACTGGGTTTGAAATAAAGCCTCATATTTACATTATTGCTAAGCCTGGTGTTTTGCTGGGAACTGCACAGAAAGTCCTGTTTTCTAGACGGAATGGCCCTCCCTGTCTTGGATCCAGGTCTGCATGTCTTGTGGAGTCACAGTGTTTGTGGGGCTGTGTGGGCGGTCCAGGTCATTCTCTGATGAGGAACCGTGTCAGCCTGTCCTGGCATCTTGGATGAAGCAATGTTTACACACCAACCTGGAACTTGAGCAGCTCACTGGCTTAGAACCCTCCAGGCCCTTGGCCTCCATGGTGGCACAGCACCTAGCAAATCCTGGATAAGCGAAACTGGCATCCAGAAAGCTTCAGAAACTATTGACTGAGTATAAGAGATGGCGTTGGGTCAAGTGGGGCCTTTGGAAAACTCAGGAAGTATAAATTGACCTTATTAAATGAATGGAGATATCCAAAAACTATTTTTGAATTAATAAAATTGATCAGCGTGGGTGTTAGGTTTGTCCTTTAGGGTGGATGTGAGTGAGACAGATGTTGCCATCTGGCCAGAGATTTGTAGGTGGAAGTGTGTGTGTGTGTGTGTGTGTGTGTGTGTGTGTGTGTGTGTGTGAAGAATAAGGATGTAAGGGCATCAGAGGTGGCCCTTTGCACCACCGGGCAAGGGACAATGAGTATACGATTCTGTTCAGCTTCATTCCCTTCAATTGCCTACTCTCTTTCCTGGGGAGTCTCACTCTGTGTGCCGATGCGTTTTCCTTATGGCACACAGGGCAGCTTGTCACCTTGTCGGTTCATTTGTTCAGCAGGGTGGTGATTTGCCCCCACTCCACAGTGAATTACACCAGGGCATAGCTTTTTCTCCTTTTAGCATCGAGTGTCCACGCTGTGAGGGATGAGCTCTGGCTCCGCCAAAATGATAGCAGTTCAAATCTTTACTGAACGAGTGATACAGGCTCAGAGTGGGAAGCTCAGAAAGCTGGAAACAAAAGAGGAAGCACAGCCGCTCACAGGAAATTCTCTCAAAAGTCTCAGGGACAGCTAAATCTCATCACAGACTCAGTTTGTCTGCAAATAGTTTTCAATGTGGAAGAAACCCTAACAGTGAGAATTTCAAGAAATTAATACTGAATGCTAGGGTGTAAAGGCCTTAGTTGAGGTAAGAAAGGGGTCTCTCCAGTCCTCTCTACTCACTCTAGTCCCCAGATTTATTTAAAGAGTACAGAATTAAATATGGGTCATGGCATATCATCATCATCATCATCATCATCATCATCATCATCATCATCATCACCACGACCACTACCTCCTCTTCCTCTACCACCAACACCACCTCCACCACCACCATCACTGCCACCACCACCTTCACCAGCATCACCACCACCACTTCAACCTCCACCACCATCACCACCACCTCTACCATCACCACCTCCACCTCCACTTCTACCTCCACCACCATTGTTTTCTGGACAGGGTCTCTTATGTCTGGGGATTACAGCTGTGAAGTACTACACTTAACTATATGGTATTATTAATTAACATTTAATGGTTATAGCATTATTAATTAACATTTAATGGTTTAATAAGAACATACATAATGCCACCACGTAACACAGTACCTAGAATATGGTAACATCATAATAGACACCAGTCCTCCATTGAGCCCATGTATGGGACCTTACTACCCACTGCTCATAAAGATAAGCTGTTACTCTATTTGTTTCTATAAAGAATGTAAAAAGTATGCGTTTTTAAAATTTTAATTAAATTTAATTTAAATGTTTAAAATTAAAAAACCAAATGTATATTTGTTTCTGTAAAAAAAACCCCAATGCTAATAGCAAAGGTTTTTAATTATAGATCTGGTTAGAACTAGGACCAAGAAAAGTTGTAAGAAAGAACACCTCCAAAACAAGTAAAAGTCAGTAAAACAAGAAGTGCAGCTTCTGAGAGACGTGGCGTCTGTCCGCAGAGAAACAGAAAGTGAAGGAAAAGCCAATTTCGCCTTTAAAATCCACTGTAACCACAAAACACTTAGAGCCTTTTTGATCATTGTGACAAAGAACAACTCAGGACAAAGGCTTATTTTAGCTCGTAGTTTCAGAGGCTTCAGATCATGGTCTCTTAGCTTCATTGCTTTGGGTTAGAGGTGAGACAGCACATCACGGGGACAGGAGCAGATGCTTGCACAGTGGCAGCAGAGGAGAAATCGAGAGAGGAGAAGAGGGCAGAGAGGGAGAGAGTTAAGGAAGCAGAAAGAAGCATGAAGGACAAAAGTCACCATACGGTAACTGCCAGGATTTATAGATGAGCTGGCATTGTCTGTATGATAAGATGTTATGGATAACTTTGCTGCAAAATGATTAAATTAAAATGACAAAATACAAATTCCAGAGAAAATACAATGAAATATCAAAACCAAGACAGCTTTACATCATTAAAATGATGAAATTCAGAATTTTACACCACCCAACATGGAATATTTCACCTGCATTCCTAAAGAATATTACCAAGACCAAACAATTATTTTGCAGAGCAGGAAAAGAGAGCCATTTTGCAGCTGTCTATGAGAACACATCTGTCACACAGAATCCTCGCAAGGATATCAGAAGAAAGAAAATTATGGTCTATTTCTTGATGCACATGGATGGAAAAACCCAAAGCCTAACCTTACCAAATCATTTCCCGCACACGCAGGCTAGCATGTCATGACTAAGTGGGGTTAAATCCAGGAATGCAAGGCTGGTGTGTCGATCAGTGTTGCGTCACATGGACAAAGAGGCAGAGAGACTCTGTTTTAAAGAGTTTGCCACAGCTCATGGCTTCAGAGGTTGTTGTCCAGTTACCTCACCCTGCTGCTTCAGGCCAGAGAGATGGACGGAATACCATGCAAAAACATACTTGGGAGGTGGCTTATTCACACGGCAATGAACATGAAAGAGAAAGCGATAAGAAGAGATTAAGGTATTAAGAGACCCTTCAGGCAAGACCCTTCCCCAATGATCTAACTTCCTCCCACAAGATCCCACTACATAAAGGTTCTACCATCTTGTAAGAGCATTGCAGCTAGTACCAGCCTTTAACAGTGAGCCTCCAGGGGACACTCGGGATCCAAACCATAGCGGTTTGGTAAATGTTTGGGAAGTCAACCGCTGTAAATTTACCACATAGACAGAAGTAAAAAAAGATGGTATTTTTAGTAGACACAGGAAAAACATTTTATAAAACTTTGCATCCATTCGTGAGAAAGACTCAGTGTACCAGGAGTGAACAGGGCCTGCCTTGACTTGCCAGGGGATGCCCACAGGAGCTGATGGTAAATCTCATCCCTGACAATGAAAGGCAGGAAGTCACTGTCAGGGCTGTCAACAACCTGGGGGCAGCTGTGCTCACCATGCCTATTCTTGACTGCATTGAAGTTTCTAATCAGTACAACAGAGCTGGATCAGAGACACAAGGGATATCTGCAGAGGAAGAGAGAGTCTCTTGGTATTCACAGAGGGTATGCACACACCATCCAGAAAAGAATCAAAATCTGTCGAAATTGGATATTAATAATAGTATGTGGGGATCTGGGACTTACCCGAGGTGCCTTGATGTATATCTGCATCTAATTTTTAAAAGATTTATTATTTTCAAGTGTGTGCGTGTTCACATGTATGTCATAGGCACACATGAAGGTCAGAGGACAGCTTGTGTGACTTTGCTCTCTCCTACTGTGTGTATCCTGGATGTTGAACCCTGATCCTTGGCTTGGCACTAAGTGCCTTTACAGCCTGATCCCTCACTGGCCATCTGATGTATATGATCTATATGTATATGATGTATGTGATATGGATGTATGTCTACGTCCATCAAATTACCTGACAGAAAAAAAAGAATGAGCCTTGAAGTTACTGGACAAAGGACATTCAAATGGCCCATGACTATAAAGATATTTCATCCATTTTTAATTTTAAAAATACAAATAAACACTGAGATTTGATAACACCATGGTAGCGAAATGAGAATGTCCTTGTCATGAGCTGTTGAGAATAGAGACTTCCCTCCTTACACTTGGTTCTGACACCGGAAGAAGAGTGTACACTCATGTGCCAATCTTCGCAATTCCATTCCTAGGTAGATCCCAGCAGGAGAGTGTCTTTGCTTTACCCAAGGACTGGTAGAATCTTCACAGCAGCACGAGCCATTATAACCGTGGAATGGGTTTGTGAAAATCTGATTTTTGTCTGATAAGGTACCGTGTTTGCAGTGACCATGAGCAACTCTCAGACAGAATGGTGCAGAGAATAAAGCAGACACCAAGAGAATTCGTGCCAGGAGTTCACTTTCATAGATTTTAGAAGATAAAACAGTAGGCTGTAGTGTTCATAAAGAGAGGCTGTCACACTCAAGACCAGAGAGGTGGCAGGCATGACATGCATGAAGCAGCATATTTCTTATTTGTACAATTGTCTGGAGGTGCAGTGTATTTTGCAACAAAAGTAGTTACAAAGAACACATCTGTCCTAGTTACTGTTACTACTGCTGTGATGAAACACCACCACCAAAGCAACTTTGGGAGGAAAGGGTTTATTTGGCTTTCACTTCCACATTGTAGTCCATTATGGAAGAAAGTCAGGGCGGGAACTCAAACAGGGAAGGAACCTGGAGATAGAAGCTGATGCATAGGCCATGGAGGGGTGCTGCTTACTAGCTTGCTCCTCATGGCTTGTTCAGCCTGCTTTCTTATGGACCCCAGGACACCAGCCCAGGGATGCCACCACCTAGCATTTAGAAAATACTCTGCAGGCTTGCCTGCAGCCTAATATTTCTCAGTTGGGGTTTCCTCCTCTCAGACGAATCTTGCTGGTGCCAAGTTGACATAAAATTATCCAGTACAACAACACCCTAATTGCTTCAGAAACAAAGTTTCTCATCCTGGTAACCTTCGATAGTAAGCAGGCTTTGATAATCTTAGCAGGTGTCTGAGGTGGGCCCCTCCTGTGGATGCTGTTTATTGTGTAACCATGGTGATAAGGGGCCGATCTCACTGGTTAGAATCTAGGGAGAGTAACCAATCATCACCCTCATCTTTTCACAAGCAGCCTTTACTTCCCTACTGTAAATGGAGACTATGCTTTTATTCCCCAGCCGCCCAGACCTGAATAATCACACAGAAACTATATTAATTATAACACTGACCAATGTCTTTGGCTTCTTACTGACTAGCTCTAACTATTAAATTAACCCATTTCTATAAATCTATGTATTGCCATGAGGCTGTGGCTTAGAGGTGTAGCATGTTACTCCTTTGGTGACTACGTGGTGTCTCTGACTCCTCCTCTCTCTCTTTATCTCTGTTCAGATCTCCTGCCTGGCTTTGCTAAGCTATTGGCTAAACATCAACCAATAAAAGCAACACATATCCAGAAGGACATGCACATCTTACCTCCCTCCCTCCCTCCTTCCCTCCCTCCCTCCCTCCCTCCCTCCTTACCTTCCTACTTTTCTCCTTCCCTCATTCCCTCCCCTCCCCTTCCTTTCATTTCTTGCTTCACTACTGGGAACTGAACCTCAGGCCTCACATGAAAGGCAGTGCTGAGCTACATCCCTAGACTACACACTACATCCCGTCTTTACTGTTGTCCAGGTTGACCTTGACCCTGCACTCACTCTGTAGGTAGACTTTGTGGTTCTCCCACTTCAGTCTCTGGAGTAAGTAGGATTCCTCCTCCTCCTTCTCCTCCTCCCCTTTTCCTCCTCCCCCCTCTCTCTCTCCCTCGCCCTCTTCCTCCCAAGTCAAGCCAGAGGATTAGCATGGCATATATATCCTTTCTCTCCCTTTTCTCCCTAATCCCCCTCCTCTCCTTTCTCTGTTCACCGCTCTCCTTCCTCTCTTCCTTCTCCTCTTTCGTCTTTCTCAGGGTCTCGCTTGTCCTAGGCTTTCTTCACACTGATTGTAGCCCTTTGCAAGCTGGGGTTTTTTATGCAAACCAGGCAGGCCTCAAAATCCAGGCCATCCTCCTGCTTCTGCCTCTGGTGCTAGGATTACAGGTGTGTGCCACATGCTACCTCTTTTTGCTCCAATGAGAAAAGCAAGGGCCACAATCCTTGGGTCAGAAGGCAGAGTATGCACAGCTGTGGGGCTCTGGGACTTATGGGTTTTTGCACCAGGGCCACACTTTTTGGGGTTTTCTTGCACATGGGAACAGATGCCGATGGTAGCTCTGTTATGATGCAGGTGAGGACGGCACATTGAGCTCACGGTGTTGGAAGTTGCAGGCTGCACCATCCTCCTGCCTGAAATTGTTTGTCATTGCCGTTGTAAGGATGCATGTGTGTGATCCTGCATAGCCATAGAGCCATCCACACTCGTTGATATCAGGTGTCTCCTCTTAGACTTGTGGGTGGGTAGACACACTCCCATCAGCCTCCAAGAACAGGAAATTAGCATTGCTTGGGACACCTTAGCAGCGAGCCTCTCTTCTGTCAGTGGCTCTCAATTGCCTGTCTGAATAATCTCAGGGCTTTGGGAACCTCTCACGTATTAAACATCACCTTACATGTGTGTTATTTTCATTTGTGTATTTATTCCATTGAAAAAGACATGGCCTGTTTTATTGATACTCATAGGAAATGTGCCCTTTCCTGGATGGAGAAGGAAGAGGAGGGGATTGGGGAGGTGGGAGGGAGGATGGGGGAGAGGGACTGGGAGGGAAGGATAGGGGGAGACCCTGTCTGAGATGTAAAATAAGTAGATGGGAAAAAAGACATGGCCTTTCCACGGTGTGCCTGGAGCTCTGTGCTTTCTGCCCTGCGTTTGCTGTTGTGCAGAGCCACGAATGCTTTCTGAGCATGTCGGTGTCTTTCCAGGTGAGAGACAGCCACGGATGAGAAGACCGTCCCTGTCCCCGTCAACCTACTGTCTTGTCAAGAGGAAAAGATAATAATCACGTCCTTGGAGTGTCAAGTATGGTGGTGTATACAGACCCGGTAAGGGTGGGACCTGTGGTGGAGGAGAGGTCTAGGAGTCCAAATCCTAGTGTCCCCAGAGCATCCTCCAGGGCTGTAAGGGCATTTATAAACATCATCATCCACACAGCGGAAGCTGGGCTTTTCTACCACCTCGGCGACAGGAGGGAGGCAGCTTTGGTGAAGGTCCTGTAAATGCATAGAAATAAACAAAAGCTAGGGGTAAAGGTGCTTGCTGTGGAAGCCTGGTGACCCGACATACACACACACACACACACACACACACACACACACACACAAATACACACATGCTTCCAGAAGACTGTCCTTTAACATACTAGAGCCATAGTCGGTGTCTGTAAAGATTGGGACGTCCAAATGAAACAGAGATGGCTTAGGGAACATTACCAAAATGCTTTCACATGGTGAGCACGGTAAGCGCACCTCCAGAGAATGAGCCGACACTGGTAAAACAGTACTGATTGTATAGACAAAAATAGTGTAATTTTAATTTTCAGGCTTTTTAAAAATGTGAACAAAACAGTGAATGAGATGTTAGATTTTCTTGCTGGGGTCCCATACTGTTAGGTTACGGTGACCTCACAGGTGACACCACCTTGGCAGGTAGCAAATGGCAGCTGAGGAGAGGGCCTTCCCGCCCCTACACTATCCCGGAAACAGAGGCATTCCAGTTTTGCCTCTCGGCAACTATGAACTGATCGTTTTTGCTTTCAGCTAACTCTCTTCCTGGCAGAACCTTCTCCAATTGCATAATCACTGCTGGGCGCCTCAAACCCAACATGATTTCCACACTCGTTTTACAAGCTATAGCTTGTCTCCTAACGTAAAGCACATTAGATTGTAAACCCCAGCGCGGGAACGGAATGTTCTCTGGGCTTGGAAACTCAACACATTTCGTCTTCTCTCATTTGATACTATAGAACTTGTCTAAACAAATTTAGCCTGGTCTCTTGACTAATCCCTGTTAAGACAAGCAACGATAAGCTAAGTATCATGTTAAAAGGACTTAGAATCAAAGGCAAAGATGAAGTGTGTGTGTGTGTGTGTGTGTGTGTGTGTG
>NC_022010.1:68462236-68463896 GCF_000317375.1 Microtus ochrogaster
AGAGAGAGAGAGAGAGAGAGAGAGAGAGAGAGAGAGAGAAACAAGAACGTCCATACCAGAAAGAAATGGGGAAACTATGTTGGGAGGCACTTTTCATATTTTAATAAAACCAACCAGACTCTTTGCCTCGATGTCATAGTTAGAGTAATATGGGCAAACTGGTTATATCATCTTCCAAGAGAGGTAGTGGACCTGCTTGCTGGTCTTGGGCCTGCTGTCCTGTCCTTCAACTTACTGTCCCCTCCTTAAGACTCCTTACTTAGAAGAAACATGTTTACAGCCCTGCCATATGTAGCTGCTCATTTACTTTTCCACAAGCAAAGTAAATTTACTTTCCTGGAGTTATAAACAGGAGAATTATGGCCTGGCCTGTGTGTGAGCCCTGGGTGTGGTTGTCTGTCTAATTAAGAGGCCTATGTGAAACGGTGCCCCCTGCTGGGGAGGCAAGGAATTCCCCAAGGCTTACTCTGGTCTGGGTGTTTGAGGAGTCTAGGACTCACGGACAGGTCTATACAACTTCACTGGGGTGACAAGCAGGAGGCAGAGGACACAGTCCTGGGAGGAAGGCAGGTCAGGACAGGTGCTCTAGTGTGTAGAGGGCTTATCTGCTTGTCTCCTGAGCTCTTCCCAAGGACAGGGAGGAAACTGTGGGCACAGCAGAAAGTGGCTTCCTGAGTTGGGGAGGAGGAAGAGCTGCAGAGGCCTTTGCATACATAACTTGTATTTATGTTGTTCCTTGATGTGGGATTTCCCACTTTATGCTGTGAATACCATTAGTTAATAAGGAATCTGCTTTGGGCCTATTGTAGCACAGAATAGGGCAAGGCGGGAATTCCAAGCAGATGGAGGAGGAGAGAGTAGGCAGAGTCAAAGAGAAAAGCCATGTAGCCACTGCAGGAGACAGATACCAGACGGAACCTTACCGGTAGGCTATAACCATGTGGCGATGCACAGATTAACAGAAATGGGTTAATTTAAGGTATAAGAGCTAGATAGAAATATGCATAAGCTAATAGGACAAGCAGTGATTTAATTAATACAGTTTCTGGGTGCTTATTTCAGGTTTGGGTGTCCGGGAACGAACAAGCAGCCTCCAACAACAGTTCCTGCTGTTGGGTAGGGGTCTCTTTCCTCCCTACGTCCTGCGGACACAGGAAAGGAATTGTTCCGGTGTTAGTCGTAGAAGGTGCTAGGCGAGGTAAGCTCCATGCCTCTGCCTCCCTCTACGCACTTGTCCCTTTTATTCAGCGGGGGTTTGAGGCGGCCTCCATGAGGGTGTCCTCCCACTCCAGAAGAGAGGTGAGTCACAAATGCAAACTGGGGCCGTTCATTCTCCCTAGATTTCGAGGGTCTGATATCCACCATCATGCTCAGGAGCCATTTACTCAGCAAGATGTTCTTTACAAGTTTGCTCTTTGTGTTCTGGTGCATAAAGAAACCTGGTGGCCAAGGCCAATATTAGCTTCCTTAACCCAGAACGTTCCCCTATTGCAGCCTTAAACACCATATTGTTTGTTGCCATGACAAAAATACTTCACAAATGCTACTTAAAAAAGTTTGTGCGGTTCAGATTTGAGGGTACAATCAACTGTGGCAGAGATCTGATGGTGGTTGGTACACAGTGCAGAGATCTGACCATGGCTGGTACACAGTGCAGAGA
>NC_022010.1:68463996-68468556 GCF_000317375.1 Microtus ochrogaster
CACAGTGCAGAGACCTGATGGTGCTCGGTACACAGTGCAGAGACCTGATGGTGGTTGGTACACAGTGCAGAGACCTGATGGTGGTCGGTACACAGTACAGAGATCTGACGGTGTTGGTACACAGTACAGAGATCTGACAGTGGTTGGTACACTGCAGAGATCTGACCGTGGGTGGTACACAGTGCAGAGACCTGACAGTGGCTGGTACACAGTGCAGAGACCTGACCATGGCTGGTACACAGTGCAGAGACCTGACAATGTCGATACACAGTGCAGAGATCTGACCATGGCTGGTACACAGTGCAGAGACCTGACAGTGTCGATACACAGTGCAGAGATCTGACCATGGCTGGTACACAGTGCAGAGACCTGATGGTGCCTGGTAAACAGTGCAGCTGGCCACACTGCCCCAGGAGGCAGAGATGATGAAAGCTGGTACTCAGCTAGCTTTTCCTTCTCATATGGTCTGAAACCTCAGTCCATAGGATGATGCTGTTTATGTTTAGCGTGGAATTTTCACCTCCATTAACCCAGTCTAGACACTTCTTCACAGACATGCCCAGAGGTTCGCTTTCTAGATGGTTCTAGATCATGTCAAGTTGACAGTATTGACCATTACAGATACTGTCTGAACTTGGTCATGGCATTATCAGCATGGGTCCCTCACAGAAGTTATCTTGGGATGGAAGCTGAGGAACTGGGAGTTCAGGGAGAGGTGGGCTATAGATGGAGAATATATATAAATGATGGGAATGGTTTGGGAAGGGAGAGATTCAGTTATCATCTTTGGGGGAGACAAGACAAGCTGGTTCTTTTGATCTGTGACTGTATTAACCATGGCATTGTCTCTCTCACTGGGCTTGTGATCTCATGGGTAAGATTAAAACCAGGTTCCCTTCAGAACCTTTAGATATTTTCAGCCATTTCCCTATGGGAAGATGCAGGATATATCTGCCCTGTGTTCCTAGCAATAGATCTTCTTGGTCTAGTAGATGCCAGTGATTACATGACTATAATTCCTGGGAGAATAAGAATATGAAGAGGGTGAAATGAGTCAAGAGAGTTTGTCCAAGTGAATTTGAGTCTAGAATGATGAGCTGGACTGAGTTGAGCATTAGAGGAGATGAAAGGTAAGAGAGGAGGCAGGGAAAGACTGGGATGTTGTGGCCCAGTACAGTCCTGTAATCCCAGGACTGGAGAGGGAGGTTGGAGGACTGTGAGTTCAGGACCAGCTTGGGTTACAGATGGAGACCTCAGTATTTTTTAAAGATGAGAGTGGTTTGGGGAAGCATGAGATGAAAAACAAAGATTCATTTAAAAGCTGCAGAGTTTAAGGAGCAGGGTAGACCAGATGTCCCCAAGTAGGTTTTTGTTCTTTTTCTTTTTTTAAACTAATTTTTTTTTATACAATATCTTTTTTATAATTTTTCTTCTCTAAACTCCTTTTTGCCCATCCAAATTCATGTTTTCGTGTTTGGTTTCTCTAAAAAAAAAAAAAAAATCAAATGAAAACAAAACACTTCTGACTCTTAGGAATTTTCCAGACTCATTTTCTGCATAGATTCCCGAGGTTTGAGAGAAAATGATTAATCAAGACGTTTTATCTAGGACTGAGTGTTCCAAAGTCCCTCACTCTCTGAAAATTTAAGAACCATTTCCTATTTAACTTCCCTTCAGGCATCGCTTTGCTTCTCAGCTGTCCTGCCACCTCTTTCTTCCTAATCTTCGTCCTTGACTGGATTCATTCACATGAAGAAAACCTCAACACCACCGTCTTCTAGATTCTCCTCTACAGCACTTTCATCTTGGTGTTAAGGTCGTACAATGAATTTCCTGGTTAACTGTACATGAACTGAGCCTCAACACCATTTTGCACTTTCTTCTGGTAAAACTAAAAAATGTCTCCTACCCCCCTGATAAACCTTGAAGTATGTGGTGTGCACTAGAATAGCGAGGCTCACAGGGATTGGGGCTCTGTAGAAGACAGAGCATAAATTCAACTCCGCTATTTAATGATTCTCTCTAGCATTCACACAAAATGGCGTGCATACTCTATGACCAGTACCTCTAAGTTCTAAGGTGGTGTCTGGTCTTTGGACAGCTCTTTTAGATGTTCCTGTTTATGCAAAGCTGCATGCATTGTGGAGACAGATGTTCCCTGATGTAAAGAGCCCTTCTTTGGTCTTCTTTTCTTTGTAACATGTCCCTGTTTCTTTGGCTGCTTCTCACTGGTAATGGTTTGGGAGGGGTCCCACAAGCCAGTTACTTTCCTGATTGTTCCCTCACAGTTTTTAATGGTAATATTACCTTGAAGCAAGAAAAACTCTGACTCAAGGAGACTCAATTACAGGAAAATGAATGGTTTTCATTTTTCTATGTTTTCTTGAAAAATGCTTGACGGTATACTTTTATTTCTCTCTATAAGAAGATAATATGCTAATAACAAATAATTTGCTTGCTTAGTGATTTGTAGCTTTTTCTCTTTATTTTGTTTTACATACTAATCACAGTTTCCCCTCCCTCCTCTCCTCCTGTTTCCTTCTCTTACCTCCTTTCTGTTTTCCCGCATGTATTCCTCCTCTGTGTCCACTGAATGGCTTTCTTTCACCTTTTCTTCTGATCCTGAAATTGGATGCAGCAGCTCCTGGCCTTCAATTTGGACCCTAGTCTTGCTTGACTCCAACTCTAGCTTCAAATTCCTTTAAAAGATTCTTGTTGTCTTCTTTTTGTTAAAACAGTTTCTTTATTTTGCAGCAGAGGACACCTCAAACTTGCAGTCCACCATTCTCTCCCTGAACCACTGCACTGGTCAGACTAGGGAACTGCAAGTTCTTGGAAGGTCCCTAAGCAGGACAATTTTTGTCTACTTTGTTATTCATAGATGCCTAAAAGTAACTTAGGATAAGATGTGAATTAATTATTTCATCTAGTTGAATCAGCGAGGAAATAATGTATCCTTTGATTTTTCCAATACCTGGCATCTAACCTCTTTCAGGTGGTTATCCATTGTTTCTCAATAAGCAGCACTGGATAGCTCCCTAAGTCGAAGGGTCCTCGGGGAAGGGTCCTCGAGGACAAACACTGCACTACTGAGCTACTCTTTCACCCTTTGCTTCCACGGTTAGGAACTATTTTCCGTTGCTGTTAGTGAGTAAGCTTCTTTCTTACATTCTGGTCCAAGGTTTGGAGTTGTCTGTTCCGGGAGAAAGTAGGAAAATGGTAAATATCTAAAACTCTGAGTTTAAGGAGTACAAGGAGGTCACAACCAATACTCTGATAACTTAGGAGCCAAGGACCCAGTTTTTGAAGTTACCTGCCTTTTTCTTTCCTTAAGTCATCAATTCATTCCTAAGCAGTTCTACACCCCAAGACGAAGAGCCATACAAGGTAGGAAGATATACTGAAAATATGCGTATACTTGGTGTGTGATCTTGTGTGTGTTGTTTATCATTTATGTCCCTTTCTCACAAGCTGTAGAGGATGATCCTTCACTGTTTGTTACATATAATAATTTGGTTGTTGGTCATTGAGTTTTGTCACAGCCATCTTTTTTTATTTTAATTTTTTTCCCTTTAAATGCTAACTTGATTTAAACCTCCAGTAAAATGCCAGATTTTTATTCTTCATGGCTACTCCTCTTCTGTTCTCGCCATCTTCAGTGCCCCAGCCAGTTAAAGCCATGCGACTGCTTGCTGCAGCCATATCTGTCAGCCTCCCGTGGATGTGAGGTCCCTCAGTGATCTCTGCCATTGAAGGGTTCTTTGGGGGACAGTTTTAGTTTCCCCTACTACCATGCCTTATGGTGTGTTTCAGAAAATACATCAAAATTCCATAAACTATTTTTGAAGATTTGGTACATTCTGGTAGGGTTTTCTTGGTATATCACCTGTATTTTTTGATAATTTAAATTTTGGGGGGTAATTTTTCATTTTTAAGGAATATGTCTTTATTGTGCTTTTTGGTTGACACCTTTGTTTTGTGGGCTAGCCTATCTTTTACTCCATTTCTATGTTTCTGCCAATAAGGATCCTGGAAACCTGTGTATCCTAACCCCACACTTCATGCCTAATGGGACCGTGGATACCTAGGTGCCTTTTTATTATCTTTTTCTTTTTCTATTTATTTTTTATTAACTTGCCCATCTGGGTTTTGGATATCTGCTTCAGTTTTTTTCTCCATTAGCCTATCAGGGCCATAGGTGGGTACCTGCTTTTTATAAAACATATTTGTTGGTTCTTTGGGACTTTGGTACCTTCATTTAGTTTTTTTTCCTTTGTCCATTGAGGCTTTTGGTGGATGGAAATATGTTGGTTTTGTGAGTTGTTACATTGCCTGGAATATCATCTATCTCTCTATTATCTATGTATTATCTATCATCCATCTATTATCTATCAATCATCTATCTATCTATCTATCATCTATCTATCTATCTATCTATCTATCATCTATCTATTCATCTATCATTTATCTATCTATCTATCTATCTATCTATCTATCTATCTATCTATCCATCTATCATCTATCTATCCATCTATTATCTATCTATCTATCTATCTATCT
>NC_022010.1:68468656-68470145 GCF_000317375.1 Microtus ochrogaster
ATCTATCTATCTATCTATCATCTATCTATCTATCTATCTATCTATCTATCTATCTATCTATTCATCTATCATCTATCTATCATCTATCTATCTATCTATCTATCTATCTATCTATCTATCTATCTATTATCTACCTATCTATCTAGTTCTAGCTTTATATCTCTACAGATTTTGTCTTGACACTGATGTTTGGTGGTATGTGACTTTGCACTTAAACAGAGTGGGTGTCCAGGCCGTGGAGAACCTGTGTCCACAATCTGACATTTGCTGTATGACCTGGCTGTTTTGAGCCAGTTATGCTAAGCAAGTTCTAGGGAGCAGAGGTGGACAGTGGGCTGTGCAGAGGTGGACGGTGGGCTGTGCAGAGGTGGACAGTGGGCTGTGCAGAGGTGGACAGTGGGCTGCGCAGAGGCAATTGTGTGCTGCCCCAGCTACAGGCCTTACACGTGCTGATTTGGACTTGATTATATATGTAGCCTATGCTGACTTTAAAATTGTAATCTTCCTTTCTCAGCTTCCGGCGGGTGTAGTTTCCAGGCCTGTGTCCACAGCCCAGCCTTGTCAGTGATGCTAACTGAAGGCTTAGTTTTCTTTACAGACTGCTTGTGTGAATCCTTGCCTCTCGAAGCGAGGTTGAATTGTGTATCTCCTGTCCTGCATGAGACGTGCTGAGGCCCTTAATCCCAGCTACTCAGGATGTGAAGGCATCATGGTGGACTCTAATGCAAGAAGCTTGTGCCCTGAGGTAGAGATGTCAGGACACAGACACACACAGAGGGATGCCTGTGTATGCGAGGCGTGAGGAAAGGAGCCTCAGAATGGCCCTCACTGGCTGCTGTGCTAGTTTAGAGAGAAATGGTGTCCCTGGGAGTAACTCTGAGTAGGATCAAACTCCAGGCAGAGGGATTTCCTAGAGAACTGTACAGCATGGTGGGGGAATGAAAAGCTTCAACCTGCCCAGGGAGAGCTGTTCTGTCTGTTAGGGCATAAGGAGAGGGAAGGTGTGTGTCCTAAGAAATGGGCCCAAGACATTCTAGCATCACCCAGTTAGATTTAGAGACATTTGGGCATTTTTATTTACTCATTTTTGAAATTTTTTTGGTTTTTATTTATCTTCATTTGTTTGTTTTTGTTGTTAAATTTGTAGTCGAGAAAGATGTTTAAAAGGTCCCAAGGATGTTTCCGTGTAAGCAGGAGAGGTGGTTCTGGAATTTGAGAATTAAGATCTAGTATTTAATTCATCTAACTGAAGCATACAATCACCAAGGCCAGCCGGACATGGTGGTGCAGTCTCATCACACTAGGACTTGGGAGGTGAAGGGAGGGGATCAGGAGCTCAAGGCTATCCTAAGATACACAATGAATTTGAAGCCAACTTGGAATACTCAAGACCCCATCTCAGTGGACAGACAGACAGACAGACACACTGGTATTAAAGTGCTGTTTGTGTGCATTTCCTTACCAAGAACTGTCAGTCTGCTTAGTGTGT
>NC_022010.1:68471605-68482976 GCF_000317375.1 Microtus ochrogaster
AAGCCGGTAGACCCCATCCTCCTATCTCCAGGTTCCACTCCTGGGCAGGTGGCCCTGGGCTAAGAGAGCAGGTTGAGCAGTCTGTGGGGAGGAAGCCGGTAGACCCCATCCTCCTATCTCCAGGTTCCTGCCTTGAGTCCCATCTTGACTTCTCTCGGAGAGGGGCTGTGACCTGTAAGCTAAGCAAACCCCTTCCTTTCCAAGTTGGTTTTGGTCATTGTTTTATCTCGGTAACAAAAAGCAAACCAGGACAGCATGGTCCTGGACTGAGTACAAAGAGGAAATGAACTGATGATAGATAGCCGCCCTCTGCTTCCTGCCTGTGGGTACCACATGCCCGGCCCCCTCAGGCTCCTGCATCCATGCCTTCTCGCCATGATGGGGCACCCTCAAACTCTGAGCCAGAACAAACATTTCCTCCCTTTAATGTACTTCCTGCCAGGGATTTGACCGCACAGTGAGAAGAGATGCTAACGCTGCACATCTAGGTGTCCAGGACAGTGGTGGCAGGGGTGGTGGGGTGGGGGGAGGGTATGTGTTTGTCCGTGACTTCATTTGTGTCTGGTTTGAGCTCACTTCCATCCATTATTATTGCTTTTACTTTCTGCATTTGTGTTTTAGCCATTTTCCTCTTTCAAATATCCATGTTTGTTTTTGTAAAATATCATGTGTGCTCGTCAGTGGGAGACAAGGGAGCAGTACACCCGTGCACGTTGCTGTCTGTGTGTGAACTGAATGAGACTTGTGTGGGTCCAGTCACCACCAGAGGGAAAGCATTGATGTGACTGTCACTGAGAACAGTGTCCGGCTGTTTTAAAGTCTGATTTGTGGGTGAAGGAGCCAGCTCCCTTGACTGTGGCTTTACTATGACATTTGAGCCATGCTATTGGAGAACTGATGTTATTAAAACCACAGCAGAATGAAGTTGTGTAAATAGGAGAATAGCAAAGGAGTGGATGCATTTATGTTCCAGCAGTAGTGGTAAGCAATTCTGATGGCTCTGTGCAGTGTGCAGTGTGCAGTGTGTGGTGTGCAGTGTGCAGTGTGTGGTGTGCGGTGGGCAGTGTGTGGTGAGCAGTGTGCAGTGTGTGGTGTGTGGTGGGCAGTGTGTGGTGTGCAGTATACAGTGGGCAGTGTGTGGTGTGCAGTATGCAGTGGGCAGTGTGTGGTGGGCAGTATGTAATGGGCAGTGGGCAGCGTACAGTATGCAGTGGGCAGCATGCAGTATGTAGTGTGTGGTGTGCAGTGTACAGTGGGCAGTATGTGGTGTGCGGTGGGCAGTGGGCAGCATGCAGTGGGCACTGTGCAGCATGCAGTATGCAGTGGGCAGTGTGCGGTATGCAATGGGCAGTGTGCAGTATGCAGTATGCAGTGGGCAGCGGGCAGCATACAGTATGCAGTGGGCAGTGGGAAGCATGCAGTGAGCAGTATGTAGTGAGCATCATGCAGTGTGCAGTATGCTGGTTCACTGGACACCTCAGTACTGTCTCCTTGCTCAGGAGGCCACTGTTCCATCTACTGAGGAAAAAACAAGATCTAATTTACTAGAATGTGGCTCCAGGGTGAGGGGCTTGGGTCCAGGGTGAACTGATTATTGGCTGTGTGAACTTGGCATCTTATTCAAACTCCTCATACCTCAGTTTCCCCTCTTCTGACATGGTGATGAAATTAGTGGTATTGACTTGTATGATGGACGTGAGAGTGAAGAAGGAACATAGCCAAACACTGACCTGGCCCATGAGGAGAGGTATGAATGTCTGAATCACTGTTTATATTCTTAATCAGAGTGGCCATGGGGCCGGAGAGAGCTCTTGGGTAAAGAGCATTTACTGCTCTTGGAGAAGGTCCAAGTTTAGCTTCCAGCACCCATGTTGGATGCCTCCCAACTGCGGGGGTCTTACAGCCTCTTTCAACTTCTAGGGCTGCTATATTCACATGAACATACCCACACTCCATATGTAGGTGCACATCATCAACAATAAAAACAGAATGTTTAATAAAGTGAAATAGCTGACAGGAGTGGTAAATGCACTTGCCACCAGGCCTGGTGACCCAAATTCTATCCCTGAAATACACATAGTAGAAAGGGAGAAAGGAATTGCTTCAATTTTCCTATGACCTCCACCTTTCTCCTTGGTACGCATACACACACACACACACACACACACACACACACACACACACACACACACAGAGTAACTAACATTTGGTAATTCCAGGGTGACAGAGAAAATGCCGGGCACACCACAGGCATTTCTGAACACACACACACACACACACGCACGCACGCACGCACGCACGCACGCACGCACGCACGCTCGCTCCCACAGGGGTTCCTGTGATCCCTGTGCTACAGATGGAGAGGCTGAACTTGGTGAGATATCAGTGAGCAGAACCGAGGCCACACCACCCCCACGTGAAGTCTCCCACCCTTTATGGGATTCTTCCGACCGTCAAATGCTAAGACATCTGGCTGATGACCACAATGACATACACACAAGCCTTATCATATGGCCTGGGGAGACAGCTCGTGGGCAGAGTGCTGGTCTAGCATGCAAAGCCCTGGGTTCCATACCCAGCACATAACCCAGGTAGAGAGAGCACACTTGTAATCTCAACACTAGAGAGGTGGAGACGCGAGGATCAGGAACTCCAGGTCGTCATCACCTACACAGAGTCAGAAGCCAGCTTGGATTGTTTTAGACCCTCTCTCCAAACAAACAAATAAAAACAAACATCTCATTACACCAAATGGTTTATCATATAAGGCATCACATTAATCTACAACTAGCTTCATTTCTTACCCTATAACAGCGCTAGAGTTCCCTGCCTGTATCCTGAAATGTGTGTTTTTATTCTCTTGTATGTAAATTTCCATGTGCATTGCAAGAATCTCACCACAAAAATCTCCCGAGTTTATCTCCGAGAAAGGATGGAAATAACCTGCTTCCCTAATAATTTCCGGGTAGTTTCAGATTAAATGTCTTTCCACACTACTTTGAGCTGTAAATGTCTCTCCTGGGGAATCACTGCGTTAGGCTTTCTAATTTGATCTGGAGGAAGGAAGTGGCTCTGCTTCCTACAGAGCAGGCGCCCGGCGCACAGGGAGGAGCCTGGCTATCTGAGGAGGTGTTTTAATAAGCCACTCCGTAATTGTGTTCCCTCGCCACTAAATAAGAAAACTCCCACCTCACTGGTCTCCCTCTCTCTAAATTATTTTCTGGCTTTAATTGTGCCATTTCCCACAAGCGCCTAATTTAATTATAAGATTGCGCCACTTTTGTGCAAAAGCCTGCGCATTAAGAATGCTGGGATTCAAGAGCATGGGGCGGGGAGAAAAGAGCCTGCTATTCCTTTACTCTAGAGCTGACTATGTCTGTCTTGCTTGCCTGGTTTGCTCAGGTCTTGGGAAAGTATGGGACCTGAACGAGGCAGACCCAGTCAGCATCTAAGGAAGACCCTGCCCTGAGCTGAGATACATCAGGCATCGCCTATAGAGGCACCCAAAGGATGGGTACCACCCTCTGTGCTGGGAGTGGCATCAATTCAAAGCCCTTTACCTTCCCTGAAAGACTAGTGGCTTAGCTACTTTTTCTGTTGCTGTCACAAAACACTCTGACAAAAGCAGATTTAGAGAGAAAAGTCTAGTTTTGGCCCTCAGTTCCCGAGTGCAGCCATCATGGTGGGGAGGCCCTGGCTGCAGGAGTGTGTGCAAACCGCTCACCTTGTGTTGTGTCTGCTTTCCGGGAGCAGACAGTGGAAGCTGCTCACCTTGTGTTGTGTCTGCTTTCCGGGAGCAGACAGTGGGAGCCGCTCACACTGCTGCTCAGCTAGCTTCCTCCTCTCCATGTAGTTCAGGACCTCAGGTCAGGAGAGAGCGATGTTGCTCATTTACCTTAGTGTGGTTTTCACGTATCAACTAACCTAACCAAGAGAGTCCCTCACAGCTATCGCCGTAATCTTGTCTCCTCGGTGATCCTGGATCCTGTCAAGTAGGTAGTCAGTATCAACCATCCCATGTAGTAAATATTCTGGCCTATAGCTCTGTAATGGACTCAGGAGTCCTGTGTTGCTGGAAATAGTTAATGTCGTAGGGTGAAAAAATCAATTGTTTTTAGAGTCTGAAGGACGTATGCTATGTACAAGGTAAGGCAGCAAACCAGCCAGACTAGCATTGGCAGGGGAGGGACCAAGACCTTTGACATTGGAAAGGTTTAGCATCAGGGAAATCACTGATAGGGATGTATGCAGGAAGCCCCAGCCAGCCAGCCTGGGGACCTATGTGTACTTCCAGTCAAACCCAGATGCCCCCACATAAAGAACCAGTTGGGTTGCCCTGAGAAAGGGATGGTGGGCGTGCTCACTGAAGCTCCTGTTGACAGAAGGTGTAAGTGGGTTCCTTCCACAGTTTGACCAGTGTTGGAATCCGAATGCTTGACCAAGAGAAAGGGGGCACCAGGGAAAGATGTCAATATTCGACTGTTGTATTATTGCGTGGTCTTTATATAGTTTCTAAGTCTAAAATAATTTTAACAGCAATAGCTATTTCTTAGTGTGTGAATGGATATGGGTGTGGCTGTAAAAAGAGAGTTTGGGTGAATACACACACACACACACACACACACACACACACACACACCACGCCCCACACACACAGAGGCAAAGAGGCAAAAAGATATGCAATAATAGAGTGGCTATTTGACTAGTATTAATAATATTTTTATTTTAAGTAAAACTTAGAAGGGAAAAGGAGGGGAGAGAGGGAAGGAGGAGGGAGGGGAGAAGGAAGGCGAAGGATCCATGTACTGATTCTGGTGTACATGTGCACACGTGTGTGCATGTGTGTGGAGGCCAGAGGATGAGTTTGGGAGCTTTTATTCAGGCACCATCCACCTTCGCTATAACCTTTAACCTTCCTCACCGTTTCAAGGGACAGTGCACGATCTGTAAATTACAGCTTAGATTAGGGAAATCTGTTATAAATCAACCATGAACCTAAAAAATGCCAGTTAGTGGTTTATTCTTTTAGAGAGTGGACGTGCAGAATGCATTTGCTATTTCTGAAACAAAAACAAAAACAAAACAACTAGGGCTTTCTGTTTGTATTTTCAGGTCGCAGAAACATTCCAATTCAGAAACTAAAAAAAATAATATAAATCAGACTTGAGCAAAATGCACTCAGCCGGGCGGCAGGCCCTCTTCCTTAAATGAATTTTTGCTGCCTTTGTTTTCTTCCATTTCCCCACCTTTGTAGGATGGATCACTCCCTGTATTTAAGCAGTGAACCAAAGGGCAGAAAGTCTGTCACAGTCAGGCATAGTTTTGGAAACAAAGAGGACACAGAACAAACCCAACCCCTTCATCACTGGCGGACATTGAAAGGACGGGCATAGCTTTTAGAGGGAAGGCAGAAACCCGGAGGTGCCTGAAGTGTTGAATTGGGGTTCCCTGAGGGGGAGCAGGTTGTCTGAACTTAGCTCGTGGACTATTTTACAAGATAGTGTCTCCCTGGGGGCCTGGCATTCTTGCCATACACCTTTGCAGCCATGCTTGTCTTCCCATAGGTGCCCAGTTCTGCACTGAAGTCCTGGGGTTTGCTTTGCTCTGGTGTCATGTGTCACTTCTTTGGGGGCCCTTTAATCCTACTGTGTGGCATTTTGCTGGCTCAGATTCCTCCAGGAGGGCTTAGAGACACGTCCCGGTTCACCTCAAAGTACAGACAGTGGCCTGACATTTCTTACCCTGACAAGTCCAGGCTTTCTGATGCTCACACTGGCTTTATCATTTACGCATCCCAAGACGGGTTCGCGGCACTATTTGCCTGCAGCGCCACCACCTGGTCCAAACAGGAACAACCTGCTCCCCCACCCAGGAGCAAACAAAACCCAGAGCTCGTTTCCAGCCTTTGCAATACCTGCCCCTTTCCCATTTTCTGAAAGCAATGGAGAGCAAATGCAATATTTACATTTCTAGTCAAAACTTTGGGTTTAAAGAAACTAAAATGGTATCTAAACTGTGCCCTCAAATAGAGTCATAAATTGTAATTAAAGGTGCTGGGAGGAGGGTGAGTGCTTTGGTGATATAGAATGCAGCAGGAGAATGGACCAGAAGGGCTTCTTTTTTTTTTTTCTCACCCATTTCTCTCCTAAAGCATTCTGCCCATGGTGGTACTGGGTCTAGAGGGGACATGGTTTCATGGCTGTTTGGTGAGTGTCACCTGTCCCTCCAGCATGCCCCAGACTACCAGACATCCCACCTTCTGATGGCCAAATTTGAGTCCTGATGCTTCAGACAAAGTGGAGTACCCCGAAGTCCAAAAACACACAAACAGTCAGTGTGTGTGTGTGTGTGTGTGTGTGTGTCCACCCCAGGGTGTTCTTGCACATCTCAATGTGTGTATGTGTGTAGGTCTCAGTGTGAGTGTGTGCGCACACCCCTGACCATGTCATGTTCACCTCAGAGAGTGCATGCCTGTGGGTGTACATCTCAGAGTGGGTATGTGTGTACACATGTGTGTTTGCATACTCCTGTGAGCAGACTTCTTGTAATACTTAAAGCACACGTTAGGGGTTGTCTTGGTGTTTTATTGCTGTGGAGAGACACCATGACCACGACAACTCTCATAAAGAAAAACATCTCACTGTGGTTCAGGGGTTCAGTCCATGCTAGCGGGGAGCATGACAGCATGCAGGCAGGCACAGTGCTGGAGAAACAGCTGAGCGTCCTACATCTTGCAGGCAACAGGAAGTCGACCGCCTGTCACAATGAGTGACGCTTGAGAAGAAGACCTCAAAGCCTTCCCCAGACGATGACATCTGTGTGGCCCTCAAGCCTCGAGGTCTGGACTAAAGGTGTGTGTCATCCCAGCCTCCTTCAAGTCCATATCTCTAATAGTGCCACTCCCTGTGAGCTTATGGGACCAAATACATCTAAATCACCACAGGGATTTTGTGTTTACTTACTTTTATCTACAAATGCAATGCTTTTATTTTTATTATGCACATAAAATTATTAGGAGGGCTATATTGCCCTTATGAGTCAGTATGGCAGTAAGGATTAAGTATGCAGGTTATACAGCTCAGGTTTGCCCAGGACATTGTGGAAGATGATGGTGATTTCCTTGAGCTGGGGAGAGGTGAGCATGGGGCCTGGCTCTTCATCTTCCCCCTGAGGGTCTCCTGGCTGGAAAACAGGCCTCCTTCTTTCCACTCTGGGCTGCGGACTGCATGCATACAGCCAGCAAGGGTGCAGATTGTTCATCCTTACGTCACTTTAGGTCCCTTCCCAGTTGATGACTGGGATGCAGGAAGGGTTCAAATGGGCAGCAGACTGCTTCCGTGGGGTGGGATCATGGCAGCAGGTGAGAGAGAATAGTCTGTGTCTCTCTGGGGAGGACAGGTTGTGGAGGAGACATCCCTGAGTTATATGTTCCTCAAAGCTTCTGCTGAGTGTTTGAACAATGAAAAGCCCTTCAAGCTTACTAGCATCAATCTGTGGGGTCATGGCACAGCACCTGCTGCTATTGTGGGACCTGAAACCCATGGAGCCGGAGTAAGGTTGTTGTTAACCTAGGCAGAACCTCTCTTGTGGGAAGGGAGGCAGCAACACAGACAAGGACTCCAGACTTCCAAAGCCAGCTTTACTGTGAGACTCGAATGCATCTCTGCAACCACGAGGCCATCTCCTGGCTATGCACATGTGTGTTTGGAGGACCAACCGTGGGTGGCATAGCAGGCATTGACACCGAGACTAGCAGTGGGGTGTGCGCAAGCTCATCTTAACGTATGTACAGTGCGGCATCCACTCTAGCTGAAACATCGTGTAAAAGTGTAAAACAGAAGTACGAACCAAGTCAAAAGAGAAAGGCCTAACACACCTGCAGAGAAACATATTGTAGGCGCCTCTGGACTCAGGAAGTCCCCATGTTTGCTAAAAGCAACTCCCTGATTTCCATGTCAGTAATCAAACCAAAGCACCGGAAATATGCAAAGTCCATCCTCCTGACACTCTACCTACTTCTGAATGTATTCTTTGAGCAAAGTGTGTAGAGAGGAGGAAGCTAATGTTTTCTGTCTACAATGGACTCAATATTGTGTTTCTCTAAAATCCACATGCCAAAGCCTTGTTGTCAAGAGAATGGTGCTGTGATTTGCATGTGAGTGTCCTCCCAGAGTCCCTGTATTGAACCATGGTCACCAGCCTGCAGCATCTGTCAGAGGTGATGAAACCTTTAGGGCAAGGAGCCAGTGGGAGGAAACTGGGTCACTGGGGCCATGCCCTTGAATAAACTGTGAAGTAAGCTTCTCCCACTGCTCACTCCTGTCACCATGATATGCTGAGTCACCACGTGCCCAAAGCAACAGGGCCAGGTGACCATGGACTGAAATTTTGAAAATCAGGAGTCCACGTAAACCTTTCCTTTTTTTTATAAGTTTATCATTTTAAGCATTTTGTCCCAGCAAGGCGACACAGATGGTACTTGGAAAGTGACTGGGTTAAGAGGGTAGAACTTTTACAAATGGACTTAATGCTCTTAAAGAGGCCATAAAGAGGCTGGAGGGTAACTCCGTGGTTAAGAGCACTTGTTTCTCCAGCAGAGAACCTGAGTTCTATTCTCAGCATCCACATGTAGCTCACAACCATCCCTAAGCCAAGTTCCAGGGAATCTGATGTCCTCTGATGTGTGAGGTCCTCTTATTGGGTAATGAACAAAGCTGTTTCAACCAATGGCTTAGCAGAGCAAAGCCAGGTGGGAAATCTGAACAGAGATATATAAAGAGAGTAGGTGGAGTCTAAGAGATGCCTTACTATAGCTGCCGAAGGAGAAAGATGCCACTGCTGGAATCTTTCTGGTAGGCCACAGCCTCGTGGTGATACACAGATGAATAGAAATGGTGAATTTAAGATGTAAGAGCTACAGAGGAATATACCTAAGCTATTGGCCAAGCAGTGTTGTAATTAATGTAGTTTCTGTGTGAGTTTTTTGGGTCTGAGTGACCAGGAATGAAGGAACAGTTTCCATTTACAGTCCTCCTCCAACCACTGTGGACACCATGCAAGTGGTGCACACATACATATATGCAGGCAGAATATTCATAACAAAATAAACAGGAGGTCAGAAAGCTTCCTAACTGTTCCCACTGTGTGAGAATGCAATGAAGAATCAGGAGTCCATGACCCAGAACCCAACCATTCCGGGGTCCTTAGACTTCCATCCCTCAGAACTTATGAAACAACTGCATCACAACAATAAAGTAACAAGAATCAACAAACACTACTCATTGATATATCAAGCTTAGGGTTGAAATAAATAAAGTAAAAACAGACAATATGAAGAACCAACCAAGCAAAGAGTTGGTTCTTTGAGAAAAATCAATAACATTGACAAACCCTTATCCATATTAACAAAAAGTTAGAAAGACAATATTCAAATCAACAAAATTAGAAACGAAGGGGGGACATAACAATACACACCAAGGTACATACATATATACGCACATACATACATACATACATACATACATGCATGCATACAAGAGAATCTTAAGGCCAGGCTTTAAAAACCTTTACTACATCAAAATGGAAAATCCAAAAGAAATGGAAACTTTCCTCCATACATTCTACCTATCAAAGTTAAGTCGATATTAGGTAAATAATTTAAAATAGACCAAAATCACTAGTGAAATAAAAGCAGTAATTAATAGTAGCCCCCAGTGCTAAAAAAAAAAAGTCCAGAGCCAGATGATTTTAACAGAGAATTTTGCCAGACTTTCAAGCTTTCAAAGAAGAGTTAATGCCAATACTCCTCAAATCATTCCACAAAACAAAAATGAAAGGAACATTACCCAATTTATTTTATGTGGCCTCAGTTACCCTGATATTCAAACCACATAAAGACCAACAAAGAAAGGGAATTACAGACCAATTTCACTCATGAACAAAATGCAAAAAACTCAATAAAAACTGACAAACTGAATTTAAGAATACATCTAAAAGGTCATCTACCATGATCAAGTAGGAAGTAGGCTTCATCCCTGAGATGTACGGATGGTTCACCATGAAAATCAGTCAGTGTCATCCACTATATAACAAAATGAAAGAAAAAAAACCACACGATCATCTCATTAGATGCAGAAAATTCTTTAACAAAACCCAGCACCCCTTCACGATAAAATTCCTGGAGATATTAGGAACGCAAGGGCCATACCTCAGCATAATAAAAGCAGTTTACAGAAAGTCCATAGCCAACATCAATTACATGTAGAGAAACTCAAAGCAATTTCTCTAAAATCAGGAACAAGACAAGGTTATCTACTATCTCCATATCTATTCAATATGGTAGCTAAAGTCTTAGCTAGAACGGTAAGACAACTGAAGGAGATCAAGGGGATCAAATCGGAAAGGAAGAAGTCAATGTATCTTTATTTGCAGATCATATGATAGTGTACACAATTGAGCTTAAAATTCCACCAGGGAACTTCTACAGCTGATAAACACTTGCAGCAAAGTAGATGGATAGAAAATTTACTTACAAAACCAGTAGCTATTCTATATACAAATAAAAAAAGAACTGAGAAAGAAATCAAGGAAACAACACCTTTTATAATAGTTTCAAATCATATAAAATGTTTTGGGGTAACTCTAACCACGTAAACGAAAGACTTGTAGAATAAAACTCTAAGACCCTGAAGAAAGAAACTGAAGTAGATATCAGAAGGTGGAAAGATCTCCCATGTTCATGGATCACTAGAATTAAGATAGTAAAAATGGCCATCCCACCAAAGACAGTCTACAGAGTCAGTGCAATCCCCATCAAAACTGCAACACAATTCTTCACAGGTCTTGGAAGGACCATTTCCGGTTTCATGTGGAAAAACAGAAAACTCAGGATAGCTAAAACAATCCCGGATAGTAGAAGAAATGCTGGAGGCACCACCATCCCTGATTTCAAGCTGTGCTACACAGCTGTAGTAATAAAAACAGGACGGTATTGGCACAAAAACAGACAGGGGCATCAATAGATCCAAACTGAAGACCCAGAAATAAATCTATATACTCATGGATTCCTGAGTTTTGATGAAGAAGTCAGAAACACACAGGAAAAATAGAAAAGCATCTTCAACAAATGACGCTGGTCAAACTGGATGCCAGCATGTAGAAGAATCTTTATAGATCCATAATTATTACCCTGTAGATTACTAGATTCCAAATAGATCAAAGACCTCCACAAAAATCCAGATACACTGAACCTGATAGAAGAGAAAGTGGGGAACAGCCTTGAACTCATTGGTGCAGGAGCAGACTTTCTGGACAGAACATGACAGCACAGGCACTAAGACCAACCATTCGTAAACTGGACCTCATGAAACTG
>NC_022010.1:68483326-68502001 GCF_000317375.1 Microtus ochrogaster
AAAACAATGGGGCACATCTCTAAACAGAAAATTCTCAAAAGAGGAGATTTGAATGGCTGAGAAATAGTTAAAGAAATGTTCAACATCCTTAGTCATCAGAGAAATGCAAATCAAAACTAGCTTTTGCTTAAATATAAACTTAATTTCATATATTTCTTCTTTCTTTTTGCCCTACAGACCCTTCATGTACATATTGTGGCTTCTAATTTGATGTTTTCATGGGATTCCTGAGTGTGCGAAGAAGCGGGTCTCTGTGCCTTGTGCCTTCTCGTGGGCTCTTCTCCTGTGTTCTATCCAGTTCCAGTGTGTTAGTGTTTGCTATCTTATCATATTTTACTCAGTGTTACCCCATAAAAACCTGCTTGTTTCCTAATGAGACAGAAAGGGGGTGGATCCACGTGGGAGGGGAGAAGGGTAGGAACTGGCAGGAGTGGGAGAGGAAATGTAGCCAGGACATATACGTGACCAAAAAAATCTGTTTTCAATACAAGAAAAAAAAAAAGGAATTACTTGTGTTGTTGATTAAGCCGGTCAGTCTAGGTACCCAAACAAAGTCATCATCTTTTCTGAGTATATGTTTTATCAAAGTGAATGAAAAAGGCAAAATTAATGATTCAAGAGCTCGATTATAATTTTAAAAGCTCATTTTGATATATTTTTGGAAAAAGAAACTAGGACCTCCTGGTTCTGAAAGATGTGGGAGTATTTTTAGTTGCGATTCTGACTTCAGAAAGGTGACATAAATTACTCTCCGAGTGACAGACAGCTCTGAGCAGACTCCTAAACCAGCAGTGTCCCTGGTGTGCATGAAGCCACAGGATGTCAGCTCCCTCCTGTTTTAAAATGAAGGGCAGAGACAGAGACCTGTGTTTGGGGGTTCACCTGTGACTTCTTGGTAACTGCCAGGTGTTTTTTTTTATTTCCATTTCAGAGTCAAACACAGAGCTTGGACCAGCACATTTTATTGGTGTTGGATCTGGTCCTAGGGATCCTCATTACTTGGTCATGTGGTGGGTGTGTGGGCTAGAGAAATCATGGCTTCACTATAATTTAGAAATTTTCTCCAGGTCTCAGGAGGGGAAGCTTCTGGAACCACTGAAGACACAGTGGCTGTTTGCTTTGCATGAGAGTATGTGGGTGGCCAGGAGCTGGAGGTGTAGTCGTAAGGTAGAAAAGTGACATTCTGGGCTGACCTAGGAGAGCCAGGTGGGTGGCTTCTAATCTTGGCCTGTGTTGTTCTGCCTGCTTTGACACCAGCCTTGGCTGAGCTGCTCAGCTAAGCTGAGCCTTTTCCCCTTGGTACAACGCCAGGGTTGGAGCGCATGGGAGGCAGTATGTCTGAGTCAGAAAACCTCTGTCAATGGAAGCCTGGAGCCCCCTGGCCCTCCAGCCGCTGGCCCGGGGGAACACTGGTCAGACCGTTTAGAAGCACCAGGTGGAGCCTGAATCAGCGCTAATCAGCTGTCCTTGTGCCCTCTGACCTGGACGTTCCACCATCAAGAATTGGTCATAAGGAAGTAACCCAGCCTCAGAGACAGAGATTGCCAAAGAAAATTTGAGTCAGGCTTCTGTGTTTTAAGGGTAAGGGCGTGTTTGTGAACAGACAGCACACAGAGACGGAACACCAATGCCAGTAAATGTGAAACCCTCAGCCCATCAGAGAAGTGCAAGCCAAAGCTACAGACTCCCTCTCACCCTGTCAAATAAGCGTGTGGACCCAAGGGAACTCTTGTATAGTGCTGGTGAGACTGTAAATTAGCCCCGTTATTATAGAAACCAGCGTGGAGGTTTCTCGGGAAACTGAAATCTTCCATACAACCCAGCCATACCACCCCAGTTTATTTATCCGAAGGCGTCTGAGCCAACACATCACAGAGACGCTCGTCAGCCGTGTTTAGTGCAACACTGTTCACAGTTCAAATTTTGGGAGCAGCCTACGTTTTCAGCAAGAGGGAAGTGGATCCAGAAAATGCGATTGATATTCACTGTCCTGGTTTCCTTTCTGTTGCTGTGATAAACACTGTGACCCAAGGCAGCCTGGTGAGGACAGGGTTTGTCCAGCTTGCAGGCATCATTGGGGCGAGTCAAGCCGGGAACTCAAGGCTTGGAGCTCTCAGGGCCTCACTCGCTCAGCCAGTTTTCTTCCACAGTCCAAGCCCACCTGCCCTGAGACAGCACTGCCTACAGTGGCCTAGGCCTTCCTCCACCAATTAGCAATTAAGAAAACCGCCTCACGGACATGGCTGTGGGGCAATCTGATAGAGGCCATTCTTCCTTATTCCTATTGGGAAGTTCCCTCTTCCCAGGCCACTCTGGGGCTGTGTCAAACGGACAGCTGAGGCTAATGATAACGTACACAATGGGATATTTTTTTTAAGCCACAAAGAAGGTTATAGCATTTGTAAGAAAGTGGATGCAATCACAGATAATCGTATGAAAGAATTTGAGTCATTCTCAGGAGGACGTATGGTACATTTTCTCTTCTTCAATGCCCCTGGCTGCCCTCCCATTCCTCCCTGTGATGGCTTCCTTAGCGTCTTTCTCCAAGTCTCTCCTCTTGAGGGCCTTCCTAGCGTGGCCAGGACAGAGATGCAGTCTCGTTCGGAGTTTGGGGACCGGTGGCACTAGGGTGTGGCAGTGCCTCATTCTTTGACTCTTTTGGTGGTGGTCTGTGTCCTAGCACTCCCTCCTTTGCTTGGGCCACTAGGTCTCAGCTTCTGCTGTCACCGGGCTTCTCCAGGTGTCCTTGTCCACGTCCAAATGTCCTTCTTTGTATATCAGTCCTGGATTTACAACCTTCCTCCTCCAGGACCACCTCAGTTTCACGTGGCAAGACCTAGTCTCCGAAGATGTTCATCCCCATGGGTGGGTCCTGGATGAGTTGCTTTCTGCCGCTGTGATAAGGCACCATGACCAGACATGGCTTGTGGAAGAGAGAGTTCACTTTTGGCTTCTGGCTCCAGCAGGATCAAAGTCCATCATGGTGGGGAAGGCGGGGCAGCAGGCATCTGGGGCAAGAAACTGAGGGGCCACATCTTCAACCATGTGCAGAAAGCACAGAGAGCCAACCGGAAGTGTGGCAAGGCTATCACAACCCAAAGCCCACCCCCGGTGACATACTTCCTCCAGCAAGCCTCCTCACCCTAAAGGTTCCACCCCTCCAATGGCCCCAACAATTGGGACTGAGTATTCAAATACCTGAGCTTATGGAAAACGTTTCTCATTCAAACCACCTTAGGGCCACACATAAAGTTGCAACACATCTCTTCAGCAACAGGAGCCAAGCCAGAACACTCCCTTGTGCTATACCACATCCACACTCAAACAGGTCATCACTGACACCCGTGACTCTGTGTTGAGTGACTGTGCAGCCATGAAGGATAACAGAACATCCTTTCCCAAGATGCTCTTCACCAATGAGTGTGCTCACCAGAGTTGTGTAGCTCCAGTGCAAGAGCCTCGCTCTGACCACCAGGACTTAGAACCATGACCTCGAGAAGCAACAGATCAGAACATAGGAACAGACCCTTCTCAGTCCAGAACATTCCCAGATCACAGCCAGGATGCGGCTGATGGTCTGTCTTCTAATCAGCTAGCATTTATAATAAGGTCTTGTGTATTCCAGGCTAGCCCAGGATGATCTTGAAATTCTGATCCTCTTAATTCCACCTCCCGAGTGCTGAGTTTGCATACAGGTGTGCACCACTGTAAGCCTAAAGGTGGTGCGAAGAGAGGCGGAGACACACAGATCTCTGGAAGCCCAAGGGCTAGCCTGGTTTACACAGCAAATTTCTAGGCTAGTGAGAGACCCTGCCTTAAAGAAGATGTGGAAGACACCTGAGAAACAACACTCCAGGTTTTCCTCTGACCTCCACACCTGTACTATGCACCTACATGACACACACACATGCACACACATATACACACATGCATATACACACACATACACACATACATACACATGCACATACACATATACACGCCCAGTTTCAAAAATTTGATTGAGATTTTAGGCTTCTAAACACTTGGTCTATTATGATTTTACTTTAAACACCACAATTAATTTCAAAGTCATATCTTTTCTTTTTCTCAGCTTGTAGGTGAGGGATCAAAAGTTCTTTCAGGGATCTTCTTGCAGCAGCTCTCCAGAGACATCTTATTGATTACTTAGGTTGTGTATCCTCAGTCAGAGATGGAATGTTCTTCATCTGAGCTATCTGAGCCCTGGCATGGAAGTGGAGCATTCCCCACATGTGAAAACACGGGCAAGCTGGAAATAGTGCATGGGGTAACTTTGAGCTGTGTGTGTGAGCGGGAGAGGCAGCCACGAAATACAAATGAACTCCACATTTAGACGTGAGTCCCATCCTGAGATCTCATTATGCACATGTAAATATTGCCAAACCCGAACTAACCCCAAATCTAAATTCCTGCTGCCCTTGAAGTGTTTTGGATGAAGACTGCTCAGCCTGTATAATAATTTGATTTGCCTGAATAACTCATTAGATTAACTCTGGTGAACAGTTTCTTCTTTTTCTTAAAAAATATTGCTTGCTTACGTGTGTGTGTGTGTGTGTGTGTGTGTGTGTGTGTGTGTGTGTGTGTGTGTGTGAAAGACCTTATTAAGTCGACTTGCACACACATGTATACTGGCTAGAACAGGGTGTCAGATCTCCTGGAGCTGGAGTTATAGATAGGCATGAGGTGGCCAGTGTGGGTGCTGGGAACTGAATTCTGGTGCTTTAACTGTGGAGCTGTCTCTGAAGTCCCTGACAGAAACTGTGACGCTGTCTCTGAAGCACCTAACAGAAGGGGTCTTGTCACCTTTTGAGGGCACCAGTGGGCACCACTTGCAATCCCAGCAAAGGGGAAGGGGTGTCTGAGATGGGCTTTGACTCCTCCCGACAGTAAGAGTGTAAAATTTCCAGGTAGCTAGATAAAAATGGAAGTCCTTATTTATATATTTAGGCTCTTATATATTCATTTCTTTTTAAAGTAACATGACTTTATAATTCCACCTGTTTACGGCAAAGCTGCAAAGCTGATGTAGGCCCAAAGCATGGGAGGAAACATCCTCCTGCTCCCGACCAGCCTCAGAGAAGCCACGTGTCTCTGGTGCCACAGGACTCCAAAGGCCCCAGCTGCCCCCTGGGAGCTGGTGAAATGCAAACAAGCTTTGTGAAAGATTTCCTAGCCCTCTGATCATCCACTTGTGTGACCTCACTCAGGAAAATGGGAAAACAGAGAGAGCCCAGGAGGATGGGATGAGCACGTGAAACAAGTACTCAGGGCTGCAGCGCCAGGAGCCTGGAGACCATGGATGGAGGAGCTGAAGCTCAGGGTGTGTGATGAGGCAGTTTTGAAGACGGGTGTGTGTGTGTGTGTGAGGGGGCTAACACTTTTCTCTCCCCCTCTCTCCTTCCCGCCTTCCTCTCTCTTCTTCTTCCTCCCTGCCTGCCTCCCTTTTAAGATTTTCAAGGTCCCCTTCTCTTCCCTCCACCCTATCTGCCCACAAGGGTATTAGCAGAGTTAAGAAAGCAGGTCTCTGGGGGCACTTACAGGTTTCTGTGCCATTGTGGAGCAGGAAAGCAGGCTGCAATCCCTTTCCCCCTTCTCTGTGTCTCCGTGTCTTCGTGGCAGAATGTTCTGACGTGGCCAGGTTACTTTATGTTCCTTCCAACACTAGGCAGAAAGTGTGAGGACTGGATAGGAACCTGGTCAGCTCTGTGAGTTATTGAGTTATCCACCAGCTTCCTCGCTCCCTCTGAGTGCTATTGCTGACGTGTTCACAGAGGGGAAAACCAGATTTCTCCGTGTGGCAGTCACCTGTCTGCAGCACGTGGGTGGGGGGGGGCTGAGAGGACAGACAAGTGTTCTGCGCTGACCTCACAGGGGAGGACACACATCTGTTGGCCTGGCGGAGCAGCCAAGGAGTGAGAGCAACCTGGTGCCATCATCCCAAGCACTGGGAGCTATTCACCATGCCCATCTTTGCCGGTGAACACCAGCAGGATTTCCCATGACCACGACAGCTAACCCCTCTATCCCTGCCGGTATTCACCCAGGACCACAACAGTTAACCCCTCCATCCCTGTTTCAGTCCTTTACCTCCTATTGCAGGAGATGTTGGCATGGTTGGACTTGATGGGTGTGTGGTGTAGGCTTCTTATAGCAAAAAGCCGGATCTTCCTTCCTGTGGGCTTGTGGCCAGTGTTCCCTCGCTGGCCTGAACAGCCCTGTAGCATGGTAGCTGACGGGACATTAACTGACTAGTTTCCAATTGTTGATGTGATACTTGATTGTGACCTTAGCGTATCAAAGCAGCACACACTTATTTTCTTACAGTTCTGGAGGTTGTAAATGAAAAGCTAAGCAGTGGGAGGTGGCGGCAAGGTGCACGTCTTTCTGATTCTAGAGGAGAGTTAGCTTCTTGTCTCTTCTGTGTTTTGGAGGCCGTCTGCAGTCGTACTCGGTGGCTCCTGCTCCCTCTTCAGAAGCCAGCTACGTGAGGGCTTTGGCTCTCCCTGACCCTGGTGACCCTTTACATTTTTAAGGACTCGGTTATGCTGGACTCACTCGGATGAACCAAGGTCCTTGCCTCATCTTCAGGCTAGTGGACTATGAACATAAGTGACCTTGGTCTTGGAATCTGGCACACTGACTCGCAGATTCTGAGTAGGGGGAGTTTAGGTGGCCTTAGGGGATCATAATGCTGCAGAATGGCTGGGCTGTACTGTCTGTCACTGACTCACAGATTCTGAGTAAGGGGAGTTTAGGTGGCCTTTGGGGATCATAATGCTGCAGATTGGCTGGGCTGTACCGTCTGTCTCACACCTTAACTTCATTGCTCACTAAAACCCAGGCTTGTGGCGGCCTCTCTCACTCCAGCACTTCCTTGTTGGTCTTTCCTGGGGTTATCTCCCAAATCACCTGTTTGTGCAGAAACTCAAACCCCTCCCAAAAGAGAATCCTGAGGTGAGGCACCAACCCCAGAGGCCAGGTGTCAGCAGAAGAAGGTGTCTGCGTATGTCTGTGTGTGAGGTGTGTCTGGGTGTGAGCGTGCACATGTGTGTAGCTGTGCACACCTAGCACAGGATGTCTGAGTGATCTTCGGGGTCATCTGATATCTGCACTGCCATCCTCTCCCAGGCTGCAGAACCAAGCGCAGAGTCGCATGCAGGAAGGCTGCTGTGCGCACTTTAGCGCCGTCTGATCTGCCTAGCAGCTCCTGCTCCTGACCTGCCCAACCCTGTCTGATGCATCTCAGTCTGGACAGCTTTGCAGTTCAGTCCCCTTTGCCCTAATTAACCCGCATAACCCAATTGTGGGAACAGCCTTTTTTCCCTGTCCTGTCTTTGCAGGATACCTGAGAAGACACAACATAGAAACAGACTGACCCACACACTCGGGATAGTCTGCCTCATGATGAGCCTGAGGTGGCCTGTTGCGTATGGGATCAAGTGCATTTCCTGAAGAAGACAGGCAAAACTCTTCTGTATCAAATAGGGCAGTGAAACAGGAGACATTTTCAATTTCCTTGGTCTTGGGAGGTTTTGGTCTTTACAGAGGGAGGAAGGGAGTCCATTTGACTCCTAGCTGTGACATTTGCGATGCAGCTGTCTTAAGCCCAGTTTCCTTACCTAGAGCCCAGTTTCCTTACCTGGAGAGCAGCAGACTAGGCTGAGGAAATCAAGAACCAGCAGTGGGCTAGCCTGGTATTTGGGGCTTCTGTTTCTTCTGAGGGCTCTGTTGTCTGAGCTGCTGTTTCCTGGAATGTGGCTGAAGTCAGAGATGTCTTCCTCTCGTGGCCCACAGGTCTGTGCTGGCTGTTAGCAGGAAGTTCCCGGGCATGTCTTTGCACATCCCCATGGAGCTGTAACTGCCAGCGTGTCCTCTCAATGTGTTATGGGGATGCCCTTGGCTAGGCAGAGAAGTCGGAGGGAGAGACACCGAATCTGCCGTGTCTTCTGTGGGCTGGACTTGGAAGTTGCAGAGCTGTTTCTACCTATCCAATTAGTTCTTATCTTAGTCTGTTTTCTATCTATGCTATGGCAAAGACAGCTAAGAATGGGTAATTCATCAAGGAATGGGGTTTACTTTCTCATGGTTTTGGAATTCCTAGCTGTGTGTGGGCCGTGTGACAGAGCTGACCCGACTCTAACCAGCTCTCCGGAAAATGGAAGTTGAAGCTCTGACAACACAGCCGAGCTCTCTTTCGAGAGCCTGGGCCGGAACCACGCAGCTCAGCCACCATCGACGTCTAGAGTAATAGAGACTTTCCAGAGACAAAATATTATTGCAAGCGTTGGAATTTGCAATCACTTTTTATGTTCAGCCTTCCACAGAGAGGCCTTCTTGTTGTGTTATAACAGGGCAGCAAGCACCCATGGTTAGAAACAGCAAGCAAGCAAAAGCTGACATTTACAAAGCTACTCTGTGATAGCCCAGTCACTATGTGGTTAACCCCAAGGACTTAGGCATCTCTAAAGGTTTCAATAAGGATCTCCACCTCTTGCTCTCTTACAAGGAGACCAATACAGTACTGTATTATTTGTGTTTTAATAAATAAAGCTTGCCCGAAGATCAGAGGGCAAAGCCGCCACACTAGTCAGTCACACAGACCAGGCAGTGGTGGCACACACCTGTAATCCCAGGACTCAGGACACAGGAACAGATAGATCTCTGTTAGTTCAAGGCCATCCTGGGATACACAAGATTAAATCTGTCTAAAAGGGAAACAGAGCTCACAGAAGAGTGATCCCAGCACTTGGGATCCCATGTTTTTAATCACAGCACTAGGGAGGTGGAGACAGGAGAGATATGACTGGGTGGAGAGAAGAGTCTACAGGGGAAGAGACAGGAATTTAGTGGAGTTTGTTGTCTGAGGTTGGTGGAGAGCATCGCAGGATCACCCCTTTGTCTGGGCCTTGGTAGAGCTAAGGTCTTGCTAGTGACTCGGCTGCTTTGCTTTTCTGATCTTCAGTTTGAACTCCAGTCTCTGTCTCTGGGTTTTGATTATTCATCCTACAGACCAACCTTGAGCACCAGTTTGGGTGAGGAAGGTGATCCTACAGCAGCTGTACTGGTCCACCCTGGTAGTCTTGGGGGTGAGTATCAAGAGACAAGGACTCCAACGTAGCTCTCAGAAGCCATATTTTGATTGACATGTGGCTCACAAAGCACTGACCTGAGTACTGCAGACCCGACTACTGTTTTGATCATGGAGATAGACAGTTCAGTCACAGCACCCCCAAGTTCCTCCTGAATGAGTTTGCTCACTGCCCACCGGGGCAAGTGCCAACCTACATGAGGAATAAGGGACACGGGAGCCTGGGGAGTGACTGCGCTTGAATTCACTAACCTACAGTGGCCAGTTGAACAGACACTGTGCAAAATAGATTTCTGAATACATCCTTCTGGCGACAGATGCCGAAGAGCGGGCATGCGTGTTCGTGCTGAACAAACGAGGTTGGCTCCTTCTTAAGGAACAAGGAGTGGAGTCATGTGCTCTTGGAGCCACTAGAGTGTCCACGGTGCCAAATCCTGGCCCAGCTGGTGACTGGCAAGACCTTATGAGCTTAAAAGCAGGACAGGCTCTGTAGAAATATTGCCTTTGGAGCTGGGGAGATGGCTCAGATGAATGCTTGGCACTCAAGCATGAGGGCCCGAGTTTGATCCCTAGCACCTAAATAAGAAGTCAAGCAAAGCAGTTTGTGCCTGTGATCCTAGTGTTGGGGGTGGAGATGGGAGGCTCCCTGGGGCTTGATGGCCAGCCAGCCTAGCCAAACTGATGAGCTCCAAAGTCGGTGAGAAACTCTGTGTTAAAACACAGGGTGGAGAACAATTGATACCTGATGTCAACCTTTGGCATCTGTATGACGGTACACATACCGCACACACACAAAGATGTGCACATGCATGCATCATCCACACACATCAAAATAACAAAAGCATTGCTTTTATTGTGACAACAATGATGGCAGTGGTAATTAATAAGAGATGGCCATTATACGACAAGCATCCAACCACTTTGAAACTATGATCCATCAGGTTCAGTGTGGGTGGAGATAAGACCCTTCTTTGCAACTCCTACAGGACCTTCCTTTCCAAGAATTAACACTGGGGAATATCTATTGGTTCCTTCATGAGTCCTTCATTATATTCACAGCAAGCTCCTGAGACACAGTCATGAGCACAGGTGGAGTTGTTCCTCTGTGGCAGAGTCATAAATCAACTCGGCACCATAGGTTTGATTTCTGCCCAGTCTTTTGCACCTTTTGGGTGTGTGGCTAGACTGGCTTATCTTGTGTTTCCTAGTATCTCTATTGCTTGGTCATCTGTGGTGTTTTTCCATCTTAACTTGCTTCATCGATCAGTCATATTTAAAATTAAAACAAAAATAGAAATGAAAAAATGGGAGTAGATTTCCAAACACATCATTCTGTTCACAGAAGCCAAGGAGCCAGGCATCTTCTTCTGGGGTCTCTAGGTATCTTGGGAGAGCTGGGAGGGTATGAGTTTGGGGGAACACATGCGTGTGGTTGACTGTGCAATCAATTAGGGGTCATTTGCAAGTGTTGATGGAAGTAAGGGCTCTGTAAAGATCCCCCTACACCTGGGTCACTTCCCAGGGAGGAAGAGTTTGGCCTTCACTGATAGACTTTGGATCCTGGGTTGAGTCTGTTCATCTGGGGTGGGGGGATCCCTAGAGAGGGGAATCGTATTTTATTTTCAAACTTTCTTTCAACAAACTTTGTGTTGGTTGAGGGTAAATGATTTATACACAGAGAGACACACACACTCACACACACCGTGTGGATTCATTTTTATATCTTATTTGCATTTATTCATTTCCAGGAGGCATCTGGTTCAACATAGGAAGAGAGGGAACCCAACCGGGTAGAACTGTTTTGTGTGGCTTGGTAAAAATTGGGAGGAGAGCCTGAGGCATGTGTCTTCTTGGGTCCTGGCAGTTTTACTCTTCCAAATTAAGAATTGGTCAGGGATTTGGAGGGCCAGTTTTAGCTTTCCCGCTCAGGATTCTCTGATGGAGTTCTCTGCCTGATGAGCATCATCCCTTCTGAATCAGGATGACTAAGCCATTGAGACACTGGCCTAGAAACTGTCCTGAGTAGCTCCCAGGACAAGGTATGACCTTGGCAAGGCCAGGGGAATGAATATCGTTCTTGGGCTTGGCTGTGACTTCTCTGTCACCATCCGCAGATCCCTGGTACCGTAGGGTGCCAAGTTGCCTTCCACATCTATAAATTCGTCCGTACCGAAGAGGAAGCAAGGGAGGAAAACTTTGGAAGGCGTAGCCCTTGTGAAGCAAGCTGTGCGGGGGTTATGTAAAGATTATCTGCATTTCATGAGGTTTTTATGGTATCACAGTGTCCAGAGAGGGAAGGGCGGTGAGAACCCGGGGACTACCTCTCCGTAATCAGTTCCATAGCACAGAGAACAGGTTGTTCAGAGCAGACAGTGAATTTGCCGCTCACGTCACCGCTATGACAAGACCAAGGCTGTCCACTATGCATGATTTTTGAAACTCCCTTAAAATAGTTTTTTGTTTGTTTGCTTGCTTTTTGAGACCGGGTTTCTCTGTGTAACAGTCCAAAGTGTTCTGGAACTCACTCTGTAGACCAGGCTGGCCTTGAACTCACTGAGATCCGCCTGTCTCTGCCTCCCCAGTGCTGGGATTAAAGGCATGTGCCACTATCGCCCAGCTTCAAAGTAGTTTTTAATTATTACAAAGTGTGTATGTGGGGGGCTGGAGAGATTGCTCAGTGGTTAAGAGCATTACCTGCTCTTCCAAAGGTTCTAAGTTCAATCCCCAGCAACCACATGGTGGCTCACAACCATCTGTAATGAGGTCTGGTGCCCTCTTCTGGCCTGCAGACATACACACAGACAGAATATTGTATACATAATAAATAAATATTTTTAAAAAAAGTGTGTATGTGTGGATCTGTGTGTCTGTGTGCACAAAGTGCATACGTTCTCTGCAAGAGCAGCAAATGCTCTTAACTACTGAGCCAGTACTCTAGTTCCCAAATAAATGTTTTTTTGTTGTCAGTGTGTTTGCATGCAGATGTATGTACACATGTGTGCAGGTGTATGCAGAGGTCAGAAGTTGATGTCAGACATTTTCATCCGATCTTTTGAGGTAGGGTCTCTCAAAAACCAGTGAACCCCAGGGATTCTCCTGTTTCTGCCTCCCCGGCTGGCTCATAACCAAGCCTGGATTTCTTTTTAATGGGTGCTGGGTCTTGACCTCAGGCCTTCACCTTGGCATGACACACATTTACCGGCTAAGTCATCTCCCTGACCCCAGGAAACATATTCACCTTATCCCCAGCAGGATGGAGATCAGAGAGGAGAAAGTCCTTGGGTAGCTTTTCTCCTTTTCTTTTTTTTCTCTTTTCCTCTTTGGTTTCTCAAGACAGGGTTTCTCTGTAACGTTGGAGCCAGACCTAGCACTCGCTCTGTAGACCAGGCTGGCCTCCAACTCGCAGAGATCCGCCTATCTCTGCCTCCCAAGTGCTGCACCACTGCTGCCCTTGGGCAGCTTTCGAATATACAAACCCTCTCTTGTGGAAGGAGGAAGGACAGTGTGGTGGGAAGAGGGCAGTGCTCTCTCTCTCTCCATTTCTCTCTCCATCTTCTTTTCTCTCTGAGCTCTAGAGGGCTGAGTGGCTAAGTTCACAGAAGCCCTTTGGACTTGGCCGCTGAATTTGGAGCCTTGCTGGGGAGAGATGGCAGGGAGTCCTCAGGGACACCGGGAAGGATAATGGTCTAACTACAGGAAACGGGACTGGCACAACCCGGTAAAGTGGGCGATGTGTCCATTTTACAAGGAGAGGGCTTTTTATGAAGCTTTCTGCTTGCTGGGGTTATGAGCCTGAGCCTCCACACCTGGTGACTGATAGAAACCTCTGTATTTCCACAGAGAATTTTATTGTAGGGATCTATAAGCGTGGAAACGAAACACGGACAAGGATGGCGGAGCAGACACATGCATGTTGTAGGCTAGACTAAAGGGAGCACAGATTTTTACTAGGATGAGAATGAGCCCCAATGTGATGCGGTGAAGACGCAGTCACTGGTCATTGTGACCAGTTATTAACAGGCTACAGACTCTCAGCGACTTTGTAGGTGTGTGTATGTGCGCCTGTTCTACATATATGTATGTGAACGTGCTGTGCTCTTGTGAACTCTCTGCCTTACTCCCTTGAGGCAGGATGTCCCATTGAATCCAGAGCTAGATGGGCAGCCAACCCCGGGGGCCTTCTGTCTCCACCTCCACGTGAGTCTGGCAAATCCTCAGCGTCACTGGGCCTGCTGCTATTCTATGCATTCAGTATTATTGGTCCCCAGCTCACTTCAGCCTGGAATGGACAGGGCATGGCTGGATGCTTCTCTTCCTAAGACAGCCAGGGGGCCAGCCATGTTCTCCTTGCTAAAAGTCCTGCATGGCTGACTCGGATGGTGAGCAAGGGAGTGCGAGGAGACCTGGTTTCTTTGTGGATGGCTGCCAGAGCCTCATTAAACTTACTCAGATTTATTTCACATCCTGGATACCTGAGTTGGTTCTTATTTTTTACATCATTCAGGGGTCATTTCAGAAATGGAAAATTACGGCTTCCCGATTTATACAGACCCTCATTTCTCTATTCATTTTCCCCGGTCTCGTGCTTCGTGCTCCTGGTCTCTAATTTATTGCTCTCTAAGTAGCAGGTGTTTAAACACTTTTTAATCGGGGGAACTGCAAAGTATAATTGCTGGCTTTGGCAGGCACCAGACCTCAGAGCTCCTGGCTGCCTGATACCTATTCCCCATGCGAAGCCATCCCCCTCCTGAAGTATGGTGTCCAGGTCCCAGCCACCGGGTGTTTGAAGGCCTGTAAGACAGATGCCCCCATTGTTTGACCCTCCACTTAGCATGAAGGGACACATGACAGATCAGTTGTGCTGTCCTGTCTCATTTCGAGGGGACATCTTCAAACTACAGCAACTCCCCTACTTTAATATGTTTCAGTAAAGATTTATTTTTATACTTTCTTTGTTGTCTGAAGTCTGTTACCCCCTGTTGCTGCTGGGGAACTGTCTCATCTAAAGTCTTGCTCAATGGGGTGACAATACTTTGGGAATGTATCTAGGGAGAAGGTGCCATGGCCAGTGTGGTGTGTGATCCGGGTGACAAGCAGCCTGTGACATTAGGGTCTCAGCTGATAACAGCAGACACTGCATTCCTCGGACTCACGCAAATGGCTTTGATTTCATGTTACCTTTTAGTGACATGCTTTACTCACAGGTATATTTGCCTCTAGGTTGGTGGTAACTCGTTACCTAGTGGTTTATGAAAATGAGTTCATCAATACCCCCCAGGTTTAAGGTTTGGCAAAACATAAGGGGTTGAACCCACTGGCTACCCCTTAGTGGGCTACAGTCCCAGCAAGGAGTCGCTGCTACCTCCCCTCCTGAACCAACACTCTCACTATAATGCATCCCTCTCTGCCCATTTCCTGGGGCTCTATCTTTTCATTCTCCTTTGCCGCGCACTGGCCCTGCTCTGAAGTTTTCTCTTCTCTATCACTAGACAGTGATGGCCCAGACACTTTGTCAAACAGAATGAAGTCTAGGACTGCCCAGAGAGGCAGCAAGGCTCACCAGCTCATGAGAAATATGGTGCTCAAGCATTTCATAAAGATGGAGAAATCAGAACGTCACCTGCATGGGCCCCTAAAGCTGGAGTCTTCCTGCCACCCTCTGTGCCTCATGAAAGGTACCATCTTGGAGCCTATTTGAGGGGATGAGTTGGATGCGGTGTCCTGAGGTTCTGCAGTGGCTGGGGAGGCAGAATGGGCCAGTGAACAGGAAACAATCATAAGGCTAGTGGTGTCCCAGCTGTGTGTGTTGACATATTTTCATTATTTTCTACCAGTCTCCAAGTGGTCGCCCAGGAAACACCCGGTGGCCGACATGCTCAGTGGGAGCCTGCTTTGTGGATGGCTACCAGGTACCCCTCGTTCCCTGGGTCACACAGCTGGGTGACAGGGTTGAAACCTGAACAGGTCGTCTACTTCGAAGTCCACACTGGGGGCAACTATGTCAGACCCCAGTTGCTTTGCAGAATGTGATGCCGCACCATAACTAAGGCTACCTCTCTGCTTTGAGATTTAGGACTGAGCTGTGCCCAGGTTTCCGTTTCTACACTGACAGTCAAAGAACACTTGGTTGCTATGAAGGCGGTCAGGCTGGCGGCAGACGCTCTTGTCTCTCCTCCCAAAGGTGCCATGTCTGTCTCCTCCAGCGCAGCGTGATGTGGATACTGTCTAGTGTGTGTTAGTAGCAAACAGAGTGAACAGCAAGCTGAGGCAGGGTCGTCAGATTGGTCACAGTGCTCCTCACTTTAATAAAATGCTTGACAGGACGACTCAGGAAAGGAAGGTTTTATCTGGCTCACAGTATGAAGGTTGTCCACCATGGCAGAGAAGTCCTGGAGGCAGGAACTTGAGGCTGCCGGTCACATTGTGGCCACAGTCAGGAAGCGGCGGTGCATGCCAGTGCTCAGTCCAGGACTGAAGTCCTGGGACAGCGACACCTAGTCTAGGAACTTCTGCACAGACATGCCGTTCTAGTTGATCTGCATTGCTATGATGAGCTGCCCTGACAAAGTAAGGCCAGTGGACAAAGGGGTTGGCATTCCAGGTAACTGTCCATCTTCTGAGGGGAATCAAGGCAGGGATTTGAAGCAACTAGTCACATACATATTCAAGATCAGAGAGAACTAATGCATGCATTCCCAGGACTAAACTAACTTTCTCTGCTGTATATAGTCCAGAGCTCCAGGCCAGAGGATGGGGCCACCTATAGTGGGATGGGTTTCCTAACCAGTAATGAAGACAATGCTCGGCAGTCAAGCCATAGGCTGAGCTGATCTAGACAGTTCCTCACTGGCACTCTAGGTTGTGGGTCTAGACTGTGTCAAGATGATGATTAGAACAAGCCCAGAGATTTGTGTCCTCAAGGGGACAGTCTATGTTAACCATGGCAGAAGCGTATCTAGATCGTGAGCTTTCAGAAAAGGAGCAGCCACACAGAGAGACACGTGGGCGTGATGCCAAGGTGGATCAGGGAAGCTGAGTGTCTGCGACCAGTGTGTGTCCTCAGTTGGTTCCCCTGTGGCCCCCAGATTCCCCACTACCTGCACACCCCACCTGCACACCCACTTTTCTAGTACCTTCCTTTCTTTTCACTGAGTACCACACATTTCCCTTTAAAAATAGCTTTGCATTGATTTAAAACATAGTTCATGTTCACTGTGGGAATCTGAGATGGCATAGGCAAGCAGAAGAGAGAAAGGGAAAAGTCAGACACATTAACCTTCTGTGAGCTCTCTCATTCTTCAGACATTGGGTAGCTAGATCAATGACCTTTTATGATTTTATTTGTTAGTATTTTGTTCAACAAAGAGCCGCTTCACCTCTTTCAACCTGTGAGTATTCCTGGTCCCTGCCCCACCCAGATCCTTTGGGTTGGACACAGCAGACACCTGTGACATTTAAACACATGTGGACTACCTGGCCATTCCTTTCTGTAACATGAGTGCCTGCTTGTTGGGGTTTCTTTTCTACCAAGTTCCCACAGCCGGTAAGTCCCAGAGAAAAATCACACAGAGAGTCTATATTAGTTATAAACGGATTGGCCCATTAGCTCAGGCTTCATATTAGCTCTTATAACTTATATTAGCCCATTATTCTAGAATATGTTAGCCACATGGCTCAGTACCTTTCTCAGTGAGGTAGGTCACATCCAGCTTCTTCGGAGTCTGGACAGGACTGGTGGAGGGGGGCGGAATGGGTTTCCTTCTTCCCAGATTTCTCCTGTTCTCATTGACCCACCTCTACTTCCTGTCTGGTTGTCCTGCCTATACTTCCTGCCTGGCTACTGGCCAATCAGCATTTATTTAAAACGTAATTGTCAGAATACAGAATTGTCCCACACCACTTGTCTATAACGTTTGGAGAGAGAGTGTCTCTCTGCTTTGACCTCCAACACAGCAACAACTCAACCATTTGTATTATTTAGTTTCATTGTTTTGTTTGATATTTTGAGACAGGGTCTCCTTAGGTATCCCTGGCAGACCTGGAACTTGCTATAGAAATTGCTGGCCTTGAACTCACAGAGATCCACCTGCTTCTGCTGCCTGTGTGCTGGGATTTAAGGTGTGTGCCACTATACCCGGCTTCATACTGTTCTTATGTGCTCCTCATATACTCTTCTGAAGCCCTACCAAGGTGTAGGCACTCATGCCTATTGGGACCGCTGCAAATGTCCCTCAAGTGCCTTTCTGCACCCGTATCCCCATATAGCTCTTGCTTCACTTTAAAGCTAGTGGCACTTCTAAAATGCAAACCAGGTCACCTCTACTGCTACCAAGTGACTCCACTGTGTGTCTTGCCTACAAGATGAGGTACAGAGTCACGGTTTCACCAGCACACTCTCTCTGACTCTCATTCCCTCCATACCCTGCAGCCGTTCTGGGCTGCTTTCTTTATGTTGTCCATTGGTGCTCCTGCCTAGGAAGCAGAGCTGCCTGCACTTGCTCGTCATCAGCGTTCCAGTGAAGAATGCTCCTATCCCCAGGTCTCAGCATAGACCCCACTTCCATCATCTTAGTAGATGAGGTTGAGGGTTGCTGCTGTGATCCCCAAGGCCTTAGGTCTCCTGGCCACCAAGCAACAAATCTGATGCCAGCAGCATAGCCTCCTCTCCTCCCTTTGCAGTCTCTGACTGACTAGGGCAGGAGACTTCTGGAGTCTTAAACCAAGTCAGACTTAAATCTCTCTAAGTGCTATGTGCTTTCAGGGCCAGTTCTGGTCTCCTTTCTCCTCCCACAAACACCATCTTCTTCACACAATAGCATCCTCTGCCATCTCAGTAATCATGGAAGGGGGAGGTGTCCTAGGAAGACAGAATACTGGTGTTAGATGCTAGAAAGGGGATAGGATGCAAAACCCAAACTTGGCCAACTCCAGAAAAACAGAATCAATGAGGTGTGTGTGTGTGTGTGTGTGTGTGTGTGTGTGTGTGTGTGTGTGTGTAAGACCTTATTAAGTCAACTTACATTAAAATAAGAACAGTGGCCTTATACCTGGGAGGCTGAGAAACCAGCAGTTCCCTGATCCTAGAGCCTAGGTGCCTCGGCAGTTGGAGTAGTCCCACAGTGGTTGTCACTCCAGGGAGGACACAAACCCAGTAATCATTTTGACCAGAAGGCTGGGTGCCTCTGCAATTCCAATCTACAACTGAAAAAGTAGAAGTTTCCTAGTCTACAATAGAAGCCTGAAGATGCTGGTACTGCTATCAGGGAAGAAATCATCATCATCATCACCACCACCACCATCATCATCATTAACACCACCACCACCATCATCATAACCATCATCATCATCACCATGATCATCATCATCACCGTCATCATCATAACCATCATTATTATCATCACCATCACCGTTATCACCATCAACATCATCACCATCACTATTATAACCATCATCACTATCACCATCATCATCATCATCACCATCACCACCATCATCATAACCATCACCATCATCACCATCATCATCATCATCATCATCATCATCATCATCATCATCATCATCATCAT
>NC_022010.1:68502364-68524011 GCF_000317375.1 Microtus ochrogaster
AGGGCAATCTTCCCACATCAATCAAGGCAACCAGGCAGTTCTTCAGGTGAGGCCCCCTACACAGGTGATTCTAATTCTGGTAAGCTGGTACTGAAACCAACCATAGTACCAACTAAAATGAGCTGCTTGCCTTAAACAGTGCTCATGCTGGCAGCTTCACTGATCTATCAGCAGATCAGCCTCTCCATGACTCCAGGCCTGGGGGATTTAGTCAGTACTAGATGCTCAGCAAAGGTACTCGTCACAGCTGGGCAGTGCCTCAGGTGTCACTGAGCTATCCCTGTTTTCTCTCCTTCCATCTGCCTGACTTCCCAATGAGGAAAGCCAGTGAGGACTGGGACTTTGTCTTGTCTGTCTGCAACAGATCCTGGTGTGGAGTAGGCTAAGAAAATTCTGTCCTAAAGAGTTCATTAATATAGTGGGGTAATGATGTCACTAATATAATGCTCTAGTTTTGTTTTGGGGTATGTGTACGTGTGTCCCCATGTGTGTGCATACATGGCTTTGTGCCTGTGTGTGTGTGTGTGTGTGTGTGTGTGTAAAAGAGGAAGAGAGAGGAAATAATTTGTAGCTGTGAAAGGTTCCATGAATTTATATCTTCCAATAAAACCTGCCAACTTGCCTGGCGATGGTGGTGCACGCCTTTAATCCCAGCACTCAGGAGGCAGAGGCAGGCAGATCTCTGTGAGTTAGAGACCAGCCTGGTCTACAGAGCTAGTTCCAGGACAGGCTCCAAAGCCACAGGGAAACTCTGTCTCGAAAAACCAAAAAAAAAAACAAAACAAAACAAAACAAAAAACAAAACCAAAACCTGCCAACTTGACACCCCCTGTGTCACCTGAGAATGAGTCTCAATTAAGAGATCACCTAGATCAGACCAATAATGTCTGTGGGTGATTGTCTTGATTGTTAATTGACATATGAAGCTGAGGAGTACAGCATTTCCCAGGCAGGTGGTCTAGATTGTAGAAAATCTGGTTAAGGCCAGTTATGGTGGTTGGTGGCACGTGGCATTAATTCCAGCACTTGGGAGGCAGCAGTAGATATATTTGAGTTTGAGGACAGCCTGGTCCGCAGAGTGAGTCTCAGGAGCCAGGGCCACACAGAAACCTTGTCACAAAAAAACAAGAAGACAAAACAACAACAACAAAAATCTAGTATGTTTTGCAACAACAATGTGGCAAGATTTGGAATAAACCAGCAAACAGCATCCTCTCATGACTTTTGCTTCAGCTCTTGACTGGGTTCCTTTCCCCAACTGTGGGCTATTACCTGGCAGTGTGAGCCAAACAAAACCCGTTCCTCCTCTAAGTCGTTCTTGGTGGAAATGTTTTCAGCACAGGAACAGAAAGCAAAGTAGGCCACTCCACAACTTCATAACATAAGCTTCTATGCTGTTCTTTTGCATTTTATTGTATTTTTTTATTGTGTTCAGGAGCGTGTGTGCAAATGTCCGTAAGTAGGTCAGAGGACAACCTTAAGTATTGGGTCTCACCTTTTGCCTTGTTTGAGACAGGATCTCTTGCCTGCCACTGTCTGCACCAAGCTAGCTGGTGTAGGATTCTCCTGTCTCTGCCTCCTATCTCACCATACAGAAGCTGGGGTTACAGATGTGTGCTACCACATCTGGGTTCTTCGGGGGTTCTAAGCTCAGATCCTCAGGTTGCTGAGGCAAACACTTTATCCACTCACTTGCTTTTTTTTTTTAAGGTGCACTAATTTGAATCATACTTTTTGTTGTCTTTTTTCCTTTTCTTATTGTGACTTCCTGGAAGAGAACAGCCTTTTTTTCTATCGGTCTTGCAGGTGAAATCCCAAAGGCAGGTGTATTAGTCAGGGTTCTCCAGAGGAACAGAACTAATATGATAAGTATATGCCTGGCTAGAAATTATGGCAGTGCGCGGAAACACAGTCTGTCTTTTCCAGAGCTTGACTTTCCAAACACTGAATGCCCAGCACTGCCAAGTTCCCTGTACACAGAGTTCATTTCCAGAGCTGTGGAGATTCACCCACTCTTTCCTACTCGTCTAGGGTGGAACTCACCAGTGTACCTTTGTGGGCAGACACTCAAGCTGTGCTGTCCTGGGCACTTCCAAACTTGCCTCTTGATAGGGAAGACCTCTCTGAACGCTGGTTCAGGGACACCCAGTCACGATGCCGCTACTAACTGTACATCACCAGTTCCCCAACTCTCAGAGATCACACTCGTGCTGGCTAGTTCTGTCAACTTGACACAATCTAGAATGGCCTGGGAGGGGACTTTCACAGAGGTGCTGTCTAGACCAGGTCAGCCTGTGGCATTGTCTGTGGCAAATATATTGATAGATAATCGATGTAGAAGAATCTATCCATAGTGAGCATCACCATTCCCTATGCAAGAGATCCTGGACCATGGAAGTGTAGAGTGGGCTGAGAAAATAATCATGCATGCATTTGTTTCTTTCTGCTCTTTTTTAAAACACTTATTTACTTATTATGTATACAATATGCTGTGTGTATGCCTGCAGGCCAGAAGAGGACACCAGACCTCATTACAGATGGTTGTGAGCCACCATGTGGTTGCCGGGAATTGAACTCAGGACCTTTAGAAGAGCAGGCAGTGCTCTTAACCACTGAGTCATCTCTCCAGCCCTTCTTTCTGCTCTTGATTGTGGATGTGTTATAATAAGGCGAGCTGCTCTGAACTCCTATGGCCTTGACCTCCTCACACCAATGGACTATCATTCAGAACTGTGAGATAAAATAAACCCCTTTCTCTCCCTCTAGTTTATTTTTAATCACAGCAACAGAAATGTGCCCATGCGCATGCGTGTGTGTGTGAGTGTGTGCGTGCATGCATGTGTGTGTACGTTAGCAGACAAGTTGTGCGAGTTGTTCTTTCTTTCCTCCCCACACTATGGGCTCCTGAAACGGAACTCAAGTTGTCAGGCGTTGTGAGAACAGCCTGTGCCTGTGGAACCATCTTGCTGGCCCCAGACCTTTGAGTTTGTAAAATAAATATCAGCAATGGATAAACACACAATAACATGTTCTTATAGATCTGGTAGTGCCAGGACGCATAGTTGTTAGAGAGTCAGAGTCAAGAGCACACCCTGAGTGTCACGTGTCCTCTTAGGAGGCATTGGTATTGGAAATCCGAGATACAGGTGAGCATGGACAGAGGCAGAGAGAGGCTAAGGGTGACTCCTAAATGGGATTTCAGCATTAGGAAGTTTCACAGGGACTAGGTATGGCAGGAAATACTTTGTGCCCTTGAGTGGGCTGTGCTCTTACGCTGCTGCGTTCCCTTTCCAAATCTGCAGAGAAACATTACTGTCTGGGAATGGGGGTGCCTCCCTCTCTGTGATTTTCTTGGCTTTTCCTGCTGCTTTGAAAGATTCTGCCTTTTCTAGCACCCAGCGAGTTTGGTCATTTCCAATTTCCCCCGCTCACTTCTGAAAACTAACGGTGCTGGATGCCGACGGCTGTGTGAAGAAACTAAGAAAAGTCTTTACGGTTTCTCTTACCCGTTTTTCAGTTGCCAGCATGTTCCTCCGGATATGTCCCAGGAAATTCTTTGCCACAAGAGATAAGTGAGCATTGTTTTCTGCTTGGCCTGTGAACTTGACATGCTCAGTTTTACCCAGACTTTGGCCAGCTGAATTCAAAACAAGAGCTCAAGCTTCCTGGAAACATCTGGCTTTCCCTTGCCATCTGGCTTGGGCTTGGTAACGATCAACTGTTATTTCGTGCCATGTTATTAACCTTTATTTTACATTATTCATCTCTCTTGGAGAGAGGACTTGAGTTTTATCAGATCGCCAGTTTTCTGACCCCTGTCCCTTTAATAACAGTGTGGCTAACACAGTTTTTGTTCTCAGGAAATGTTTCACATCTACGTCTCCAGGCAGGGTCATTTGATACAGAAAGTGTTTATCCAATGTATGTTTCATGAGGAAACATACCAGAGTTTTATTAATGTAAACTATGCTGACTTTCCAATTGCTGGTGGGAATGCAAACCTGTGCCATTCCTTTGGAAGAATCTGTTGAACCTAGCTGTCCACAAAGTCTGTCTCTAGAGATCCCACTCCCGGGTGTGTGCCAAGCATGAATATGTACCCATATCTGTAAAAGAACAAGTTCAGCAGAGCTCACAGTAGCCTTGACTCTGATAGCTCCAAGTGGGCAAGTGCTCAGATGCCACACAGTGCAATCCAGTGCATCAGAAGAAGGGGCAAACCACAACCACAGGCTATGACAGCACCATATCTCTCAAGCCTATTACTGGGTTAAAAAAAAAAGTTGTACACAAAAACATACACTTGCATGTGTTTCCAGATGTATAATGTTCTCAAAGAGACACAAAAATGTTCATGGACTGAGAAGTTGGGATAATGGCAACTCTTGGGGGAGAATCAGTGACGGGGGAGCATAGAGCAGATTCTCCCAGGGGAAGGTCGTGTCCATCTTGTTACCCGTGTGCTGGGTCCTCAGCTGCATCTCCTCTGAGAAGATTCTTCACCGTATACATACTTCATTTAATTGACTTCTTTGGGTCCTGAAGAATTAAAGAAAGAAAGCAACAGAATTAACCCTGAACATAGCAATAAAAGTAAATGAGATAAAATTTTCCATAAAAGGATAGCACTCCTGTGAGACAAAACAGAATAACTCAGTGGTACGGCACTTGCCTGGCATATACAAGTCCTTGGGTTTGGTGGCCAACACCACAGAAAACAACAAAGTAATGAACAGTACTCTATGACTGTGTCTAAGTCAGACAAAGATATCATTTCTTAGTGGCTTTCAACCAACGTTAAGAAGAGTAAGAAATTTCACAACCCTAATTACATCCTACCCCTTTCTCGGGAGTGAAACCTTTCCTCTCTGAAAGCAGCTCTCTCACAGGAATACACAGAACATTGCTCAGCCTCTGTGCTTGGTGGTGTCTTCTGAGACTGTCCCACCCTCTGTCACCTGCCACCTTGATCTCCACTCTCGGTGGACAGCGTTCTTCCCGCATGATGGCCCCCACGGTTGCTCCTCATTTCCGCACAGGGTACCTGGACTTCTATTTGGCTTCAAAGATGTTTTCTGTCTCAGCTCTTGTCGAAGAGTAAAGTCCTGGGGTGCCTGAGTCTTCCCTTCTCTGCAAGTGCATCTCTGGAACCTAGGACCACGCACTTGTGACGTCTGAGAAACAGCCACTGTGGACTTCCCAGGTGACTGAGTGGTGCTTCTGAGTGCCTGAGTTGTGAAAGTCACTCTGAGGAACCCCGTCCTACCTTGAGAAGCATCTCTCTAGCGCTGGATCTACGCCCAAATGGAATCCTTTGCCTCAACCCCATGAACTATAGGGCATTTTGGAGTTGATTTTCTGTCCATATATTTTCAAAATTGTCTCATCTGACTCCAAAGACTCCTTTATACAGCCTGTACCACTTCATCCCCAGCCACACAGGGGCAACTTTCCTGCCATCAGACCGAGGAGGTGGATTTGAGTCATGGCTTGTGCCATGCTGTGTTTGTCACAGGGGAAGAGAAAGCAGTCAGGGTTTTTCTATTTTTAACCTCATGATCCCAGTTACTGGTGGACAAGAGTAACAGCTCTCAACATCAGCGCAAACAAAGCCATTTCACTTTTTTTTTCCTCCCCGATCATGAACTCTGTTTTTTTCCTGGAAACTGGGTTTTCTGAACATTCTCGTGTGCTGAACATTCAAGCGCACTGAGTATCCGGCACTTAATCCCGAGATTATGGAGTTCTCTGAAAAATGAGTAAGACCATTATTTTTTTTTTGTCAGATAGGTTTTCTCCCCCTCTTAAAGTGCCCCAGGGTTTGACAAGCTTCGCTGTGATTGTCAGAGGGTTCAGAGTTCACACTTGGCAGGATCATGCTTCATCCAGAGAAGGAATTTTCCAGATGGTTTGGAAGGCTGAGGGCAATATTTGGGAGACCAGGAAAAATTGTCGGCATAGAATTGATTGGTAATGCCTGGTCAGTCCTTTGCTTTCACCTGGTTGTCTTCTGCAAACCCTTCTGCTTCTCCTCCTGCGGTTAACCTCCTCCCCTGCATCTTTTAGAGGTAACTTTAAACACCGGGGTTGTTTTCCTGAAAGATTTCTTTGTTAGCTAGACTCAAGCAGTTGCCATTTTTGTAGATTTAAAACGCCCACATACCTGTCTTTTCACATGGCTTAACCTAAATGTTGGTTCTGGGAACTGTATTAATGGATCCACCAAGCATTTGTTCAACTCTTATGTGTTCAACACAAAGCAGGGCCATGAGATACAATAGGGCACAAGACGCAGCCTTTGCCCTCCAGGGGTCTCACAACAAGCAGGCATGGAAACAGGCAATTACAGACATGTGCAGACTCAGGGCTATAGTAGGGCATGGCAGCCTAGTGGGGCGCTTTGCGGGGGCTGGATAGGGAAACAGTGGTCCTGGCAGACCTGGGGGACAATTAACAGGGCAAGGTATGAGAGCTTTTGGGATAACATTCCTGCATGTAATGTTCCCAAGTCTGGGGGCCCTCTGAGCAGCACCTGCTCAAGTGGGGTGTAAATAGAGAACACAGTGTGGTTCTGGGAAACACCAGGGGTGGGGGGAAGATGACAGGGTGTCATGGACCATTCTGTAGTTTGGGAGGCGACTCCAACAGCAACAGCAATAGGAAGGTGGGTTTTGGACCAGAGGTGACTTAACAGCCCTGTGAGCCATTGGTGGGATTAGACGAGGGACAGATTAGTACCAGAACAGTCTGAGTGTTGAAAGCCCAAGCTCACTGTTTCCTTTCCTGCTGATGTTTTTTCTTGTTCCTAAGTGGCTTTCTGTATCCGATTTTGGTAAGAAAGCAGTAACAGAAAGCACTGTATCCACGAGAAAGTTCTAGAAGAGACTTGTTTCTGGGAAGTAGCTTGTGAACGTGGCAGATGGGATGATCTCCAAATGCCAAGTGGCTCAGACCAGCAGCCCTGCAGAGGATGGAGCAACAAAGCAGCTGGTGCAGCAGGAGGTGGACTTCCGGTGGCCAGTGGAGTTGCCCAGGAGAATAAGGGTGCATAGGCAGCTGTGGAGTGCTGTGTCCACCCAACAGCTCTCAAACCAGACACATTCTAAACATGGCAAAGATTGCCTTGGGACCAGAAACCAAGCAAAATACCTAGAGGCCGGCCAGTACCCTGGGCAGTCCTTCCCCACTGCATGGGCAAGCTGAAGGGGCACACAGACTTTTGTCCAGAAACATGAGGACAGCACCGAACAGACTTATGGCAGGGCCTCTCATCTTGGAAGATGCCCCTGGCTTTCAGAGGAGAAGGCGCTGGCAGAGAGAACCTATTTAAAATACAGCCTGCATTTTGCTTATAATCTAATATTAACTTCATCCATGTCTCTAAAGCACGTACATTATCTGACCCCATACTGTACCCTGGCTGCTTCCCCAGGCCCCTACTATTTTTCCAGGCTGCTCTAAATTTTCCAGGTTGTTGGAAGCACTGGCAGTTGGGTGGCCTTTGAGAACATCTTACATTAAAGCCAGTCACCCTGAGTTATGTTTTCTCCATCAGCTAAACCTTCTGCACCAAATTGCCCACGGCTGAAACTATTTTCTGATAGATAAATATTTTCAAAGTTGCTCTGTCAAGCCCAGTTTAGAAATGTCAAATTTGTAATGACTGCTCCCAACCGTGGCTTTCCCTCTTAGGCACTTGCTCCCACCACACCGATTCAGAGCAACAAGTCAGTGGGTGGGTGGGGGAGAGCCATACAGTGAGGTGATGTGAGTGCTGATTGTAGCTGTCTTTGCTGACAGTTCACCACCAGCTCGAGAATTCTCTTGTATGATTTTATTTTACATTTTCCCATCCTTATCCTCCGGTCCTGCCCACACACCCAGGTTGCTTTGGCGTTGGTGACGTGTAGGGCACCCAGTAGAGAGCTCATGTTGCATTCTGCCCAGGGAGTCCGCAAAGACCCAGGACAGCACTTTGGTGGGAATTAGGAAGCTCCCATCTGAGAAACTTAGAGAAGGGCAATAGAATAGTTTTTTACCTGGACCGACACACCAGATGATTTAAAAACCAATGTGAAGCTGAGCCCAGAAGGAAATGGAGTTACCTGGGCAGCATCTTGGTGAATTTTTTGTTTCTTTCTTGTTTTTCTGTTCTGTAATCACTCTTAAACAATCACTCATAGTCTTTATATTAATTGTAAATGCTCTGCTAATAGTTTAGGCTTATTGATAACTAGATCTTACATTTTAAGCTAACCCACATTCCTTATTTACACTCTGCCATGTGGCGGCATCTTTATTAGCAGGGCATGTTCATCTCCTGCTCCCTCTGTGTCTGGCGACTCCTCTGACTCTGCCCTTTCTCCTCCCAGCGTTCTCCTAGACTGGCTCTCCTGCCTAACTTTATTCTGTCCAGCTATTGGCCACTCAGCTTCTTTATTAAGCCAATCACAGTGACATGCACTCATACAGTGTAAAGGAATATTCCACAGCACCCACCAAGTTGTTTTCCACACTGGCTGCTTTAGCTGGCATCCCATTATTGCCGGAGGGTACTTGTTTGTTCCTGGATGCCCAGGGATAATCATCAGAAACTATATTAATTAAAACACTGCTTGGCCAAAAGCTCATGTGTATTGCTAGCAGCTCTTCTATCCTAAACTAACCCATTTCTATTATCCTGTGCATCTACACAGCGTTGTGGCCGACCGGCAAAGTTTCAGCTGGCTGCTCACATCTTTCTCCTCTGGCAGCAACATGGCTTCTTCCTGACTCTGCTCCCTCTCTCCATCTTTGTTTGGATTTCCCATCTGGATTTACTCTGTTAAGCCACTGGCCAAAAGCAGCTTTATTCATTAACCCCAATAAGAGCAACACACGTATAGAAGAACTTCCCACACCATTTCTCTTTTTCTGTTTAAATAAAAAGGAAGGTTTTAACTTAAACATAGTAAAATTACATATAACAAAACAGGTATCGAGCAAGAATTATAGTTACAATATTTTTATCTACTTTATCTTTTATCATAACTAAAGAAAACTATAACTATCTGTCTTCAACTCCATCAAAGAATCCAGAAAGATATAATATTACCTAAGTAAATAGGAAGTGCATTGTAAGCAACTTCTAAAACTCTAGAATTGACAGAGACATCTCACTGCCTGGACAGTCACCCAAAGTTCTTCTGTAACATTGCGGGCACCCATCTTCAGCCTACTGGCTCATAGTATCCGGCAGGGTGGTCTACCAGCCAAGTTTGGGTGGGCTCCAGTGGAGGCATCTGTCTCCTGTGGCAGCTACATGGCTTCTCACTGACTCTGCCTTCTTTCTCTCAGCATTCAGTTTAGTTTTCTTGCCTAGCTCTATTCTGCTAAACCACTGGCTGAAACAGCTTTATTCACTAACCAATAAAAGCAGCACATATATTAAAGACTTCCCATACCATCCCACCAACAGCATGCAAGGGTTTCCCTTTCTCTGAATGCTCACCAGTGCTTATTCATTTTTATGTCCCTGGCCGTGCCCATTCTAACCACAGTGAGGTGCAGCAGCTCCTCTGTCATCAACTGCAGCAACAGCTAGGGCACATCTCCTCCATGGATAAGAGAATAATAACAGGATCAATCAGTCAGTGCTGTAAGGAGTCCAGGAGAGGGCTTTGCATACCCGAGATGGGGGCTAAATGTTAAATATATCTTTCCCAAACACACATGCTGAAGTCCAGTGTGGCCATATTCGGGGGTGGGTCTCTAAGAAAGATATCTCACCAGACATCTCAACCCAGCCCACACTTCCATGGAGATGGCTAAGAGAGCCTTCATCAAGAACTTCCACTTCTGGGGCGAGTACCACTGAACATCATTAGTCTGTTATTAGTCTAGTGAAGTCAGTGGTGGAAGAGAAAAGATAGCTCAGTGGTTATGTACGCACGCACGCACGCACGCATGCACACAGGCAGGCACACAAGTTTGCTGTTCCCAGCACTCCCAGGACAGTTCATAACTATCCAAAACTCCAGTTCCAGGAGATCGGGCTCCATCTTCTGGCCTTGGCAGGTACTGCATGTATGTGCTACACTTACGTACATGCTGCAAAACCCTCATACACCATAAATAAACCTTATAGAAAAAGTAAGAGATGATAGTGATGCTGCTGGCAAGATCTGTCTCCTTCAGAGCACTACCAAAGGCTCACACCATCTGGAAGTCTGGGGTCATGGCACACTCCGAAGTCACACCAGCTTTCCATGTGTCTGTTGTCTCTGTGGTTCCCAGGTTTCCACTGAAGAACAGGACTTTAAAGCCATCTCTGAGCAGGACTCAGGTCCCAGCCTGGGGACAGGGCAGGCAGAGCTCATGGCATGTTAATCGGTACCACCACTTCACATCTAACATATTTCCACAATCGCTTTCTTTCATGGAGAGGGCTGAGTGGCCATAAGCACAGAGCAGGGAACTGGGGACGTTGTTTTAAAACAGCCACACTGCCCTCCTGGGGCTTCAACGCTCACTCAGTCTGAGCAGAGCCCTGGGTGCTGTACAGCTGGTGAATAAGTGGTGTGTTATGGGGCATGAAATGACTGCAGCGGGGACCAGAGGCCCGAGGCTGGGAGAGAAGGCCAAGGAGGGCGTGCGACGGTTGCTTTTAAAGACCAACTTGGTACAGTCGAAAATCGCCTGGGAAAAGAGCGTCAGTGAGGATCGTCTAGGTCAGTTGCCCCAAGGCACGTCCATGGGGGAGAGTCGTGATCATAACTGAGGTTGGAAGACTCACCCACTGTGGACGACACCATTCCCTGGGCAAGGGTAGCAGGACTGTATGAGGGAAGCGATGGTGAGCCAAGCACTAGCATTCCTGCATCCACTCACTGCTCTCTGCTCCCGGATATGGTGCAGTGTGGCTGACTAGCTATGGTGCAGTGTGACTGACTAGCTATGGTGCAGTGTGACTGACTAGCTATGGTGCAGTGTGACTGACTAGCTATGGGTTAATGTGATTGACTAGCTATGAGTTAATGTGAATAACTAGCTATGGGTTAATGTGAATAACTAGCTATGGGTGTAATGTGACTAGTTATGTATTAATGTGACTAGTTGTGGGTGTAACATGGGTAGCTATGGTTTAATGTGACTACCTACTCCAGGCTCTTCCTGTCTGACTTTCTCACAGTGATGGGCATGCTACATAAATCCTTTCTCCCTTAATTTAGCTTTGCCAGGATATTTTATCACACTAATAGCAATAATAATAAGAAAAAAGGATTGAGAGTGTTCATTTAGAAGTTCATGGCAGGGCTGGAGAGATGGCTCAGTGGTTAAGAGCATTACCTACTCTTCCAAAGGTCCTGAGTTCAATTTCCAGCAACCACATGGTGGTTCACAACCATCTGTCATGAGGTCTAGTGCCCTCTTCTGGCCTATAGGCATACATGCAGACAGAATGCTGTACCCATAATAAATAAATAAATCTTTTTTTTTTTAAAGTTCATGGCATTGACTTCTTACTTAGCCATGGAGATATTGGCATCTCGTGGCACCTCTCAAACAAGCACTGACCCTGCTGACCTCAGAGAATTTTAACTCTCCACTCCATGGCCAGAATAAAGAGAAGAATCCTATTTCTGAGATACTGACCAAGGGGGAGCAAATGCTCAGATATGTTGGTGGAACAATTCTGCCAGCCACATGGCCACCAGTGGAGTCATGCAACCAGCCACACGGCCATGGGTGAAACTCTGTGCCATCAGCCACGTGGCCACTGATGGAGCCTTGCCATCAGCCATGTGGCCACTGGTGGAGCTGTGCCACCAGCCACGTAGACACTGGTGGAGCCATGCCACCAGCCACGTGGCCACTGGTGAAGCTGTGCCATCAGCCATGTGGCCACTGGTGGAGCCATGCCACCAGCCACACAGCCACAGATGGAGCCTTGTCATCAGACACATGACCATGGGTGGAGCTGTGCCACCACCCACGTAGACACTGGTGGAGCCATGCCACCAGCCAGGTAGACACTGGTGGAGCTGTGCCATCAGCCACATGACGATGGGTGGAGCTGTGCCACCAGCCACGTAGACACTGGTGGAGCCGTGCCACCAGCCACACGGCCACAGGTGGAGCCTTGCCATCAGCCACATGACCATGGGTGGAGCCGGCCACCAGCCATGTAGACACTGGTGGAGCTGTGCCACCAGCCACGTAGACACTGGTGGAGCCGTGCCATCAGCCATGTGGCCACTGGTGGAGCCTTGCCACCAGCCACATGACCAAGGGTGGAGCTGTGCCACCAGCCACATGGCCACAGGTGGAACTGTGCCACCAGCCACATAGCCACTGATTTTTATAATGTATAAGAATCAAGGCTTTTATGGAAATCAGCAGACAGGGCTCAAGGCTGTGTTGTGGAAGTGGGTTAGCCTGAACTGAAGGATGAGTCAGGGCCTTAAAAGAAGTGAAGGGCTCAAGGTTCAGGTGAATGTGGTTCCCTGGAGCAGCAAGGGATAGATTCAGGAACCTCAGGGGATGGCCAAATCTGACCCACAGAATCCTTTGCCAGCTTGTGAGCTGAGAATGGCTTGACATTTCAAACTGATTGGAAAAGAGTCAGCAGAAGGATTTTCTGTGACATGTGAAAATATATTAAAGTCAAATTTCACGGCTCATGAGGGGAGTCGAATGGAGCCCAGTCATGGTTAATCTTGTCACGTGTCTAGGAGATACACCTCTGGGTACATCTGTGGAACCCTGTCATGAGGTTAACCTGTCTATCTGGCTAGATTCAGAGTTGCCTAGGAGATACACCTCTGGGCAGATCTGTGGGGGAATCCAGAAAGGTTTAATTGAGGAGGGAGGATGCACCTTGAGTGTGGACAGCACCATTTTACAGCCTGAGGTGTGTCTCCAACCGAATAAAAAGAAGAAAATGAACTGTATACCAGCATTCACCTGCCCCATTTCCTGACTGTGGATGCCGTGTGAGCAGCATCTCCTTCATGGGCCTCTCTCCACACTTTCCCTGTCAGGATGGACTGCATCTCCTCAAACTGGAAGCCACAAGAACTCCTCCTCTCTTAATTTGCTTCTGTCAGATAGTCTGTCGCAGTATTGAAGCACTAACTAAATATTGCAGCCACGATCCTCCATTTACATGCTGCCTATGGGCTTGCATGTGGTTAGAGCTGAGGGGGAGTTCAAAGAGACCCAATGCGCATCAAAGCCTGAGGCGCCACCTGCCTGATCCTTCACAAAGGAGATTTGTGGCCTGTTCTTTAGACCATCTCAGGGGAGAACTGTGGGCAAGTCCCCTCACCATGTGGGTTTTATGAGGGTGCTCTGTGGCCATTCTTCGTCTTATTATCTTTACTTATTTTATTCTCCCTCCTTCCTGCCCCTCCCTCTGTGTGTGTGTGTGTGTGTGTGTGTGTATGCTGCATATTCATGAGTATGTGGACACACACACCCGTGTGCATGGAGACCCAGGATGTCCTCCACTGTCGATTATCTTCCGTTTTGATTATAGACAGTCTCCCAAAGCGTGGTAGTTTCAATGTAATTGGACCCCATGATCTCACAGGGAGTGGGACTATTAGGAGGTGGGTGTTTCCTTGCTGAAGGAAGTGTGTCACTGAAGGGTGGGCTTTGAGGTTTATATGCTCAGGTCGGAAATTTGTATAGTCAAATATAGTCAATTTCCTGTTGCCTGCAAGATGTAGAACTCTCAGCTATTCCACCCCCCCCTCCCGCACCTGGTCTTTTTGCATGGTGCCATACTCCCCTCCGTGAGGATAATGGACTGAACCTTTAAAAATTGCAAGCCACTGCCTCCATGAAATAGCTTCTTTATAAGAGTTGCCATGGTCATAGTGTCTCTGCACAGCAATAGAAACCTTAACAAAAAACATGAGGAACTAGAAGCCTACTGCTTTGGCAAAGCTGGTTGGCGAGGGAGCTCTGCCTGGCTCTACACCTCAACAATAGGGTTAGAGACTTACACAGCCATGCTTAGGTTATGTGGGTGCTGGGAATTCAAATTTAGGTCCTCTCATTTACACAGAAAGCACTTTAGCCATGGGACCGTCTTGTCAGCTGGGTGGAAGGGTTTTTTATAAAATGACCAAGTAGAATTGAAATTGTTAGCATGAGCATGGGTTCAGTATGACTGAAGTTCTTTCGAGATGAGAACATTTGGACACAGCAATGCAGAGGGAAGACATATCCAGAAGCAGTCCAGGAGGAAGGAGGGTACCCACCAGCCAATGAATGCGCCTGGGAGAGTTGACGCCAACACCCCAAGAGGAAGCCAACCCTGCTGAGACCTCCATCAGGAACCCCAGCCTCCAGAAAAGGAGCCGACTCTGTTGAGTTAGCTCCTGGTGCTGACATGCACCAAACCATTGCACTCTCTCAGTTGGTACTGAGGTCAAATCACAGCATTTCTTCTTAGCTGACTTGACTCACAGGCAACAAGCACAATGGCGTCTCAATGGAGACTGTCCCCTGGGAGCTTCTGCTGAAGACACTGGTGGGGCTCCCGACAGGGCCCTGGAGTCCCTGTCCAGTGGAATCCACCAGCTTTGCCCAGGCCATGCTGCGCTCCCAGCAAACCCTGGCTGCCGGATGCGGGATCCCGGAAGCACTCTCTCACTTTAAAAAACACTCGTTCCTCCTGCAGGAAGTGGCACATCGCTGTAGACATGGCTCCAAATGAGATTTCTCATTTTCTCCTCTGCAGTTGCCGAGATGGTGCCGCTGTTGGGATTTATTTTCTTTCAACGAGGGTGTCTCTTGCATTTCTCGGCACTGACTCAGCCCTTCCCAGTTTCTGCCTCCACTCCCGTGGTAGCTTATTAAGTTCCTGTTAAACAAATAAAGCGCACGCCTGGAGTTGGATTTAGAATTTTATACAACTGTCAAAAATAGCCACACCATGAGCAGAGCAGTGACCACAGGAAGTGATTCACTTCCGCCGGCCAGCCTCGCTTACCTATAACCCCAGGGAAAGGGAAATAGTAGGCACCATATTTAGGTGCCATGGTAGGTACCGGACAAGGGAGGACCTCATAGTCAACTCATGCAAAGTGGCTGCGACGGGCTTGATACTGTGCTCCAGTGACTGTTCCTACCAATAGCTGACCCAAGAAGCTTCTCTAATGGTCATGCAGGCTGTTACAGATATAGATTCTGGATTAGACCTGGTTAAAATAGACTTTAACTTCAGCTTTGATAATTCCCCCTTTTCCTTGTGGAGGCGCTAATGGGATTGATGGTGGTGGCAGCGGTGTATGAGCGCACTGGTACCTCTGACGGGCTTCAGTCTGCTCCAGTGGACTCTTCATACTGGTCCAGCTCGTTTTACCTGGTCTCGGTTATGGACTATGTCTGCTTCGGTGTCCAGCTGAGGATGCTGACAGTGTAATCTGGTGTTTTAGTGACCATCTCCTCTGTCAGGGGCTTGTTCATACTATGTAGGTCCAGAGAGTCTTCAGCCGCCTTCACTGTTTAATGTCTGGGAAATGGAATAGAGTTCAAAGGTCATGCACAGCGATTCTGAACTCCTTGTCCCACCCTCAGCCCCACCGGGACTCAATGCCTGGGAAGAGTACTTCACCCAAGGCATTAAAATCAGACAATGAAACTCCTTCATGGTTAACTGGAGTCCTTGGAGGCTTCTAGGGATCCTCTTAAAATTTCCTCTCTTAGCCTTATCCTCATCAGAGAGTATATGGGTTATTTGTCTTGTTGCTATGACAAAAAACCCAACAAAAGCAACCTAAAGAAGGAAGGAAGGGTATATTTTGGCTCAAAGTTTGAGGTGTGGTCTGTCATAGCTTTAGGACCGTGGAGTAGCTGGTCACCTTTATCCACACGCAGGAAGCAGGGAGGGAGAAAGGCTAGTACCAACTTGCCTTTTCCTTTGCATTTGGCCCAGGACCCCAGCCTAGGGACCGGTGCCGCCCATTGTTAAGGCCTTTGCCCTTGAGTTATATACTGAATCTAGATAATCCTGCATAGGCTTGTCCAGAGGTTAGCCTACTCTAGACAGCCCCTTACACACAAGGCCAGAGGCTGGTCTCTTGGCTAGAGCCTGTAAGCTGACAGTCATACTTCAGATCAATTACTGTTCTTTTTGCTATGACAAAACACCTGATGAGAAGCAACTTAAGGAAGAAAGGTTTCATTTGGGCTCAAGTTTTGAAGCAGGACGTCATGGTGCGGAAGGCGCGTGAGGCAGTTGGTCATATCACATCTGCAGTAGAAAGCGGAGAGACGTGAATGGTGGTGTCCATGCATTCTCTCTTGTCATCTAATCCTGGAGTCTAGCCCACAAGACAGCAGCATCCACATTTAGAGTGGGTCTTTCTGCCTTTATTGGGCCTCTCTGGAAACACTGTCACAGACACACCCAAAAGTGATGTGGGATTCCCCTCTTTATGCTATGAATATGTTTTATTGTCATTGGATAATGAAGAAGCTGCTTTGGCCTATGGCAGGGCAGAGTAAAGTCAGACAGGAAATCCGAACAGAAATATAGAGAAAGAGTAGACAGAGTCAAGGAGACACCATGTAGCCACTCAAGAAGCAAGAGGTAACAAACCATGAGCCTTGTGGCAAAATATAAAATAATAGAAACAGGTTGATTTAAGATGTAAGAACTAGTTTGGAAGGAATACACATGAGCCATTGACCAAGTAGTGTTGTAATTAATACAGTTTCTGTGTGATTATTCAGGTCTGGGTAACTGGGAAACAAACATACAGTCTCCAATTACACAGAAGTATCTCCTAAGTAATTTCAAATTCAGTCAGGTCGACAACAAAGGTTAACCACAACAATGAGCATTGGAATCACAATAGTTATCAAGAAAAGTCTTGTCAGAGGCCATTAAGGAACAAATGGAAATTGCTTAAAACTTCTGAAACTCGCAGAACGTACAACACAAGAGTGAAACACGACACATACATGGACTCTAGGTGGTGACAATGTCAGCTCGCATCCATCAGCTGCAGCGGATGTCCTCTCCGGGGGAGGTGTGCATGAGGGGAAGGGGGTAGAGTTCATGGGAACTCTGCCCCATCCTGGGATTCCAACACAGCTGCTCTACAATCATTTAGAAGTCATGTTGAATTAAACAACAAGATGCAGCCTCCGAAACTTCAAAAATGGCTTAAGGTGTTTGGAACAATCATTTGAAAAGTCTGAGGACTGAAGAGAGGGGCTATTTTATTCCATAGACAAAGCCCAAGGGTGGTGGTTGTCAACATTCTGGGTAGTGAGGATCTTAGAAAATGAGACAAAAAAAATGGAGGAGACATGGGGGGGTGGCCAAGAGTGGGAGAAGTGGGGAGCAGGAAAACTCTCCAGGGACGAGGAAAAGGAAGGAAAGGGTCATCAGGAAAGTAGGACTTGGGAACAGCTTGCCAACAGCCCAGGACAGTCCGAGGGATAGAAATGTCTTTTGTTTCTGGCTTTTCCCACAGCCTAGCCTGACTAACCTTATCATATTACACTTAAGACTCCAATCTGAAAAGCAGATGGACACCCCCCCCCACCTCCCAATGGACATAACACTTGAGGATTTTCAATAGCTTTTATCTTCGTGAGAAAGGAACCTTTGAAATAGATAAGTTCAGGCAGCTTGAGAGACAGGTGTCCTCAGATAGGTTAGAACACCCTAAGGCAGAATTGGAAACAACAGGACCAATAAAGGCACTTTGGACTACAGGCTCCTAAAGCAGCAAGACACAGGATCTTGATGGGTTGGGATTGAGGGGGGGATATGAACTCCAAGCAGGGGGTGGGATGTGAACTCCAAACAGCTCCAGGAACCCTCAAACAGCTGGGACTAGAACCTCTGAGTGAGTATCCAGGAAGGGATCTCTTGTGTGCCCTTCCCTCATTGGGGACCTTACGGGAGGGTCCTTTCCATCTCCATGGTGATGCACTGAGGAAAGGATGCCTGTACTATGAGATGCAAACAAAGACAACAACCTGCTATCACCCAGGATCCTCCAATATTGATAACCTATAGTTCTGTCATTAAAAAAGAAGAGTGCCCTCAAGCTTACCCCTCAACCTAAAACCTTTCTTTTTTTTTTTTAATTCAGAAAAGGTCAATAATTGAAAAATGTATAAACAATCAAAGACAATTCCATTTCAACTTCCATCCCTGGATACAGTCATAGAGCAACCATTGAGCTACTTCCATCCGTCATTCATTCCCGCTGCGTAAGTGGCACAGCCAAACACAGCAGAGGTGTTACATGTAGACACAGGGAATATATATTCTGTGCAGAACATGATGTTTTATTTGCATCTTCTGACTGATAACGAGTTCTGACCACATAACGATTTCATTCATTTAAAGGATGATTGTGTTTGCAAAATAAAACAGTAGAGGAAAAGCCACAACAGACGAGTCTGTAAGACTGCCCCCTGGGAGCTTCTGCTGAAGTGAGGCGCCTGGCAGGGCCCTGGAGTCTCTTTCCAGTGCAATCCACCAGCTTTGCCCCGGCCCTGCTGCGCTCCCAGCAAACGCCCAGGGATACATACTAGAGGCCTCTTCGGGCTGCCATTTTCACAGGTAAGACATCAACTGAACCAGGGTCTCTTCCAGGAGCCCCAGCTTTATGTGATGTTCTTTCCTTGGGTGCCCTGAGCCTGAGGAGATACTAGGTTCTGTGGGCTTCTGCAAGAACTTCCACGTTCTTGTGTTCTAGAACAAAGAACTGGACAGAGACACGTGGTGGCTATGGAAGAGAAGAATTAGGTGAATTAGGTTTGTAGAAAAAGAATACACTTCCGAGGAGCAAACAGGCTGGGCAGCCAGTAATGTCTGAAGCTCCATGGCGCTGAGAGATGGGGCGTTTGTGTCAGAGGCTTTAGGGTCCTTTCAACTATACAACTTTCTCAAGCATGTTCTGATAGGAGTCAACCTTGAGGTGTTGGGGTTTCCAGTCTACTAACTACTAACCGATTTCTTTTATTTGTTGATTTTTCAGCCTTTGCTTCAGTTTCCAGATTCCACTCTGTGCCCTCCCTGTGCCCCTGCCTCAGAGCCAGCCCGTCACTGAAGCTCTTGGATAGGAGAATCTGCTCTGGGAAATGTTTGGAAGGTCAGCTCACTCTCTGTGCATCTATGACAACCATGGGCACTCCATGAATGCACATCAGCTTTTGTGCATGTGTGCGTGCGTTTGTATGTGTGTGTGCGTGCGTACGTGTGTGTGTGTCTTTGTGTGTGCGTGTGTGCGTGCATGCATGTATGTGTGCATGTGCACTACTATGTGTATGTGGATGCCTGAAGCCTGCAGAGGAAGTTGGATCCCCTGGTGCTGGAGTTTCAGGCAGTTGGGAGTCATCTGACACAGGCTTAGGAAACTAACTGGTGCTCTCTGGAAAAGCAGCCAGCACTTTTACCTGCTGAGCCACCCCCTCTCTAGAGCCCTGACCATCCTGGTGACTCCGAAGGGAGCACAGTTCAGCAAGCCCTCCTCTTGCGCCGCTGCCCTCCTGGCTGGCATCAGACCATGTTCCCACGGGAGACCCTTAACAAGTGTGAGCTTAGTCAGGTAACCCCAGTGCCAAGTCCTGCACTGTGGGAATCGCTGGAATTACAAGATTTGATAACTAGGTCTGCTCCACCTGGCTGGGGAGTACACTCTGAGAGATATACCACTGGGGAGGTCAATACTGTACAACTATCACGAAGTAAAGTTGGCCCCAACAGCACGGAGCATGATCTCTGTTGTATGTGACTGGGCATTGCTGTGTGTGAGGTCAGCCACTGACTGCATGCACACCTGAAGGCCTGTAGTGATGAAGATGGCTTCAGAGGTGTGTGGGACAACCGGGTGGAGTTCCAAACTGAGCAGAGGTAAAGGCTACGGAGAAGGGCGTGAAGCAGGGCTTTGGAGAGGGAGGTGAAGGTCACTCACGGTTTCCCATGGTCATGAGCGCCTTCCTGGTTTGTAAGCTGGAGCATCTGTCTCCAGTGTCTTTTGTGGAGTCGCTGGAGTCAGATGTGGCATCCACACAGCACCCAGCTCTGCATTTGCAGGGCTCCTGCCTCCCACACAGCTCTTGGAACTGCCCTGGGATGGGGGGACAAAGCCATCACCACTCAGGGAGCTTCAGCTCACCACAGCAGGTATGAGCCAAAGTCTGTGGACTTTCTTTACGTCTGCTTCTTTTCTAGCAAAAACAAATATGGCAAAAGACTTTATGTGCCAGCATCCCAGGGTTAGCAGCCAAACTCTCCGGGCACAATGACTGGAAGGCAGGCTGTGGGTCACAGTTTTGATTTGTTTTGCTCCTGGTTTTGAGGTGGCATCTTCTGTATTGCCCACACTGCTCAAGTGATCTCCTTACCTCAGATTTCCAAGTAGCCAGGATGACAGGTGCATGTGACCAACCACATCTAACCCTTGTTAGCAGGGGCACAAAGCTGGGCGATTCAGAGGCATGTACAAGCCTGGCACTAGAATTAAATTTTTCATCAGAGAGGCCTGCTTTCTACAGAACAAAATGGCAAGCCCCTGTGATGTGGACTCATAGTGTGACCTTGACTGGTGTTCAGACTTGCATGGCTGCCCCATTGTGCTCAATGTCACTGGCCGAATTGGCATCTTTTGAAATGGCCATGATGAATGTCTTACTGCTCTTAACCGTGTTTCCGAGGGCACACGATGCTACCCTTAGGAGATCTTTGTCTGGGTTTTTTTTCTGTCCTTACCACACTTTCTACTAGGGTCCTGGTAAGGTGATAGGTTCACCCCAAATCAAATTAGGAAGTCCTTTATAGGATTTTTCTTGGCTAGAGCCAAAATGTTGCTGTTTTCCCCCAAACATCTCTGTGTATTCCTCCTCTTTAGTACCTTCAAAGCACCCAATCTCTAATCCCTGCAGTAGCTGACCCAGACTTGTTACTCTCTACCAAAGTTCTGTCCCTTCACACAGTGATTACCCATAGCCCACAGGACCTGGTCCCATTAACTTTCTCCATCTTGACTTGACTCCCAGCTTCCCAAACCTAACAGGCCAGAGAAGAGTGGACTGCTGCCACCTGCAGTAATGTCCAGAGGCAGAGACTTGGCTGAAGACCTCAGGGAACCAAGTCCAGGCCCCAGCAGAGGACTGCCAGGTTGGTCTGGCGGCTGTCAAGATGATCTGTCCTGGGATTCTCCAGAGGCCTCTGCATGCAACTCTCTGCTGCCTCCTGCAGGCAAGGGTGTGAGTGGAGGCCATTGCTCATAGATTTTAGAGTGCTCTCAAATAAGGTGGCTTCATAAACCAGCCCAGGAAACCTGAATGAGAAGTAAGAATACATACTTTCATTTTCACCTCTGTCTTACTGATACTGAGTGTTTCTCCGACAAACTCCCCTTGTAACGTTTACTATAATATCATTAGTGGGGACTCATGACCCGTGATTTTGGCTCTACTGCAATGCTCGCTCATTTCCCATGGTTCCATCTGTTACAGATAACTCACCAGGTGACTTTTGCCCATCACACCTTTGATGCCAAGAGAGCTATGAGACACTCCAATAGGTGATGTTATCTAGATTTCACAGAAATATGTATACATCACAAGATACATAGTTATGAAGACACATGCATATTCCACAAATACTTTTTCTTTCTTTCTTT
>NC_022010.1:68524249-68526357 GCF_000317375.1 Microtus ochrogaster
TACCTTTTGTATTATGGTGGCTTGTCTCAGTACCACCAACTTGCTTTGAGAACTTTTATACTTTCCATTTCCATGGTCACAGACTCAGCCAGCCACAGACCACAGACTAGGAATTGTCATTACTTCATAATACTGAGAGCAAGAATTGGCATGGAATCTACAAGGTGTTGGGAGTCATTTGGAGATAATGTGGAGAGCAGGGAACTTGTGTTGTGAATTTCATACATAGACTTTACATACATGTACTATGCCGGTTTGTATCATGCTGTGAATCTCATGCATAGACTTTACATACATGTACTATGCCACGTTCTATGATGGGCTGGAGCAAATGTGGATTTTGGTATCCCCAAGGGTCTTGGCACCAGTATCAGCTGGACTCTGAGGAAGGACTGTGTTCCATTTTATGAGTTGATAATTACCCCACAGGCTGTCACTAGACAGACACAGAGGCCCCTAGTGTATACAAGAGTGGGCTCCCCACTTTTGGAGTGGGAGATGATGGAACCTTGGCCATGGGGTGTAGAAAGTCTCATATGAACCAGGAGCTTGCTTTAGGAAAGACCTGGGTCCAGGCTGAACTTGGGCACAGCCATGAGGACGCCAAGACCTTCCCCAGGCCGGGCTTCCTTCCAGTTTTCCCATCCTTTCCTTACTTCTCCTTCACAGCCTGTGCTTGGCATCGAACCCATGGCTTCTGTGCACTAGGCAAGTGCTCCACCACAGAACTCCATCACTGGTCCCAAGGGCGTAGCCCAGGCATCCTTGAACTCACAATTCTTCCTCTTCATTTTCTTCAGCATTGGCCTGTCGACATGTGCCACCACAGGGATCCTGACAAAAGTCATCGTTTTCAGGGCTGTAAGGACATCGGCATGGAGACTGCTAACATGTTTGCCGTGCCTCCTTGGCACCTGATCCCTGATCCAGGCACAACCTACTGCTTTAGACTGAACCCCCAACCCAGTAGACCCTTAGTTCATAATTCAGATGTCAGGCTTTCGGTGAACGGAGCGTGTATGTGTGACTGGGCTTCCACGTGCAAGGACTGGGAGAAAGGATGGTCACAGGCAAGAGACTGCTGAGAATTAGGAGGCTCTGCTATGGTGGCCTCCATGCCAGCTCTGGGAGCCCGCAGGTGAGGGCCAGTGCAGAGGGAAGTCACCAATCTGCTTCTGGGAGAGCTGGGACAAGGCACCGGCTCACTTTATTTATTTGTTTATTTTTATGTTGGGGACTCCTGGGATTTCTTACTTTAAAGTCGTTGTCTCTCTGGCTGGCTGTCTTCATCGCTGTGTGCTCATTTCTCTGTCTCTGCGTCTCTGTGTGTCTCTGCTCTTCTGTTCCCAGGTCTTAGTGTCTCTGTCCTTGTGTCTGTCTCTCTGTCTGTCTTTGTGTCTTTCTGTGTCTGTCTCTATGTCTGTCTCTCTGTCTCTGCCTCTATGTGTTTGTATTAGTCTCATTGTTTCTCTTTCCGTCTGTCTCGGTGTCTGTGTCTCTATGTCTGTCTCCATCTCTCTGCTTCTGTCTCTCTCCATCTTTGTTTCTATCTCAGTATCTCTGTCTCATTTTATGACACACAGACAGACAGACGGACGGAAGGACAAACACACACACACACACGGTCCTGCTATTTAATGCTAGTGAATGACAGGCTCTAAGTTTCTTCTCTCATGTCTCCCTGGAAGGCACAATCCATCATTAAAGCCCGTAAACACACACCCCCTCGCCATCCCTTCCTTAGGTCCTGGGTCTGTTTTGAGACTGAGTGCTAATATCTTACAAAAAGCTTTGGGCTCCTGAAAAATACACTACCAAAGGATCTCCAAAGACTGTGGAGCCTTGCCCAGCAAGAAGGCTGAGACTGTGAGCTGGCAGACTGGTGAGCTACAAGTTATCACAGGGACAGGTCAGCTTCAAGCTATAAATCAAACCCTCTAGCAAGCCCTGGGGCCTAACGGTCTTGATCTTAACACAGCACGAACTCTTTACAGTGGGAACGCCTCCGTCTCACCGTAGCCTGCTTTACGATGGGAGTATCAGGCAAAGGGTGTGTTCGTTTGCCAGGTTTAAAATACAGTGTGTGTGTGTGTGTGTGTGTGTGTGTG
>NC_022010.1:68526620-68529813 GCF_000317375.1 Microtus ochrogaster
AATGCCTACTTCCCTAAAAACAAAACAACGAAAGAGTGTATAGAGCGCACTGCTCCCAGGCAGAATGCTCAAGCGGCTGTCCCCACAGTCCCACCACACTGCAAGCATCCCTTCTCCACCATGGAGGGGCAATGTGTGCATTTTTTCATATGTAATTACGCAGGGTAAGGTGATCCTGCTGCCGCCGGCTGCCTCTGCCCTTACCCTGAGAATGGCTTCCAGATTCCACCCCCATCTCCTCTGTCTAGACTCTACGTTGCTATTTTTTTCCTCCACCCTTAAAACAGACTCCAATATAAAATGCCAAAAACAGAAGTTCGGTCCCTCTTTCTCATAAAGATGTGGGACAGAGCTCACTCTGCCAGACAAGCAGGGCCCCAGCCTTTCATAAGACACGTGTCGTCTGAAGCTGACACTGAAGATTGTCCAGGCGTTTCAACGGGTCATGCAAACTTTTTTATTTTCTTTTTTTTTCTTTCTAAATATGGTTTTCATTAAGAAAGCAAGTATTTCTAGAGAGGTGTGGTACTGTTTGGAGGTGGGGTGCCAGGAGGGAGCGGGAGGCCAGAGTTCCGCTGCTGATCTGGAGCAGAAGGGTGTGTGTTCTCTGATAAAATGCCTTCTGTGGGGTGAGGGACATTCAGTCATTCAGTCACTGGGGGTGTGGCTTATTGAATATGTTGGCTAAAACAGTCACATTAATAAAACAGAGAGATTCTTAGGGCACCATTTCCTGGATGAAGTTCTAGAGTTCACATGTACCCCTCTCCAGGGGACCGAAAAATCCAGGGTTTCTCTAATCTCAACCTTAAAACTACCATCATCACACGAGACTCCAGGAGGCTGAACCCAGCTGTTGAAGGCACACCAAAGCAAGGTGGACTCCTCCGTGCTCTTGGGAATTGTTTTGTTTAATCTCATTGAAAATTCCTACAGCCTTTAGTGAGCTATGCCCCCCAACACGTCCATGCATCCAAGAAAGAAGAATGGGGCTGCCAAGATGGCTCAGTGGTTAAAGGCACCAGCTGCTCTTCCAGAGGACCCAGTTCTATCCCCAGCAACCACATGGTGGCTCATAGCCCTCTGTACTCCAACCCCAAGGGATCTGACAGCATCTTCTGGCCTCTTGGAACCCTGCATGTAAGTCATGACATTCGCGCAGGCAAATACTCATATATGTAAAATAATAACAATTTAATTAAAAGATGATAATACAGAACAGTAACCAGCAGTAAGAAAGGGATAGGTGAGAACCTACTGGTTCATTGACAATGACAAATACATTGGTTGTTTTCTCAGAAGTATGAAGCTTGTTTCTGTTTGTCCAGTCACATTTCTATTGCTATAAAGAGACACCATGACCAAGGCTGAGGGGAGAGAGAGGGAGAGAGAGAGAGAGAGAGAGAGAGAGAGAGAGAGGGAGGCCTGAGTCTAGTGCTCCAAGTCTACCCCCAGGGCCACACCTCCTAATTGTTCAAATCCTTCTCAAAGAGTGCTGCTCCCTGGTGCCTGAGCATTCAAATATATGAGCAGATGGCAGCCCTTCTCATGCCAACAACCACACTATGGAAATAAGACCAAAGCAAAACATTGAATTTACACCATGCAAGCTGAGCTTTGAATGAGCAGATGATGATGAATCCAGGTAGCAGACCAGTGTATTCTCAGTTTCTTTCCATACCGCCATTCTGTTTTAAACATGGCCCAGAGGGATGTCCACACACCTGCTAGCCAGATGTTTAGACCTAAGAACCTGGTTTCAGTTTGCACAGTAAACTCTGGAGGGACCATTGCTAGTTGTAACCATCAACTTGACACGCCTTACCACCACCTGGGAAAAGTCATCAAGAACAGGTTGGCCTGTGGATCTGTCTGTAGGGGATTGTCTCTATGGCTAATCGAGGTGGGAAGACCCACCCTGGATGTGGGCAGCACCAATACCGTGAGGGGAGCTAGCTGAATGGCAAGGAGCAGTCAGGATGGATGCCTCCATTTTCCTCTTTTCTGCTGGGGATGTGGGGTGCCGGCCGACTTGCCCTCGCAAGGGTGGCTGCTGAGACTTGCCCACATGATGGGTTGAAGGAAACTGTACAGTGCTCAGGAGGCCCTCCCAACTCTTCAGCTAATGCACTGTGCTTTCCGATGAGGGCTTATGCTTTGGGAAAAGTGTGAACTGTGGGAAGATGGACTGCTGACGATGACCCAACTGTAAACTCTAAAGTTTACAGTTACACCAGCAGGGTCCCAGGAAACACAGCAAATGAGGGAGAGGACACAGAGCCCCTTGCTATGTGGGGAAGCCCTGCAGTCTGAGGAGGGGATGAAAAGCACAGCAGAGAGGAAGGGGTTCTGGAAGGAGATAAGGAGGTTGTTGTGGGAGGTGGGGTCGACAGGGCGGCCAGGGACAGAGGAGGAGGCTGGAATAACCTTGTGGAGACAGAAAGTCTAGTGAGCTGAGGTTGGCCAAGGCTCCAGAAGTTTCACTCGTGAATTTGCATCCAGATCTTAGTGGTGTTATTTCCTTGCTTTTTCTCGTCCTAGCAGTAACATGCCTGTCAGAGGCATTTCTGGCTTTTTACTAAGTATGCACAATCATCCTTCTGCAGCACAATGTGGGGTAAAGTCTTAATTCTGAGTCCATTCTCTCCATCTCCCATGTGGTTCTCGGGGACAGAACTCAAGATGTCAGGCTTTGTAGTAAGTACCTCTCCTTGCTGAGCCGTCCTGCCAGTCAAAACTCTTAATTTAAGGTTGGGAACAACAAGAATCCAAATTTGTGCTAAAAACTTGTGTCAAATGTGTTTTATTCATCTCGGTGATGGTCCCTTTCACTGTTGTCTTGGCTGGATTTGGGATCATGCAGGAAACACACAGAAGGCATGCCTTTGGGTGTGTCCGTGAGGGCTTTTATTAAGGAAGGAAGGCTCACTTTAAACATGGGTGGCACCATCCGTGACTCAAGGTCCTTGACAGCATATGAGGAAAGAGGGAGAAAGTGGGCTGAGCGCTAGCATTCATGGCTCCTCGCTTCCTGCCTGAGGGTGAAGCCCCCCGCTGCCCACGTCCCTGCTGCTCTGTCTTCTTGCCGTGATGAACTATACATTCTCTAAACCATGAACCAGAAAAAAAAAATCTTTCCTTCATTCACTTGCTTTTGTATTTTGACACATGAGTCTTTTTTTTTTACAGATTC
>NC_022010.1:68530050-68546103 GCF_000317375.1 Microtus ochrogaster
GACACATGAGTCTTAATTCAAATTTATACATTTGGATTTTTTTTTCTGGGGCTACAGATTGCACCCAAGACTTGGTGGTTTTTGCTGATTCTATCCCTGAGTCCTGTGCTTACTCCTAGCATATATCTGAATTTTGGGTTTAGGATGAAATTTAAGATTTCTATAACATGTGGGATTCACTAAAATCTACAAAATTCATGCTTCAATACTTACCTGGCATGAGTGTGATAGCTCATGTCTGTAATCCCAGCACTTGGAAGGCCAAAGCAGGAGAATTGTCAGGAGTTTGAGGCTACATAGCAAGACTTTGTCTCAACAACAACAACAACAATAACAAAAGAGTCTCCTACTCATCCACACAATGACTGTGTTTATAGATGTTTTTGTCAATGGGAATTCTTGTTTCAGCTTGTTTTGCTTGGCTGACTTCTGCATGCAGCTTCATAGACAGGTGTACTGAGAGTTTGTTGAAAGCAACGGGCTCTGATTATTGTTCAAATCTTTCCTGCATCTGGGACAAAGCACAGGAGCTGTGGGTTGTCAGATCCTATCTTACCCCCTCTCAGATGAGAGGACCCTGCCTCCCCAGATGAATTCCATGTCTGTTACCTGTTTGTCCGCAGCGCTTGGCGCTACATGCTCCAGGACTGTACCCGCATGCCGTGCTCCTGAATGAGCGTGGCCTTTCTCTCAACGGTACCCGATCCAGCTGTTGTGAATGGAGAGCGGGCAATGGGTGTGAGCTCCAAGCTGATCTGTTTATGAAACTCCTGCTTGTGTCCTGATGTCAGGAAAGATGGCTCCAAACTTCAGAACACGTATTGCTGTTTGTGCGGTCTGTCTTGTGTAGCCACTGTGTGGGTTGGCAGGACAGTGTTAGAATTTTCACTTAAGGAGGTCAGTTCCTGGAATCCTTACCATTACACCACTAAGCATCCCATTGCACCAGCACAGCACAGTGGGTATGAGATCTTGGTTAGCCACTCCAGTATCTCCCTACATCCATCTAGAGTGGTGGTTCTCAACCTTCCTGATGCTGCAATGCCTCAATAAAGTTCCTCATATCGTGATGACCCCAACCATCAATTATTTCATTGATACTTCATAACCGCAATTTTTCTAGTTATGAATCTTATCATTGTGAATATATGTTATGCAGGGTATCTGATATTTGACCCCTGTGGGGGCCCTGACCCACAGGTTGAGAACGGCTACTCTGGAAGTGTTTCAGTGGGTGGGACACTGAGTCATCTAATTATGGGTTTCTTTATGCAGGACTGTGACCATGGTCCCAGGAGAAAGGACATTTCTTTGCAACAGCTTTGTTATTCTTCAGGAAAAGTTGAAGGCTCTATTCAGTATTTCTCAAGTGATGTTCACAGATTCTTCTGAAGACTGGTGGGAAATTTTGACCAAACGGAGGCTAAGGGACCTGGCTCCAGGCTGCTGCTGCAGTTAGAACGAGGAGAAATTAGACCCCAGAAAAATCTGCTGATGGATTTCACTGTAATATAACCGAGGAATCTGTCTGCTCTCCAGCTTGTGCCCTGTCTGCCAGACATGTGGTTGGGGACCCCTGTGCAAGCCACCATGGGAACAGCAGCCTGCAGTGCAAACCATACCATTGCAAGGGCTCAAATTCTGCACATTGGGTTTTTCTTTTCTGTTCACTGAGGAGCACACAGGACTGAGGTTGTTTTCAGAAGACTGAGTAGCTCTCATTTAAATTATTCAGAAGTTGTGTTTGGCTGGATGTTGAGCTTCGTTCATTCTCAAGCTGGGATCCTTTCCAAGAATTGTTTTTTTTTTTTTTTTTTTTAAGTTTTTTTTAAAGCCTAGTGACTTTGGTGGCTGAAGAATGGAGCCACTTTAGTGAGAGAGCCCACAAAATTGGCAGTTAACACCAGAGAAGAGGTCTGGAGTGGGTGATGGTGATGTGGTCTGCATGGGCGATGGGCATCCACTGGGACTCACATAGGGGGTAGCCACAGAGTGGGTGGGGAAGGAAGGCGGAGCCTTGATGGCTTAGTCTGGGGCAGGATACTGTCCAAAGTGCACCCTTTCATCCCGACTGCTGAGGGTAAGTGGATAGTAAAACATACCTATTCATTAGCAATTTGGCACCCAATTGTGGGCCCAGGGAAATTCATTCCTGGAGTCCGGTTCACATTTTCTTTTCTTTGGAGCTGGGTTGTGAGGGCTGTGTTCCAGGGGGAGTCATTCACCAAATATGAGTATAACTGAACAGAACTCTGGGCCTGATTGATTAATGGGATTAACACAGAGTGGTTAGTTTTAAGTCAGAGCAGGGAGGGAGAGGGAGGGAGTAAGGGAGAGAGAGAGAAAGAGAGAGAGAGAGAGAGAGAGAGAGAGAGAGAGAGAGAGAGAACACAGCTTTATAGTTTTGTCTTCATCACCAGTATATTTTAATCCAAGCCAAAGTAGACTTGATTTAATTCATTTCAACCCAATTTAAAAAACATTTATTCAATTTTATTCCGCATCTCTCATGTGCCAGGATCTGAGAGTACCAAGATAAATAAGGCAAAATGGAGATACATGTAATCACTAGCATGTGCTGAGCTGTGTAATGGAGGAGCGTGTGAATAGCCCCAGAACACAGCACACCCTGCCCTGGTGGCAGACAGCATGAGAGTCAGACAGATGTGCTCTGCATCCTCAGCACCACTTGGACAGACAGATGTGCTCGGCATCCTCTGCACCACTTGGGCAGACAGATGTGTTCCGCATCCTCGGCACCCCTTGGGCAGACAGATGTGCTTTGCATCCTCGGCACCACTTGGGCAGACAGATGTGCTCAGTATCTTCAGGACTACTAGGACAGACAGATGTGCTCAGTATCCTCAGCACCACTTGGGCAGACAGATATGCTCGGCATCCTCAGCACCACTTGGGTCCACGTTGCCTTTTGCACTGTGCCCAGTGCTGGGTGCTCCCTGACCTCTAGCACACCAGTCTTACAGCCATGGGTAGCACAAGGCTGTGCTATCTGGTTCCTATTCTCCTCGACTTATTCTACCTTCTTTGGTTAAAAGGAGCTGCAAAGAAGGGAAGAATCAGTTTACATGTAAGAGAACAGCATTTCCACACTGGCCTTGGTGGTGATGGCTGAAAGGCAGAGGGCTTTCTCGGTAACAGAAAGCATTGGGTATTTTCAGGTGACATGTGACCTGTATGCCATATTCTTTGCCCCTCAGAGAGGTTCACAAAACCCTTTTCTCCTCAGTGATGGGATTCCAGGTCTTCCTGGGCCTCTATGTCATCACCTCAGCTCCTAAAGCCCAGTGCTGGCCATGACAGTTGGTTCCTGTTTACCATTAAGTCATGTTTGCCACCCCTTCTACTTCAAACAGGCTGGGCACCAATGCTGTGAAGTAATGGTCTGGATACCAATAAATCTGCTGTGGTTTCCATGAAGAGTAGACTTGTGTGTGTGTGTGTGTGTGTGTGTGTGTGTGTGTGTGTGTGTAGGTGTGTGTGTGTATGTGTGTAAGGGTATATGTGTAGGTGTGTATGTGCATGTATGTGTGTGTGAGTGTGTGTAGGTGTGTGTGTGTGTGTGTAGGTGTGTGTGTGCATGTATGTGTGTGTGTAGGTGTGTGTGTGCATGTAGGTGTGTGTGTGTATGTGTGTAAGGGTATATGTGTAGGTGTGTGTGCATGTATGTGTGTGTAGGTGTGTATGTGTGTGTGTGCATGTATGTGTGTGTAGGTTGTGTGTGTGTAGGTGTGTGTGTGCATAAATGTGTGTGTGTATGTGTGTAAGGGTATATGTGTAGGTGTGTGTGCATGTATGTGTGTGTGTGTAGGTGTGTGACCCCAAGCTTCCTTCCATGACCCACCAGATGTTTAGCAAGCAAAACATCAACTCCACAAGCAAGTCTGATTAGGAGCTTTTTGTTTGATCCAATAAAAAACTCCCCTGGCAGGACCAGTGTCCTCTGGTAAGATGTTTGGTACCATCCCTTGATCTCTTCCCAGGTTGGTGCCAGAAGTGAGATATTGGCATGATGTATTGCAAAATTTCTCATGCTGTCTGTGGTGGAAACCTACTTCTTATTTTTTTAAATTTCCAGTATATGGCTAATAGATATTTTATAAAATATGAAAAAATGTTACCAGAATGAGAAGAGACATATGAAATCTAAGCTCAAATTTTTTATTATTAGGTTGAATGAGCATAAAAGCTCTCTGTCAGACTACTATAAATGGTTTTCCACACTCCCTGTCAATTTCTGGACTTATCTTGTCATAACTGGTAACAAATTCCACAGGCTGGTCCTGAGCCAGGGACCACACTGGGAGTAGCTCCCTCTCTGGAGGGAACGCCGTTCTCAGCTCAGTATACCATGGTCTCTAGGAAGGGTCCCTACCCTCATAGTTTTCACTCATCCCATGTGGTGGGACTCTCTGGGGGTTACCCTGGAACCTCCTAGCATATATCCCATTTTTATCTGCTGCTTGTTACACAGCAAGGCTCAACCACACTCTCTACCCGACCTACCGACCCAAAGGCTGACTTCCACTGTTGGCCGTGGCTTTAACACATAGGAGCCATCCTGTGGAGATCTCAGCTATGTCCCTCAAGACTTCCTCCTCTTCCCTGACTCTGGGCTGTTGAGGGAGAGTTGGTGTCAGTGTCTTGAATGTGGTCTCTGTCTACCAGGATATAGACAGGTCGCTTCAGCTAAAGGAGAACAGTGAGGAGGAGATTTCAAGCTTCAAAGACTTGTGATGAGAAATAAGGAGGGATTATGGCTAAGCAGTTGCTTAGGGACATGAGTTTTATTTATTTATTTTTTGTGCATGTACACATGTGTCTTTGCAGTGTGCTTGTGTGGAGAGGTATATGTGTTTGAGTGTAAAGGTACATACATGCATATGTGTATGGAAGCCAGAGGTCATTTCTCTGAATGTCACCCATTATCTTACTTCACCACTTTATTTCATATGAACTGGTGACTTGCCTGCATGTCTATCTGTTCAGCATATGTGTGCAGGCTGGAGGGGGCAGAAGAGTGTATCCGATCCTTCAGAACTAGAGCTACAGATGATTGTGAGCTGCCATGCGGATGCTGGGAATCAACTCTGGGTCCTCTGGAAGAGCAACCAATGCTTGCAACTGCCGAACCGTCTCTCCAGCCCTCATCTTGGTTGTTATTTTTGTTTTGTTTTTACAGACTCGGGCCCTCATGCTTGTATACCATGCACCCCACTAACCAAGCACCTGCCAGTTTCAGAGTTTACTTTAAATGCACCCACCCAGAAATGTCTGATTAGGGGAAGATTCTAGAGTGTTTTCATCGTCCACTCAATGGCTTACATTTCTGTGGCTGCCGTCCTACAACTATGGAAGAGTCTCAGAGCATTTGTCCACGGTGTCATCTCATCCCTATGTTCCCTGAGCTCCGACTCGGGGGGCTGAGAGAGGGTTCCTGAGGATGGCGGCATTTGGAAGCTCCCAGGTGATCTGGAGATGGAGACCAGGTCAGGCTGTTGCTCTCCATCCAGCCTAGATGGATATGGGACAGAAAAGAGGTCTTCCTTGGTACACTGAGAAGGAGAGCTGGTAAGAAGTGTGTGCAAAGGGTTTATCCAGGAGAAGTGGTGTTCTCGGCAGCTTCCCATCAATCAATTATGTGAAGATGAATTATGTCTGAACTTCCCTTATTGGAGGTTGCAGGCTTTCTGGTTTCAGAAGCTCAAGCCAGGCCCAGTCTCCCTCTCCTTCCCGCACGCCCTCCCTACTCTCGCTGGTTTGGATTCAGATGTAGGACCCTCAGCTAGGCAGCATTGTCTGTCTGTGGCCTCCACGCTTCCCGCCACGATGGTGGGAGAAATACGGGGCCTCTGGGATGTGGGTGAGAGAAGTAGCTGAATGCTTTCAGTGGGCCTCAATGGGGCACACTTGTAGGAACACGGACGAGAGTGGTGCTGAGGGTGGTTTGAACCGTGAGGCCACAGGTCAAGAGGTTAGTATGTGGCCTAGAGACTGTTCTTGTGACATTTTGGCAAAGACTGTAACTGCTTTTTGCCCTTTTCAAGAAAAAAAAATCTGCCTGAGGCTAAAGTGAAGAGTTATGGATTGACTTTATTGTCAGAGGAAACCCCCAAAACAATCTAGCATTGACTGTGTTATGTGATTATTAGTGACCACGCTTATGCAAATTAATCATAAAAAGGAGCAAGCTAAGAAAGGAAAAATACAAAAGCTAAGTCCTGAGTTGAAGGAGATAAGCAGACTAAAGCAAAGGCTAATGCTGACTGGAATGAAGAGAGAGGTGACCTCAGGGCAAGATCCACCCAGCCAAGCTTCCAGTTTGTGAAAGGGAATTAAAGAAAAGCATAGATCCAGGTGTGGTGGCCACACTTTTAACCCAACACTTGGAAAGCAGAGGCAGGTGGAGTTCAGAGTTTAAGGCCAGCCTGGTCTACAGAGCAAGGTCCAGGACAGCCAGGCTTAGGCAGTAAAGGAAGCCATAGAAACCAGAAAGCTGGTGAAGATGTAACTGAACAAGGGGCCCATCCAGTGCTTCAGCACCAGCAAGCAGCAGAACCTGGCAGCTTCGGCCATGTGGTTCTGGCTTTAGAGGCAAGGATACAAGAAAGGGGTATGGAATCTCCCTCTAAGACTAAGGAAAGTCGCCGAGGCCAGGTGTGTGGCAAGGGTGTCCCTGCAAGGAGGCCCAGAGAAGGCATGAGGGAAGCCGTGAAGTTGAAGCCTGGGTTCCTTTAGAGATGCCAAGATGTTGGAGGTATCAGGGCTGTGGAACACCTGCCGAGGAGAGCTGCTAACAGAAGAGGAAACAGCCCAAGAGAGAGACGTGTGTTGCAGTCAACAAAGCTGAAAGGAATTGAAGAGCTGAAGTGTGTTTTGGCATAAGACATGGAGATGCAGAGTTGGGTTTGCCCAACTGGTTTTTGATCTTGCTTTGGTCCAGTATTTCCTCACTATGCTCCCTTTCCTCCCCTTTGGAACAGTTACGTATATACTGTGCCACTGTATGTTAAAAGTATGTGATCTGCTTTTTTATTTCAATTTTACAGGGGATTACAGTTAAAAGATTGCATGAATCTCCAAAGAGATTTTGGACTTTAGACTTTTAAACGTTGTTGAGACTGTGATAGACTATGGGGACTTTTGTAGTTGCGTTTTGCATTATGATATGGCTACAAGCCTATGGGGGGCAGGGACTGGAATGTGGTGGTTTGAATAAAAATGGCCTCCAAAGGCTCACAAGGGAGTGACATTATTGGAGCTGTAGCCTTGTTGAAAAGCGTGTCACAGAGGGTGGATTCTGAGGTTTCAGAACCTCAAGCCAGGCCCAGTGTCATTCCCTTTTCCTGCTACCTTTGGCTCCAGATGTAGAACTCTCAGCTACTTCTCCAGCACCATGTCTGCCCTCATGCCATTATGCTTCCTGCCGTGGTGATAATGGACTAAACCTCTGAACTGTAAGCCAGCCCCAATTAAATGTTTTCCTTTATGAGAGTTGGTGTGGTCATGGTGTCTCTTCACAGCAATAGAACCCTAAGTAGGACACTGTGACAAAATATCAAGACCAAAGCGATTTATGGAAGAGAGTTTATTTTGGCATTGGGTTTCAGGGTTGGGGACGCCTACCAGGAAAGCATAGAAGCAGAGTGCGAGAAATCACATCATCTGGTTAGACAGGAAGCTACAGAGTGGTCTGGAAGCACAGCAAAGCTATAAAGTCTTAAAGCCAACCCCCAGCTAGTGATGTCCTCGCTTCAGTAAGGCTCCACCTCCTAAAGAGTCCACAATCTTTCCAAACAGTATCACAAACCAGGAACCAAGTGTTCAAATATGTGGGCGTATGGGGAACGTTTCTCATTCCAACTACCACAGCAGATTCTAGGCTGTCTGCTTCAGCCCCATTTTATGTTTAGGAAAACCGAGGTTTCACTCGAGTAGCTGTGACCTACTTGCCCAAGGTCATGTGATAAATAGGGGCTGGTTTCCATCCTTGAGCATCGTAGCTAGTCATCAGAACGTTCTATTTGAGTAGACTTTTGGCCCACTCCGATCATACCATCATTTATAGCCGAATGATCTACAATGTATTGAACTAGATAAAGTAATTAAGATATTGGTTTTACTCGTGTTACTGTACTGTGTCAATTTATCAACACAAAATCACCGATAAGAAATTGTCTCAAGCTCCCAAACAAATAACTATTTCGGTCACAAGGGATGACATTACTGAAGAGCACGTGACGTGAGGGGACCTGGTCCAGATAGAGTTGTTGTCATGTTGAATGGATTGCCCAAATATAATCATCAGAAGGGCCGGGGCAAATCTCCTTGTGCTCCAGATAATTCCATTTTAAAAATACAAATAGAGTCTTGGGTCCATTTTGCGTAACCCCTGTCACCAAGGCTCACTGATAGATGTACAATGTGTTTCGCATCAACCTACTTTGTGCATTATGTAAGTTGATAGGAATTATGCATTATGCAATTTTACGGAGAAGTTTGTGGTCACCATGTGTTATTGGGAACTGCTGTGCAGGCTGCAGACAAATTGCATCTGAGGCAGACCGAAACGTCAGGGGAAGCAGTGCACAGAGTTAGTTTGCCTGGAAAGACACAAGGCACTCCAACCTAACTTCTTAGTTGCTAATAACATGGCCAAGCACCCATCTGTCAATGACAGCCCTCAGAGACTGGGGTAGGTGGACTGCTGGGAAGAGGAATCAGGGATGCTGCACACAAAGCTTCTGACCCTAACTTTCTGATGCCTGCATCCTTTGTCTGGTGGTGTGTGTGTGTGTGTGTGTGTGTGTGTGTATGTGTGTGATTGACAGTTGATGCAAAAGGACCTCCCCTTAGTGATGCTAAACTTCATCCAAGCTGGACCCTGTTTTCAGGATAGAAAACAGCCCCAGTTGGTCCAGTCCAGGCTGTGGGAAGCGACTCAGGCTTCCAGGAGGGATGGAAGCCAGAACATCTCTCATCCAGGCAATCCTCAGATGGTACCTTCTGAGATCCTGAAGCTCAGCAGTGATCCCTCTGTGATGGTGTGGGAAGCCCCACTCCAGACCTCAGCTGGAACGGAGACTTCTTCCTCCTTCATCATGAGCAGTTACTGCAGGGGGATAGCTACCCTTTCCATATTTAACACATGCACTCACAGAGCTGTTGGGCCATAAAGCAAGCTCAAAGACGCTCAGGCAAGGACAATAAAGACCAGACCTTCCGAAATGATAACCAGGGCTTTATAACTCATAACACCGTGCCTGCTATATTAAAAGTGGAAGCCTTTTTGAACTGCAACGTTTACATACCAATCCAATAGTTCTTCCAGCTTTGAAATACCCCCAATTTGAATTTTATAGGGATTATTTTTATTATAGGTAGAACAATTAAATCTCCATATTGAAGGACGTAAACCTTTTAAGGCCCTTCTCAGACTATCAAAAGAAAAAGACGCTTATATTTAACAGGTGTGACAACCCAACGCAAGACACTCCACTGAAAAGGAACTTGATATTACCCAGTGACAAACGCTTAAATTAATCCAAAACATCTTTTGGATAAAAGGGATTTTAAAAAGAATTAGATGGACCACAAAACTTTATATAGGAAGACGAACAGCTCTTGGGTGAGATACTTAAAAAATATTAATTCTATTGGAATGTGTCAAGCAGCATTCCTCAAAGACTTCCTTCAGAGCAATGCTTCCAGTTAATTAGATGGCTGCGTTTGTCCTCAGTCTGTGTGAGGAGTGAGCCCATCTGCAGCACTGGTGTTCCACTGACCTCACAAATTAACTCGCGGATTTGCCCATCTAGACTTATTTCCTCATGTTTGACCTCAGCCATCCATCACACTGACAGTGCTGAGGTCATGGCAGGGATTACAGGAGTAGACAGAAAGTACTTTCTAATTATGACGACAAGATGAGCCTACAGAGATGCTGTAGTCAGCTCTGTGCAAGATTGGGGGGTTCTGGATTATAAGGTCCTTCAAGTTAAGGAACCCAGCATCAGGAAAAGGCTCAGCATCAGTGTTTCCCTCCCTCCCTCCCTCCCCAGTTGGTTTTTGTTCTTTAAAGAGATCCCTCTGTGCTTGTATAGGATCCCTTAGAGAAAGGGGGAGGGGGAGAACCTCACAAATGAACTTGTATCAAATTCTGTTTTGTAGCTTGGGTTGGTGAAATTATGCCTTTTCCTCTGTTAAAGGATGGTTCTTTATTATTATTGTTTTAAAGCCATGTCCATTTGCTCATAAGGCACCCCTCTGTGGTTTCATACACCATTGTTATCCTCTGGGCTGCAGGATTGAGAAATGAGTTAAAAACATATAGAGGCTCTCTACTCCCTGGGCTCCCCAGCTCCCCAGATGGGGTCAAAATCTGTTTACTTCAAAGTGCTCCCCTAAATGTTAAGGGATTCCTGGGGCAAATTTTATAAATTAACAATCAAGAGAATAAAATCTAGTCAGAGGATTTCAATCCAGAGTAACTGGATGATAGAAATAAAGAACCAAAGTGTACTTTTGATAAGTAAGGGGAGAGGAAGGTCAGATGGTTTCACGAACTAAGACTTTGTAACTCGTGTCACTGGGACTGGGATGCAGCTCAGTTCACAGAGGGCTTGGCTCCCACACTAAGTCCTGCGTTAGGTTCCCAGTACTGTATAAACTGGGTACAGGGAGGCACACTGTTAATCCTAGCACCCAGGAGGCAGACAGCCGAAGTCTAGGGTCTTCTCAGCTACACAGAAAGTTTGAGGTCAACCTGGGCTACATGATATCCGGTTACAAACAAACACAAACAAACCAGCACCGTGTTACCAGTGAGCACACAATTCTAAGACTAGGCAGACGAGGGAGGGAGAGGTGCCACTGGGTCACTGACTTTGTGCAGCTTGACACTTGACCTTACAAAGCAGAGGGTGATGTATGCAAGTTAGAAACTTCATTTTCAATACTCACATTTATTACCCTCTCTTCTTGTCCACCCCGGGAGAGAGGTGGGCTTGTGTCTGAACCACCACGATGCGCCAGCTGGTCTAGAAATTTCAAAGATGCCTTCTAGTATTTCATAAAAGTGGACAGTTTTACAGGGAAATACTTTGTTGTCTAGTTAGATCAATGAGTCCAGTTTTGGCATCTGTAAGGTTAAAGGTCACATTGGAACCCATAGGTTTAGGAATAGACACTTTCTGCGTTGAACTACTTAGATTCATTTTTATTCCCCCTAGCAAATAAGAGACTTGATGACATTATTATTATTATTATTATTATTATTATTATTATTATTATTATTATTATTGTTGTTGTTGTTGTTGTTCTAAGCTGCAGACTGCTTGGGGAGGAGCATGCTGCTGCAGTCCACAGACATCCCTAAGCCTGACCCAGACTTGGGGGTCTCTCTGTGTTTTTTCTCCCCCCTCTCTTTTTTTTCTATTATTTTGGCAGACTTTTTGGAATGTCTGGGAGCTAAGAGCTTTGCTTCATGGAGCAGAATTCTGAAGCAAGAAAAAGAGAAAGTTATAGACTAAACCACAGAAAAGTAAACAGTCTGCAGTTAAAATAACTCCACTCTCATTGAAAACACCCCTCTGTCACAATCGGACTTCTGTGTGCTATGCTCAGTAAAACGGCATGTTAATAGCGCCCAATTAATAGATTATGTTGCGTAGCTTAAAAGTTGAAGGAGTTTTAATTACTATTTTTCAAATTAAAAGGGTGCTTATTCACCTCCTTCCTCGGGGCGTGTGTTGGGGTGGGGGACGACTTAGCTTTCTTTCTGGCTGTTTGCTGAAATTCTTGGCTGTTAAAGTGAGTTAGGGAGGGAGATGGGTAGTTTTCACTCTGTCGGGATGGGAAAAACACGCAGGAGAGCGCTGGGAGCTGGGACCTCGAAGAGAGAGTGGCCTTGAAGGTTGTGACACCAGGGGACAGGAGGACGGAGAAGGAGTATCTGGTAAGCCTTAAGCTGGACTCTCTGGGATTTTGATGTCCGAGTTCATTTCTGACCTAGACATCTGAGGGGCGGTGGCCAGGCTCAGTGGTCACCAAGCTTCTGTTTGTCCCTCCCAGCATCCTCGCATCCGGCTCCTCCCAAAGCTGAGTCTAGTAGCAAGCAGTTCCTGGATTAGTAAAGGGGACCCTCAGGACCCACATCTTTCTCTGTGGACAGACCTTTCAGCCAGCATTCAAGGCAGCCCCAGGGTTGCTTTAAACTTCGGCAGTCGCACGCACTTGAACTTTTATGTTGTAACCAGACCGGGTAAAAATACAATACTACTTCTTAAAAGCAGTCAGGACTATGGAGGAGCCAGCACCTCCGTGGCGCCACCTCCTACCAGAGTCCCGCCGGGTTCCCTTGCGTTCCCCCTCTTCTCTTTGCACAGCTTGGCTCCCGGAATTGCGTCTGGGTTCCTTTGGACTGGGAGGGCTCAGTGCTCCTAGCTCCCTCCGGGTGCTAGGGTGGTTGATACTCCTCTTTGCCTCTTCCTCCTCCACAGCATCCCCTTCCTCCTCTTCCTCACCACTCAGTCCAAAGTCTGTTGACCCTACCAGGGGCGCGCCATCTAAATCTCCCCTCTGGACACGAGCCCCCTGGCGTTCTCGGACACGAGGGCACACAATCCCGCCACGTAGAGGATTTCCACTTACACTGGGACCCACACGCGCGCCCACACGCACTTGCACCTGGTCCCCGCATCCTGCGCATCCGCCCCGCCCCCGACGCACTCCCGGCGCCCGGGCCGCCTCTGTCCCGGGCCCTGCTCAGCGATTGGCAGGAGCCGGAGCCTCCCCGAAGCCCGCGCAGCACCATGAACTGAGCCAGTCAGCACCCTGCGAGTCAGTGTCGTCCGGCCCAGCATGTGCGTGGGTACACACGGGCGCGGACACGCGCGGGTACGCACGAACTGGACAGGCCCTCCCCCGACGGCAGCGCTGGGCTCTGGGTAAGTCCACCGTGCCCCGTGGTGGCAGTGACCAAGTGGGCAGAGGCCATGAGCATGTCAATTCCAACAACAGTGTTGGGACAGGGGAATGGCCATAAGGGAGGGCCGCCTGTCAGTCACAGCTGGTGGGTGGCTCTGGAGGTGACACCTAGGTGAGGGTGGCAGGGTGCCTTCAGCTCTGGACCAGGTTACAGTTGTGTGTCTTCATTTCATCTTCACCTCCACAGTTTGTGCTCCGTGGTTACTGCCTTCTTTGGAAAGTTGGGCATGTTTACAAATGTGGCTGTAGTATTTTTTTTATTTAATCTGCAAGCCTTGTTGGTTTCTTCTGAACTCCTAATTATCGCTTTGACACGGTGGACAGATGTCTATGTTTTTGTTTTTGAGGCTTAAATGCTATTCTTAGAGGTTTAACAGCACACTAAACTGCCAGAGAGACGCGCGATTTTAATGCAGATGTGGATTACACAAATTCTTTGTGGATGTAAAGATAATTTCGTTTGTTCTCAAGACCAGATTGTCACAAGAGTCAGTCTCACTGTTCACGTGTCTATAACTTGAAAGTGCAGGAAACTTCCACGGAGTGAAGAGAGAGGCCTTGTTTTCTTTCCTGGCTGGGCGGCACACTGGGGCAGAGCTGAGTGGCCACTGAAGTCTTTTCAAGCATCTTTCCTTCTCTTCAAGGAATCAGAGCCTCTGGACCAAAAGCTGTCACAGTAGCCATAGCCCTCGCTCTGGTGTTGGGCTCAGAGGTCTGCTCTCCCAGGGCAGTCAGGATACCCGCCTTCAATAAAATCCCAACCAGAGACATGAATTAGCTAGTGTCAAACCATAAGCTACTCATATTGAAACAATAATTTTGCAGAACACAGGTTGTGTTGTGCCAATTTGTGGATGATATGTAAAGTTTGAAAATACTCAAGAAAAGCCATAAGAAATGAGGACACATTACAAGCACTCTGTGGTTTGGAGATTCCGGTCTGATTTGGAACCCTGACTTTAAAGAATTGTCACCTGAGTTAGAAAACAATGATCCTAAGTTTGGAGATATTAGTGATTATAAAAATTCTAGTACCACTGAAAACATACAATTTTGTAACTCTATGCTTAATGCCTCTTTGATTTAAAAATTCTAGGTGGAATCGTGGCCCATTCCACATTTATCAGTTGTTGTATCACAAGCCCTGGGTGGCTGAACTGACCAGCACAGCTAAGATTTTGAAAATCGTTTGTCATCAGATGGTTGGCGTGACTGAGCTGCGTGCAGCCTGTGTGGGGGCATCTTTCCTCTGCTTTCACGGGTTTTATGGCCATTAAATAAAAAACTTTGTTGAGTTTTTTTCATCTTAAAAAATCAGATGTTTTATGATTTATAATAAAGATCTCAGTGGCATAGCAGATTTATGACCAAGAAGTAAGTCTTATCAGAAATATGTCCAAGAAGGTTTTAACTTAACCTGTTAATCTAAAGTCCTGCATGAAGTAAGTTTGTTTAATATACCTTATAATGAGAAGTGAACCCTTCCTTTTCTAAAAGTAATATCAGCTCTTATTTTTTTTTTCTGACTAGCTTAACGAAAGTCAAATCAAAGGGAGCTTTTATTTCGAGATACACAGGAGTTAATGTTTCGAAACCCCCTTTCTATTCCCCTGGTGACAAAAGTTCGCAGGTTTGCACTGGTCTCGGAGCCAGGGGTGTGGGGGGACTTTGTCAGGTTGAATCAGTGTCAACCTGCCTGCTCTGCCATGGGGCTCCATTCAGGAGGTGTTGACTGAGGGACCCTAAACACAGAACGTCTGCTTAGTGAGACTGAGCTCACGGCTGGCAGGTGGGCTGTGTTTCTGAGCACAGGTATTCTGTTCTCCCCTCTTCCTCCCCGTATTTTCCTTCTAAGATGCAGAGTTCCAGTGGAGCAGGATGATGGGGTTCTTGCTGCTTTCCCCTATATGTGTAGATCCTTGGACTTCCCCAGAGAAGTGCCTTCACCCTGAGTTGGAAGTGCTTTAAAGAGCAGGCTCCGTAGTCATTAGAAAAGTAAGATGATGTCCTCCAGGCGTCTAAATAGATAGGTGGAGGAAGTCCTTCGCGGTAACTTGGGGAGTTGTGTTCTGAGGTCTGTCGATACAGAGTGGGTGATGCACACAGAGTGGACTTGATCAATATTCCCCACACCCTATTCACAGTCAGGCTGTTAGCTGTCAGTTATCATCTTCCGTATTGGACTTCTCTGGTTGGTCATTTCAAGGCAGTTACTGCAGGTAACCATCGAATCCTGTCTACTTACTCTCGTCTGAACTAGCTGTGCAGAATAGCCAGGGTGGCTTCCTCCCTCCCGCGTTACCTTTAACTTACACATTTTAGTATCTCAAAGGAAGAGGACTCCACGCTTCATGTTTGTGAATCTAGGGACCTTAGCAAAGGCGGGCGTGAGAGCTAAAATTACTTTCCTAAATTTAAGTGCAAGTAAAATGTAGACAACAGCAAGAAATTAAAGGGTGTGTCTAAAAACGGAGCTCTTGGTCTAAGTTTTGGATTTAAACTAACTTTTAAGTTCCGCTGTTTTCGTGGTGCCTGGTGCAGTCAGGAAGGCTCTGATTGCGTGCGGGAAACAATCATTTAATGCAGAAAGAACAAAGTATGCTTCAGACTGTGTGTGTGCATGCGGGAAGGTTCGTCTTGCTCAGCAGGCTGTGCACGAGACGCTGATCTACACGTGTATGAAACAGGCCGTTTAAATGGAGTTATCTACCACTTAGAACTCTGGTCCGGAAGAAGTAGACGGTAGATCTGACCCCGGCCAAACTCTCACCATGCTCAAAGGGGTTTTTAAAAATGTAGGTCTGTAGTTGTTCCCTGTAAAATGCAACCTTTGTTTCTGAACTGGTTAACTGAAAACTAGATTTTCATGTATTCTTATCTCAAGTGTGACTCTGTAGGGCTAATATTTTTCTAGTAACTCTTCATGAAAAACATGCGCGCGCACGCAAGAGAGAGAGAAAGAGAGAGAGAGAGAGAGAGAGAGAGAGAGAGCATCCTATGGCATGGGAAACATGATGGGCTGGTTTAGGGGGAGAGAGAGAAGAGAGA
>NC_022010.1:68546321-68552169 GCF_000317375.1 Microtus ochrogaster
AGAGAGAGAGAGAGAGAGAGAGAGAGAGAGAGGAGAGAGAGAGAGGGAGAGAGAGAACCATCCTATGGCACGGGAAACATGATGGCTTTAGGATGACTTCTGAAACATAGGAATCCCTCATTTTCACATGACTGAGTGGTTCAGCAAAAGTTCCCAGATTCTTACAGAAAGTGAAGTAGTTTTGTGTGCAGGGAGCAGAGTGGAGAAGTCTTACTGGGTGATGCTGTCATCTTGTTTTCAGTGACTCTTAGGTATTTGTGTAAGGATTAAATTTTTCTTGACACCAGTTGGGAATGCTGAGGTATAGGTTCCTGGGGATGGAGCCACAGTTGATAAGTGAGAGGTGCAGGGGACATGGCAGAACACTGCCTTTCTGGGCACCAAGAGGAAGGGCTGCACGAATATCCTTGCAGGAAGGTTCCTTAGTGTGTGGTTGTAGCTGCTTCTAGGGTGGGGCGGCCTGGTTTGAATGTCTTTCCATGTTAACCAAGATAGGCATTGCGGGCACTCTGTGCTTTTCTGAATAACAAGAGAAACCTAAGATCCTAGTAGGTCTGGTACCTGCATATTGCCTTCATAGGACAGCTGACAGGAACAGTGATGGGACTGTCCTCCTGCATGCTCCAGGACAGCCTGTTGTGTCCCCCGCAGTCTGGCCACTAGAATCTTCGGACCTACAGCTGCTTTCCGTCTCGGAGGTCCAGTGGCTCTTTCCTGCTGATCCTCTGGCCAAAAGGGGAAATGTTCTTTTTCTGGCCCATCCCTGCTCCTGGGGCTTCTGCAAGGCAATGGTCCTTCTTGGTGATGGTGTTTGTGGAGGCTAAGAGCAGGGTAAACGTATTGAGCAGTTGCTTCTCCTGAACAGGTAGGTTACAGAACTCCCTGAGATTTGTCCGTAGCCCACCTGTCCTGAGTTATCAGGATGGGCAGAGAGAGCGTGACTGGGAAAGGGGACCCAAGGTCGAATTCACTAGCTGGAGAGTGCGATGTTTGTTGGTGATGTTGGACTTCAGAAAGCTAAAGAGACAGGACTTAGGTGTGACAGGACCTTTTAGGAACCTGAAAAAGTTCCTGACAGAATTATGCTGAATGAAGCCGTTTTCCTTAGTTTGTCAGAATCCTAGCTGGCTCCCTGTACAGGACTGGCTGTGTGAAACCACGGCGTTCCCCAGCACCGCTGCAGGCAGAGCTGGGATGATTTCGAGGCAGATTTTGCAGCTGTCTCATTGATTGCAAGTTTATCATGGATGGAGAAACATGCCGCATGCTGGCACCATGCTGCTGCTTTCAGAGTTCCTGGTAAGCGCAGCCGAGGCTTCCTCTGAAAACCCGCCTCTGTGTGAAACCGATGCTCAGAATTCTGCTAGACACGCCAGCAAATGAGGCCGAAAGGTTCAGAGAAGGGATCGAGAGAAACTGTAAGGAGGACCCAGTAGGAGGTGGTGATGGTCGCCATCCTACGCGGGAAGCCGTGAACCCCAAGACTGAATGTGGCTCATTGAGGGAACATTTGAGAAGGCGGAGACGTGAATGCCTGGACGAAGGTTACTAAAGCACGCACCAGTAAAAGGCGATGTTTAGAAACACCGGCCACTCACAGGATCCGAACAGACAACTATTAAGTTAAACATTCCAGAAAGCAAAGACTCCTTCTAGTGGGACGCGAACAGGTAGAAAAGGGCGCCCACGGAGAATGGTCTGAGCGCCTGCTGCTTCCAAGTCCTCATTAGCATCCTCTCAGCTTCTGGAGCCCTGTGAGCTTCCCCGGGGGGATGGACAAATCTGGGTCTGTAATGCATGGAGCTTAAACCTGTCTTGTGCAAGGTTTGCGGTTTTTGTTGTGCACGGCACAGCAGCAGGAAGACAGAATAAGCAGAAGGGGAGAAAAATGTGCCCTTTCAGTATTGAAAAGTACTTTCTAGTCTCATTGGTCCCGGCAAGCACATTTACTTTACTGTAGAGTTTTTAAATAGGAATAATGACAATTAAGATCGAATCTAAGAAGCATTGCAAGCTTTCCAAAAAGTTGTATGCTAGATCAGCATGTGAGTGGTATTTACCCTAAATTCTGAGACCCACCCAAAATCCCTGCCTTCAAGACAGAGAGATATTTATGGATTATGTATTGCAGCTGGAGTAACAGTTCTCTAACAATTTTAAAGTTATGACGTCTGTGATGAAACCTAGCCCCCCTTTTTTTTCTTTTTTTCTTTCTTTCGCTAAGACTTGCAGATACATGCGGCCGGCAGAATGCCTCAAAGCAGCTCTGTCCTCTTAGTGCTTTGACTAAATTGCAGAAGTGCAGGCATCACAATAAACCCTTCCACAAGTCCCTGTGATCCAGTAGGGGCTCCTTGTGTGCACATTAAGAGTGCATGTGTGGCGAGCATTTAGCATCATCATTTTTTTTCAACCAAAATTGAGCATTAAATTGTGTTAAATTTTTTCATTAATTTTAAGTGGCTTGGAAGCATATTTTAAGTTTAATGATCTCCTATTCAAGCACTGTCCTAAAGGTCAAATGGGAGTTTGAATCAAATAAAGATCGTTAAAGCACTGAAAATATCTGTTAGACACACTGTTGAATATTCATGGGGAAATTCTGGAACATTCCAGCACACAGCCTGTCTGTCCACCTGTCTGTCTGAGTCCCAAAAGCTATGGCAGGTCTGTAACTTTCTCCTTCAACTAGATATATGCTCATCATGTAACCAAGGCTAGAGTTCATTTGGCCTCAAATACATTTTGCTGAGAAGGCTGCCCCCAGGCTAGGATCTCTAGATGCAGGCTCTTTGTGATGTTTACCTCCAGATGGAATTTAACATGGCATCCTGGTGCACTGGAGAATCCAGGGAAGGCAAAGGGGATAGAAATTGGGGTGTGGCTGTTGAGGACTCTTGACTGTGGATGCCATGTTCCTGGCTAGTTTCACTCTTGCTTTGACTTCCCGCCAAGTGCTGGACTTTAATCTGGGATTACAAGAACAAGTCCTTTTCTTCCTTGCATTGCTTTTGGTCAGGGTAGTTTATTATGGGGTAGATTTACACGCCATCATTTCCAGAAGAGGACTATGCACACGGCGCAGAGTCTACAAAGGAGACGCACACACATGTATGCCATGAAGTAGGGTGACCACAAATGGATGGGTGCAGGTCTCAGCAGTGGTTCCTGTCTGATGGGTACCAATGGGTTTCATTGATTATGTGGCAGAGACAGCCAAGCACGATGCTCTGGGTGAGTTGCTGGGTCAACTTATTGCTGTATACTCTTTTCTTCCTACTGGATTAAGTTTTGGCCTTGGTATCCAGAATATTGTCTGAGTTTCTGGGTAGAGTTCACCTTACAAGGCCTGTGGACAACCCTGCTCAGTGAGGAGCTAAGACCCCTTAGAGCACCTAATTCTTATCTGCACATCTGCTCTTGCATTCTTCCTCATTGTTTCCCTTATATTCTGTATCCACTGCAGCTTAAAGAGCTTTGATAAATTGCACATGTCCTTGTACACCACTTTTTGGGGACAAGGTCGATTATAAACACAGTAGTCCATGTTCTAAGACTTGAACACTCTGGTCCTTGCCTTGGGAGGAATAGTAAGTGCTCTTCAAAGCCAAGGAAATGAGCAGGCCATGATGGTCTTGGATCTGGACAGACTTGTGTAGCAGGATGGAGTCTGCAGAGGGGCGGGAGAGGCAGGTTCTGTGGGTGTTTGGTGTGTGGGTAATATGAAGCCATTGGTCTGTGTCACACACAATTCAGGAAATTCCCAGGTCCCTTCTGTATTTTGGAGGGGCCAAACTAGACACCAACTTCAGTAACTCAAGAGTGGAATTGGAAGAAGCCAGTCTGCAGCAGAGAAGGGGATGGAAGAATTCTGTAGAAAATGGCAGGGGACACTTCACCAGAGAGCACAGGGCACCCTTGCCATGGCTGTGCTATCCCCAGTTTCCAGAACAGCAAGGTTTGCCTCAGGGGACTGCTGCAGTTCAGGGGTGGTGACAGCTAACTACAGAGCTAACCCTAGTGCCTCTCTTCGTGGTGGGAGATCCTAGCCCTGCTGGGCAGGGGAAGCTGAACTTAAACCTTGTACAGTTTAAAGGGTGGTAGAAGACATATATGAGAAAAAAAACGAAATGAGAAACTAATTCTATAGCTCACAGAGCACCTGTCCAAAACACTATCATTTCAATGTAATTCACGTGGCAATACTGACAAGTTATTTTTCATTGTCTTTTTTTTTCTGTATTAGATCCAGTATGGGGGTCCTACCTACAGCACAGCCACACCAGGGGCCGTCACAGCTGCCATTTTGGATATTGCAGCTCTAGAATGCTCGGTTTATGGTTGAGGTTGACTGTGAGCAACCTAAAAGCTCAATAAATAAGTTTATCACCAGAGTAGAAATTTGTAACATCACATCAAGTGTGAAGGCGATAGAAACTCAACACGACAGAACAGGTTCAGCATAGAAATTGTGGCAGGCCTGTGTATTTCTCTTTTAACTAGGTGTATGGATACTAAGTAGGTAACCATGACGATAGCTTGGCTTCAAATACATTTTGCTGAGGAGATTGCACCCATGGCAGGATGCTCTAGACGCAGGGTCTTTGGGATACTGCATCTGTAGGTTTCCAGCGGGAAGGAAAATATATTGGTAATTTCCGATTGAGTCAGCTCATGGTATATTATTATTATTGTTATTGCTATTGTTATTGTTATTAATTAGTCTGTGGTGCTGGGGACTGAACTCAGGACTCATACATGCTACCTTCATGCTTTCAAGGGGCCAGACAAAATACTTGTTTTCAGACTGAAACTTTATATCCTTGGTAACAAATGGTGTTGCCTCTGTGGGACTCGTGCACTGACAGCTTCATGCACATGAAATATTAGTGGGCATCCGATATTTAAATACGATTCCAGCATCACGACACAGCTCCCATTGTGTGTGTTTCCCGAGCGCTACACCATTTATCATCTTGAAGATGTTTTAAAGTGTTGGTACTCCCGTGGATGAAAGACTAGCCGTGGACTGGACCCGCATAGAATTCACTCTCCAGACACAGTGACTTCACAGTTCGTAATGGCGAGTGCAAGGGAAATCGAGTCTTCCTTTTTTATGTGAAACCAAAGTTCACGGCTGGATCTTACAAAGCTGATTTAAACGGCTCGTCTCTCCTTGTGATCACCCACATCCTCTCTGCAACATGTCATCGATTAGCTTGCCCTTTAAATTGTGCTTTCTTAGGAGTCAAGAGTCAAATCTCCATTTAATTTCCGTGCAGAGCAAATCTTCACTAGCAGGTTTGCGCTCAGTCATACTTCCTCATATAAGAAACTTGTGTTCGGCTCGGGGTGCCTGCAGTGAAGCCGGTCTTAGCCCGTGGCTCCCGTGGCTCCCTGTAGGCGGGTGTTCTGTTGTTGCCCATGCATATTGAGGGGATTTCATCCTCTTGCTCTGGTTTATTATTCCCTGCAGGCATGCATACCATAAAAGAACCATTAAAAAAGCCGTTAAGTAAAATATGCAAGGCCTCTCTCCACTCTAATCGCTGTATCAGATTTTATACCTCATTCAGGCAGTTGTTGGTGGCCCAACTTTCAGGGAGAGGACTTATCCCTTCGATTCTTAAACAAAAGAAATCCTCCCGAATTCTAGGCCCACTATCAGATGTCTCTTTCTGGCTGGGATGCTTCATTGCCAATTACTTAGGGGCAGGCAGAAGAACAGCACTTTATCAGATGGAGAGCTGACTTCCTTTCCTTCAGATGGCAGCCTTGCATGAAGGCTCATAGCCCAGTCCCAGCTCTCTGGGTGTCTGCCTATACGTATATATGTGTTTATATATGT
>NC_022010.1:68552474-68554550 GCF_000317375.1 Microtus ochrogaster
GTATATATGTGGGTGTCTGTCTGCATGTATATACGTGTTTATGTATATATATGTATGTGTGTTCATGTATAAATGTGGGTGTCTGTATGTATATGTGTGTATGTATATATGTAGGTGTCTGTATATATGTACATGTATATATGTGGGTGTCTGTATGCGTGTATATACGTGTCTATGTATATATGTGTATGTGTGTGCATGTATATATGTGGGTATCTGTCTGTACGAATATACATGTCTATGTATATATGTGTGTATGTATGTGCATGTATATATGTGGGTATCTGTATATATGTGGGTGTCTGTCTGTATGTATGTATATACGTGGGTGTCTGTATGTGTATATGCATTTATGAGCTAGCATCTGATTTGTATTGGTCCTACCATGAACTTGCCATGTAGCCAGGGCTGGCCTTGAACTCCTTATCCTCCTGCCTCCACCCTTCACCTGCCAAGTGCTGGGATTACTGGAGCTCCCTGTCACACTCTAGTTATGGGGTGCTGGAGATGGAACGCAGGCCTTCATGTCAACCCTTAGCCACCCAGTTGTCATCCTGAGCTCCAGCCTGTGCCATCAGTGTGTGACAATGGCTACCGGACAGAGGCAGGCAGAGAGAGAGAGGGAAGGAGGGAGGGAGGGAGGCTCGAGCAGCATCCGTGTAGATCATTTCCCCGTGGGAGGACAAGTTAATTTCAAATCCAAACTGTATCGAGGAGACCAGAGCACACCAGGACTCCCTAAATAAATGTTGCTTGGGTGACAGTCAGTGAGCGAACATGTGTGAACATAAAATCATGTGAGACCAGCAACCTAAACGCGGTGAACATGAGACCATGCTGATGGAAGACACGTGTGCTTCAGTCATTCTGGAAAAAGCGTCTCATCCCAGCAACCAGGGTCCCCACACTGGCCGTGCCCTCCCTGGGAGGGTCTGTGTGCACTGTGTGTGGGCTGACAATGTGCTACATCGTCGGGGAAGACCCTGGAACAGACTGCTCCGTACAAAATCACCAGCTCGTGGGTGCTGTTCCCAGCTGAGGGACACACATATGGGCGTGAAAAGCCCAGGATGAGCTCTTGGAATCTGTTATATTTAGTTAAAGTTGGGGTAACAGCAGCTGTGGGGATGGGTTTTCCCTCCAGGATGAGCAGTGTATATGTTAGGGGATGCGTGGGCGAGTTCTGTGACATCACAAGTGACACCCAGTCTCATCACCTCATAAAGCCATCGGATCACGGCTGAACCTTTCCCATTCCCTCCGCCTCTGCCTTGGCACCGGTCTCTGCCCACGGCTCTTTCCTCCATGAGGTGTAGGGTCCACTGTCCTCAGCACTTACCGTTAGCAGGGTTGTGCCTGCAGTCCACACATAGGGATGATCAGAAGCAAGCCCTTGGGCCTGATGAAGTCAGGCTGCAGGTCCGCCACGCCCTCGGAATACCCTGCCTCTGCTTTCTGTCCCCTGTCTGGTTCTCATGGAAATTTGTGTCTGGGAATGAGGGGTTGCCTGAGCCGATTTTCTGGGGGCAGGTGCTGTATTCTTTGGCCATTCCCATTGGGTTTCAGGACCCTTTGAGGGGGCACAGGGGGCAGAGGCCTAGGAGCTGAGGAGAGGACCAAGCTACCTTTTAGGATGGCAGAGATTTTTAAGGATTTCCTGGGTTTTGATAATTATTCATAAACATGCCATAGTCTGGGATTTTCAGTACGAAAGCCTATTCCACTCACCATCCTCCATCCATACGTTACATGCCGTGCTCTCTATGACGTCATTTCTAGGTTCTGTAGCAAACACACACACACACACACACACACACACACACACACACACACACACGTGACCTCAGGACTGTTTTGTCCTGTGCCCAGGGTGGGACAGAGTGTGGGAGCAGTCGCCTTTCTAGGAAGATACGAATCAAGATGATTAAAGAAAAGACGAGGAGGGTCTGGGTTAGATTCTTCCCCCAAAGGAGGCCAGATTAAATGTTTGTTCTCAGTCTCTGGCAAGTAAAAATAAGAATCATGGTGTGTATTTGAAGATTGTTTTTGAGATTCTCAGTAAGGATGTCTCATTCA
>NC_022010.1:68554875-68560979 GCF_000317375.1 Microtus ochrogaster
TGAGGACCCAAGTTTGGATTCTCAGCAGCCCCGGCCAGAAGTCAGGGCTGGTGGTTTGTGTCTGTAACTCTAGTGCTGAAGTGGCAAACAGAGGATCCTGCAGGTTGTTAGACCCTTAGCCTTGTATAGCCAGTGGGCTCCAGGTCTAGTAAGAAACACTGTCTCATATAATAAGGTGAACAGCACACCTGAGAAACAACACCTGACATTCACCTCTGGCCTCCGTGTGCATCCACATCTCCACACACCCATGTGCACACACATACACACACATGCACACGAACAGGTGCAGGCACACACAACACGCACACTTACTGGCCATACACTTCTCACAGCGGAAGGTGACGGGGTCCTTTTCATAGTGCAGGACCAGACGGCAAGCCAAGTTGTGACAGACTGTTCCCTAAGTTCGAGCATCACGCTTCATAGCTTAGTGGGTCACGCGTGGGATTGCCTTCATTTCCTGCCTTTCACAGCGACTCCTAGCTCACCCTGGACATCCACACGCAGGTCGTGTGGCTTGATTGCTCTGTGCAGCTGGATCACATTGACTGATGTTTGCCCTGCAGTAAAAATGGAAATCGGCTAGCAAACAAACAGCGATGAAAGAGACGTGCCGAGTTTCAACCAAAAATCAATCTGAAGGGAAAAACACTTGGGCCGGAGTCAAGGGAAACAAGGCCACGCCAGCACAAATTCTTATGAAAATGATCGGAGAGTAGTATTTTCATGAAAAGGCAGCTGACTCAGAGATGGGGGGGGGGAGCGCTGTGCACGGCAGAGTGGAACCACCACCCACGCCCTGGAGCTGACAGGATCGCTTAAGTGAAGTTACTAGAAATGACCCAAGAGCTGAAAATAGGAAAATGCGGGAGGGAGAGCCAGGTTCTCATGAAGGGAGAGTGTGTTTGAGAAACCAGGGCAGAGGCAGGAAGAGTCTGACTTTGTCACTTGCAGGGCCAGCAATCTTCCGCTTTTCTGAATGGAACGCCAGCGGCCCAGGGAAGAGCCTTCTACCTGCTAGAAGAAATCCAGTGATAAATGTTTCTGTGAATACAGGGGGCATGACCATTTAACAAAGATGATTGTGTGTAGCCCTGGCTATCATGTTATAGTTCCTAGCAGTGTTCAAATCTTATACTCTAAAAACACAAAATCTCAAACTTTCAGTGCTGTGAAGCCTCAAGTGGAAAATCCCACAGCTGAGTGCATGTGTCAGGTCACAGTCAGAACATAGGTGTGTTAAAACCGCAGCATAGACTTACCTTTGGGTACTGGGGCGGCGGCTCATTTGGTCAAGTGGCTTCTGTACCAGCTGGAGGGTACATCTCCGCTATCCAGGACCCGTGTAAAACGTCAGACGTGGCAGTAGGCGCTTGTAATTCTAGTGCTGGGGATGGAGACAGAAAGGTCTCTGGGACTTGCTGGCCAGCCAGCTTAGCTGCAGCAGTGGGCTGAAGGTTCACTGAGAAACCCTGGCACAAAAAATAGGATGGGGGGTGATCACAGAAGACACCGCTGGCTTTCATATGCACGCACATGCATGCATGTGCACACGCTCGTGCGCGCGCGCACACACACACACACACACACACACACACACACACACACACACAGTTTTTATTGCTTGTGTGTATAACTTGAAGACTGCTCCCACCAGAAAACACACGTTTGCCTGCTGTTGTGAATCAGAGGAGCAGGAAGCAACTCTTGACTGTGGTGTGTGCCCAAGTTCAAAGGAGACAGAGTCATGTCCTCTGTTCCCTGAAGATGTGTTTCTTCCCTTGCTGCAGGTGAGGGTCGCAAGGTGCTTGTGGCTCCCTGGGCTTGTCCAGAAAGATGGTTTCACCTTCCCAGCCCAGGTTTTAGTCTCCAAACTAGCAATTAAACCATCCCATAAATCTTCCCTGAGAGGTAGTAAGCCCTAATTTTAGATTTCCTGTGGGCCCCCATGTCCTGTCTGATTGCTACCAGTTGGCCAGAGCCTGGACACAAGAAGCAGGCCGTTCAGAGTGTACCACATGTCAAAGCCCTCTGTGTACAAGCTTGGGGTTTGGTCTGCATTCTCCAGCTGCTTGTAGCTGGCTGAAAACTCTGAGGTTCACTTGGTTCTTGTGTGTGTTTGTATGTAAGTATGTGTGCATGTGATTGCAGATAAAGGCCAGTGGACAACCTTGGGTGTCGTTGCTCAGGTGCCAACCACTGTTTATGAAAGTTTCTTATGGGCCCGAGCTTGCCAAGTAGGGCAGATTGGCTGTTCAGAGAGACCAACTTGTCTCTGCTTCTCCAGAGATCCCTAAGGATTCATCTGTCTCCACCTCCCAGTGCTGGGGTTCTAAGAGCATGCCCCACCCCAATACCTGGCCTTAAATGAAACAAAACAGCAGCAGCAGCAGCAGCAACAACAACAAATGTGGATGCTGGGAGTAAGCTCGGGTTCTTGCGCCTGAGAGATAATGGCTTTATCCACAGCCTTCCCTGAAGCCCCTACTCGGTTCCTTTTAGTAGAGAACTCTGATGCAAAATTAAGGGTAGGAGCTGCAGAGGAAGGGCAGGTACGGCAGAGAGCATAAAGGACTCACTTTGAGTATGAAATTAGTATAAAGCAGGAAAAGTAGTTATCCACGCTGAGGGAACCAAACGGCTGAGAGCTGAGGGAGATCCAGTGTCACACTGATGTCTTGGGAGAGGCTCAGAACAAGAGAGGCCCTGTCCCTTAGCTTGGCTGCACTGGAGGCTGAACGCTTGTGCTGCACACACGCTGAGACCGTCTTAGTTTGGAGGGTGCATGGCTGGGAGGAGTGGGAGCCTGAAAACTATAGGATCTCATCCTGAGGATCCCCTGATGGACTGTGGTGGATGAACTGAGTGGGGCTCAGCACTGCTCCCTCTCCCTCTTTTTACCGTGTGTGTGTGTGTGTGTGTGTGTGTGTGTGTGTGTGTGTGTGTGTGTGTGTAGTGCCCACAGTGGCCAGAAGAGGGCAACAGATTTGCTGGAACTATAAGCAGTTGTCATTGGTGTTAAGAACCAGACTCAGGTCCTCTGAAAGAGCAGAAAGCACCCTTAATCCCCGAGCATCTCTCCAGCCCCTGAACATCCTTTTCATGTAAGGGAGCCATGTTTATAGACCAGGAGTGGACTGTGACATTGGGAAAAGTATGAGTGGCTTTTGTCCCCATGTCCTGGCATGTGATTCCCTGCAGTCCCCAGGGAGTTAAAATGATGTCTTTCTGATGGATAATAAGTTGACGGGTGTTAGCAACCCCTTGCTCACTAGAAAGACTAGGTAGACTCACTCCCAGCTCTGGGGAAGGACGGTGGGGGGATGGAGGCCAAACTGTCCACCCGTGTTCAATGAGTTTGTCAGTCACGGTTATGTGATGGACCTTTGGTGACAACCCCAAGTTTCCTTGACAGAAGCTGAACATAGAGGTTCCAAGAAGGTGGCTCAGCCTTTCTCCGCCCCTATCTGGGGCAGCTCTCCACCTGTATCCATCTGTGTCCTCTGTGCCCTTGACAACAGCCAATGAATGGGCAGGGAGTAGAGTCAAGGAGAAAAGGCAGCTCCAGGTCTGGACCCTTCTCCCCAGGACAGAGAGCATCCCTCTGGAGCCATATGTGGGGATGGAGCCCACTCCTGTCTCCTACTGGAGACAGTCAGGTTTTCAGCAGAAGCTCATGCCTGATCAGCACCTCATCTCTTCCCTCCCCTCTTCAGGTCAGCCCCCTTCGGTCCAGTGGTACTCATCAGTTCAGCTGGGCTGGAGTTCCAGGGATTGTGAGTTGTGGCGGTGGTTCACCTTGCCTTTTGTACAGCCACACACACAGCGGCTGGCTTCCTGGTGTTCTTAGAGTGACATCTCCCTCCACTTGACTCTGACAGGCTTGAAGGTGACTTTAGGAGGGCAGCATGTGGCAGTGTTTCAAGGATGCGCTGCCAATGTTGTGAGATGACCTGACTTTGCTACCTAAGAAGGGGAGGGTTTTCTTTGCTTGAGCCTTGGCGGGGGTCATGCCCTGTGAACTGTGTGTGAGTCTGAGTGTGTCTGTGTTATGCAGGTGTTGGTTGATGGGTTGTGGGGTGACCTGATATCTATACAGACTGTGTCGAAATGTTTAAAACTTGAAATCTCTCTCTCTCTCTACTTTTGAACGTTAAGAGGTGGTTCCAGCCTTTCCTTTGTTTATTATGGAAATATTGAACATGAAGATGAGTAAAATATTTAAGTTACATCTTTCTACCCTCAGGACATAATGACTTGTGACAAGTAATGCATTTAATATGGTGTCAGAATCGTGACGCCATACATAAAAGGCTATATGTATATATTTACCTTGAAGTAGATATTTTAAAACATTCTTATAACCCATTTTGTCTAACTTAACAGCACACTGTTCAGTATCTATGCCATTAAGAATGTTTATTGGAAACGTTTCTTTTGTGTCTCATTTACTTTGAAGCTGTCTAATGTCCTATCGTGTGACCCTGCAGCATAGAATTGTCCCTCGGACCCACTTCTGCTGAGTTTAGGCTCTTCCCAGTTTCCTGTTGGCCACCAGAGTTCTCAGTCTTGGGTGCCAAATGCAGGTGATCGGGCTTACCAAGGCTAGCTAGGTCCGGCTTTCTTGGGGATGGCTTTAAAAAATCAGCAGGCTCGAAAGTTTCCAGGATGAAAATGGCTGTGATACACTATGCAGTATTTTTATCAGACCTGGGATAAATGCCTGGAAGTGAAATTGTGTGAACAAAGATGATTTTGGTCATTTGAGAAGGACAGCACATTGCTGTTTGAACGGTTTTGTTGGTTTATAATCATGTTTATTTATTGTGTGGGGGGGCGTGCACATGAAAGTCAGGGTCATATGGCTCAGAAGTTTTGTTTAATAACAAAAACTAATGTGTAATTTTAAACTTGTTGAGAGCCAGTGAGATGGGTAAAAAGCCTTTAGGTGGGTAAAAGCCTTAGCCACCGAGCCTGAGAATGTGAGATTAATCCTTGGGATCCACATGGTGGAAGGAGATAACTAATTCAATTAAGTTGTCCTCTGACCTCCACATGCTGTGACATGTACACACATACGCACACACGCACACTCACACAAGGTAAATAGATCTAGTTTTAAAAGGTTGAAAGTTGAGCATCCTCCTTGGGAAGAGGTGAGTACAATGCCAAGAGGTTTCACCTACTAGACCTCATGTGCTTGGTTTTGTTTTATACTGACTGGATTTCCAAGCTAACACAGGGGAGAGGATTGGGGGGGCCTCTTCTTCCCATAGTGGCTTTGGTGAGGCTCCCAGGATAGTGTGTGTGGAGGAGAACACAGTCCTGGTGACGGGTACCTTAGTCTGAAGCAGCAACTATGACAAGATCTAAAAAACTAAGTGTCTCTGAAGCAGCTGAGAAGGATTTCCCATGGTTCCAAGGTCAAGGACCTGCCAGGTCTGGGGTCTGTTGAGAGTCGTTTTCCTGGCTGCTTGGTGATGCCTTTCACTGTGTCCACGCGTGCAGAAGTGGGGAGGCAACCCTCTGTGGTCCCTTATGAAGATGCCAGTCCACTTCAGAAGGACTGCACCCCTGTGATCTTCTCACCATTGTCCCTTCTAATGCCATTGCCTCTGAGTTAGGGTAGTGTCATGTAAGGGATGGGACATGTGTCCCATCACAGTGACACAGAACAGTCATTCAGGACCCAGGGAAGGTGAATACAGATCCACCCATTCCATCACGATTCCCTGTGAAGTTCTGATATAAGTTTGATCACTTTCCTAATTTAGTAATTATTTTTCTCATGATGATACATGTACCTAGTCGTAAAGCTCAAACTCTCCTGGGCAGTTGCCTGTCCTCCGTCTTCCCAGAGAACCAAGTTGTGCAGAGGCTGCAGAACTCCAGGCTGCTGCCTCTGAGTTTTGCCTGTGTCCTTACATGGCCGTCAGTGTGGTATCCTCTTAAGTTTTCCATTTCCAGATAGCTGTACACTGCATCTTCCCAGTGTAGGCAATGTGCAGATGAGACCAATGTTACTTAACCAAGCTGTGTAATATGCTGTGATCTCTCTCTCTCTCTCTCTCTCTCTCTCTCTCTCTCTCTCTCTCACACAC
>NC_022010.1:68562177-68567077 GCF_000317375.1 Microtus ochrogaster
TCACTCTCTTCCTACTGCCTGCCATCTGGGTGTAGAACTCTTAGCATTATGTCTGACTGCTTACTGTCATGCTTCCCACCAAGATGATAGTGGACTAAACCTCTGAACCTGTAAGCCAGCCCCAATTAAACGTTTTCCTTGATAAGAGTTGCTGTGGTCATGGTGCCTCTTCACAGCACAAAAACCCTAACTAAGACAGGGTCTTCCTATGTAGTCCTGGATAGCCCAGTACTTGTTATGTAACTCAGGCTGGCCTCAGACTCAGAGATCTGCCTGCCTCTGCCTCAGTGCTGGGATTAAAGGCATAGGATACTGGATGCATCTTGTTTTTCTAAGATGGAGTCTCTCCCTGGCCAGGAGTTCAGGATTGGTGTAGGATTGACTGCTGGTCAGTGAGCCTCAGGTCTGCCTGCTTCTGTCCTTCCAGCACTGGGAGTATAAGCAGGTGCCATCACTCTCAGGTTTTTCATGTTGTAATGCGGGCTCTGGGGATGGAACTCAGATCTTTAAGCTTGCAAAACAAGCACTTCACTGATGGAGCCATTACCGCAGCCTGAGTGTGTGTAAACAACCTCCGTGTTCGTCTCTTCTCAGTGCCTCAGTACCATGTCTTATAACCTAGTAACATTTGAATGGGAATTTGCTTTCTCCTAAGTGAGGAGTTTCCCAAATGATGCCCTCCGTCCCTCGGAGCCTCGGCCCCAGGAATCCAGCTGACAGTGCTGGGTTTTCACCAGGCTGCAGGTCCCTGTGATGGCAAGGAGCTTTTTGGCTAACATCCTGCAGAATGGTAGCAGCAGACCAAAGCGGGGGCTGAATGGGTGTCCCAAAGCCAGAGTAAATTCTTTCCCCGATAATCCCTCAGACATGAGGAGAAGGCCATGTGGGGTTTCTGTTCCCAACTTCATCTGCTCCCCACTTCCAGGTGCTCCATCCTTGGCCTGGGAAATTCCTTCCAGGAAGAAAACAGATGTTCACTCTTCTGCTTAGAGCCGGGAGCTCTTTGTTCAAATAGAGTGGAGCACAAAGGCCTGGGATGACTCCCTTCCCCTGCTGTGGATGGAGCCATGCCCTTGACCTTTTCTGCATCTGGATATCCTGTTCCCCTGGAGACCAGCGTGACAGCTACTGGCTGGTCTATTGCACGAATTCTGACAGATTTGGTGATGACTGAAGCCAGGCCCACTCCAGCGCCTTGCTTCCTGCATCTCTTTCTCACTTTAGTCAAGCTGGGTGAACCACCCTTGGATACTTGGGGTTCCAGCCAGAGGGCACAGCTCTCAGACACTGTCAGCCCTGCCTGAGCACAGACGAAATGGTTGCAAAGTAGCCTGCCATCTGAATGGCATTTTATGTTCAATAATGGTGCTTTAAAAACACCATGGTGAGGGGTGGAGAGATGGGTCAGTAGTTAAGAGAGAGCACCCTCTGCTCTTTCAGAACCTGGATGTGGTTCCCAGCACCCACAGTGGCTCACAACCACCTGTAACTCCAGTCACAAGTGTCCTCCTCTGACCTCCACAGGTGCCAGGCATGGGTGTGATGCACATACATACATACATACATACATGCAGGCAGAACATGTGCGCACACACACTCACATACACACACACCATGTAAATCTTTGTATTGGAGAAATAACTGTTAAAGGGTGAGGCTCATGATAAATACCATGGTGGAGCTTTTGGTAATAGTCTGTGGCTCTTTATAAATGAGAATTATAATTATTATGAATTATTTTATTATTATAAATGTGCAATATAGGTGGAGTTTTTTATTCATCAGATAGCTACCATTTTCTAACTTCTGCATGCACTGAGGAATCTTGTTTTTTAGTGTGATATATTTCTTCCAATTGATAAGTCAATATACACCATCATGGTCATTACCAATATTATTATTGCTGTTGGTACTGCTTTGCTTCCTGTGACGGGGGTTCCATAAAGCCTAGGCTGGCCTCTCACTTGCTTGAATCTTATTCTCCTGCCTTCACTTTCCACACATGGGGATCACAACGTGTGCCCCACACCAGGCTCTGTGTGTGTTAATAGAAATAAAATATATGGCTGATGTTGGGAGTCACTCTTGGTACGCTTGTTATAGAATCTGACACGCACAACGTCACACAGAGCACACAGATGGTTTCATGCCCAGGAGACCCCACACTTCACCTGACATTCCTCCCATTCCTCTGTCCGCCCCATGGTGGCCACTGGCATTTTTACTGTCCCTAAAGCTGTTCCTCTTCCGGAACATCCTGTTTTTGGAAACCTTCAGCACATAGTGTTTTCTGATTGACGTTTCTCCAGCAGCAAGCACTCAGAGGCCTCCTGTGTCTTTCTCTGGTCCAAAGCTCATGCTTATTGCTTGGTAGTACTCCACGGACTGGATTGCTGCTGCTGTCTGTCTCATCTACAGAAGGGACCTTGGCTGTTTCTACAGGTTATTTCATTTTCAAGTGTTTTGGCCTGAAATGAAATGAAACACGGGAAGGGAAATGCCAGGGTCCTCTACAGGACAACCCCTGGGGTAATACAACCTAGTTGGAGGCTTTGATAGTGCGTGGTGGGCACAAAGTCTCCTCAAGGGAGCTGTGTGAGGGTACGTAACTGCACATGTGTGCGTGTGTGTGTGTGTGTGTGTGTGTGTGTGTGTATTTACAACCTCATGGGTGCACACGAATGTGGGGGCCAGGGGTAGACATCGGGTGCCTCTCTATCTCCACCTTAGTTTTTGAGTCAGGGTCTATGCTGGCTATTTTCATGTCAACTTGACATAGGCTAAAATCATCTGATAGGAGGGAACCTCAGTTAAGAAAATGCCACCAGGGCTGGAGAGATGGCTCAGCGGTTAAGAGCACTTACTGCTCTTCCAAAGGTCCTGAGTTCAATTCCCAGCAACCACATGGTGGCTCATAACCATCTGTAATGAGGTCTGGTGCCCTCTTCTGGCCTGCAGGTATACACACAGACAGAATATTGTATACATAATAAAGTAAATAAATGTTTTTTTTAAAAAAAGAAAATGCCTCCATAAGATCAGGCTGATAGGGCATTTTCTTAGTGATAGTAAAGATGGGCAGGCTGAGTAAGTCATAGGGAACAAGCCAGTAAGCAGCACCCTCCATTGTCTCTGCATTAGCTCCTGCCTCCAGGATTCTGCCCTGCATTTTGGGGCTGACCGGGCATGAGAATCAGGAGTGTGCCCAGCTCTGAACAGGCTGGGTACAGTCTCACAGTGGAGTGGATTTTGTCCAAGGGAGAAGATAGTAGCCATGGAGGTCAGGCCTGGGGACCCTAAAACCCTCACGGGATGTAAAAATCGCTGCCTGTTTCTTCCCTGCTGAAATGAGAGGCACAGCTATAACAGAATTCTCCCTTATCCTGAAGGTCAAATTTCTCCTAGCATGAGTTCAAGAAACAGGCCACGTGGGTGTTCTGAGTTCCTGATCCTTCCTGATTTCATTTTTTAAACTGATTTTCTATGACTCATAAACCCTATTCTCTGGCTTCACTCTGGGCACATACGTGGGAAGCCATGCTCTTGGCCTGTGAGAGGCCTGTCTTCTCCTTGGGAGTGAGATCCTTCCGAAGTCCCAGGAGGTGGCTAGGTGTGCACTCACCTGGATGGAGTGTGTGCTTGCTGCGGGTCCTCGGAAGTCTGTTCTCCATCGTGTGGGTGTGAGATATGTAGTTTGTCCTGATGTTTCAGGCTCTTCAAGGTCTCGGGACTAGGTGATAAGAATGAGGCTGTTTCTCAAATCTTTGCCCGCTTTTTATTTTTTTTTAATTTTTAAAATTGATCTTATTGAGCTCTACATTTTTCTCTGTGCCCCTTCCTCCCTCTCCCCTCCCCTTCCACCCTCTCCCATGGTCCTCACTTTCACCACTGTCTGTCCCTTGAGCTGTACTGAGCGGGGCGGGGCAGGGCAGGGCGGGGTGGGGCGGGACGGGCATCAGAATAACTGGCTTTCTGTTGCACATCCCCTTGTGAGCACAGAGTTCCCTGTCCTTCAGTGTGAGTTTATCCTGGCAGAAAGTGTTCGCTCCCAGTCTTTACTGAGAGCTGTGACCCCAGAAAGTCTTAAAGATGTAAATTCGGTGCAGACACCTTTGCTTCCAGGTGATCTCCAGCTGGTGCAGAAATGGCTTATCTGCCACTGAGCAGCAGAATCCCCGACTGTCATCTCTTGAGACAGAAACCCAGGCAGAGCCTACAGAGCCCAGCTTCTTTGTGTTGTAGTTAATAGGATGTGTTCAGGAAACCCAAGGGAATCCTGCAGGAAGTACTCACCAAGTGAAGGCTGAACTTCCAGGGAGGCTGTAAAGGGCTCGGATTATCTTGTTCTCCTTCCACTGTCTTCCTGCTGGATTGCTGATGGGATGGCTGGAGTTGGGGCGGCCATCTTGGGTCGCACACGATAAAGCTACATATTGAGGCTTGAAACCTCAAGGCAGAGAGCCTGGGTCCCGATGATCACAGCAAGCTTTATCTGTCTGTGAATGTCTGATGGGACTGTCATTCTCTAGATATATATTATGGTAAAATATACATAGCACAATTGTTACTATTTCACCTAGTTCTAAGAAAGTACTTCAAGGGCTTTAATGAGATTCATAATATTGTATAAACTGTCACCATTAATCCATTTCTCAAACTTTTTCATCATCCTCCCAAACAGAAACTGTGTATCCATTAAAAACCCCCCTCCCCGGTTTGTTTCTTTCACCACTGGAGTCCTTCAGCCTCAGTTCTGCTTTCCATCTCTATGGGTTTGGTTGTGTAGGTATGCCATCCAAGGTTTGGTGTGTAGGTATGCCACCCAAGGCTTGGTGTGTAGGTATGCTACCCAAGGCTTGGTGTGTAGGTATGCCACCCAAGGTTTGGTGTGTAGGTATGC
>NC_022010.1:68567312-68568697 GCF_000317375.1 Microtus ochrogaster
TTCTAAGGTTTGGTTGTGTAGGTATGCCACCCAAGGTTTGGTTGTGTAGGTATGCCACCCAAGGAAAATCACATAGAGGGTCTTCATTGGACCAACTCAGCCCACTTAGCCTGTTTTCAAGGTGCATCCATTCTGGGGCTCACGTTGGTGCATACTTCCTGTCTTTAAAGCAGGATTTGCTTGTGTAGTCCAGCCATTGACGGGCGTTTCTGAATATGCTTTGGTAAGTGTCTGTGGAGTTCTCGCGTTCAGTCCCTTTGTACAGATCCCTGTGAGTGGAGCTGGTGGACCATGTGGCAACGCTGGTGTTTTGAGCAGTTCGGTCTCCACCAGCTGCTCTCAGAGGGCTCTCAGCATCCCTGGGTCCTTATTAGTTCCTGCCACGTTGGTCACATTAGTGTCAGTTAATTCTTATTTTGAAAATGGAAATGGCCAGTTTGATGAGCCAGATGTAACTGCTTTTTCTTCTGGGCTTAGTGGTCCTGTTTTGTGTGTGTGTGTGTGTGTGTGTGTGTGTTTACTTTGGAGATCTGCTCTGTTTGTGTTATTTGACATTCCTTAGCTAGGTTATCTGGTTTTAAGCAGCAATGGTTTCATCTCCTGTGCAGAACTTAAACTGTAGATGGGTAGATGGCTGTGCCTCTATACAGGGTTGGGAATTGAGTGTGGGGTCACTGAATATAGGGAAGTGAAATTTGGCCATAGTCAAAGGTTTTGGAGCATCCACCAAGCAACATTTAAGTCAAAAGCAAAGGGTAATGGCCCTGAGGTGTGTGTGGCACCGTCATTTGTGCTGTGTTATCAGTGTTCACTGCAGCTGTGGGTTCTGAACAAACCCAGCATGAGCACTGTGTGTGTTCTCCTATTACACCACAGCCACCAATGTTATCTCCTATTACACCACAGCCACCAATGTTAGCATGAACACTGCACTGTGCATGTCCTTCCGTCACACAACATCTGCCAATGCCAGCTGAAACACCTCAGCTCAGATTGGAGACTCTTGTGTCATGAACTGCAGTAGTTTTACAGGGCACTCACAGTTTTCTGTGCTTATAAAGCATAATGACTTAATTAAGGAAAATAAAGATTTTTGCTATTTCTCCTACTATCATTCCCCAATGTTCAACTGTCCCGTTAGTGTGTCCCCAGTGTGCAAGTGTCCCATTAGTGTGTCCCCAGTGTGTAAGTGTCTCATTAGTGTGTTCCCAGCGTGCAAGTGTCACATTAGTGTGTCCCCAGTGTGCAAGTGTCCCCTAGTGTGTTCTCAGTGTTCAAGTGTCACATCAGTGTTTCCCCAGTGTGCAAGTGTCACATTAGTGTGTCCCCAATGTGCAAGTGTGCCATTAGTGTGTCCCCAGTGTGCAAGTGTCACATTAGTGTGT
>NC_022010.1:68569592-68570115 GCF_000317375.1 Microtus ochrogaster
AAGTGTCACATTAGTGTGTCCCCAATGTGCAAGTGTGCCATTAGTGTGTCCCCAGTGTGCAAGTGTCACATTAGTGTGTACCCAGTGTGTAAGTGTCACATTAGTGTAGCCCCAGTGTGCATGTGTCACATTAGTGTGTACCCAGTGTGCAGGTGTCACATTAGTGTGTCCCCAGTGTGCAGGTGTCCCATTAATGTATCCCCAGAGTGCAGGTGTCCCATTAGTGTGTCCCCAGTGTGTAAGTGTCACATTAGTGTGTCCCCAGTGTGCATGTGTCACATTAGTGTGTACCCAGTGTGTAAGTGTCACATTAGTGTGTCCCCAGTGTGCAGATGTCACATTAGTGTGTACCCGGTGTGTAAGTGTCACATCAGTGTGTCCCCGGTGTGCAAGTGTCACATCAGAGTGTCCCCAGTGTGTAAGTTTCACATTAGTGTGTCCCCAGTGTGCATGTGTCACATTAGTGTGTACCCAGTGTGCATGTGTCACATTAGTGTGTACCCAGTGTGTAAGTGTCACATTA
>NC_022010.1:68570350-68572311 GCF_000317375.1 Microtus ochrogaster
GACTTGAGTTTCATAAAAATGATTGCAAGATGAAGCTTGGCTTGGGATTAGGACAGATTTTCCAACAATTTCTGAAATGACCCAAAGATACTTCTGCCAATTTTCACTGAATTTTTATGCAAAGTGGCATTTTCAGCATTAAGAGTTATACAATCAAAATACTGACCAGCTCTGAAAACAATGATGACTCTCTGATTCGGCCAGGGTCTAACACTTTAAAAACACACAAGCACGTCCATCTTGATAATATAAAAATTTATTTTCATATTTAACAAATGGTAGTATTATGTGTATAAATTCATTTTATTAAAACAGGACTCATACATGCCATGCCTCAAATTTATTCCATGGCCAAGGATGACTTTGAATTTCTGGTTCTCCTGCTACAAGCCTATCCCCACACCCAAGTTCTTTAGTGTTGGGGATTTAACCCAAGGTTTCATGCATTCTAGACTTATACTCTACCAACTGAGGTGCATCCCTACGCCCTAAAAATTACTACAAATACATTTCTTAAGATTTTTTTTTAGTTTTCTGCATATGAGTGTTTTGCCTGTATGTATGTATGTATGTATGTATGTATGTATGTATGTATGTATGTGCACCATGTGTGTGCCTGTGGGAACCAAAGAGAGCATCAGATCCCTTGGGATTGGAGTTACAGAGAGTTGTGAGCTGCCATGTAGGTGCTAGGAATCGATTCTGGGTCCTCTATAAAAGCATCCAGATGGCTCTTAACCACTGAATCATCTCTCTAGTCCCTTAAAAAACATTTTCTGTAATTTCATTAGCAGTAAATGCCTGTTACATATCCTTAGTAGGCCTATACATCCTGGGTCTTGTAAAGTTATCCCAAGTAAAAGGGTCTAACTGGACCAGGCATCTGAAGCTCTGAGACAGAGTAAAACAAAACCCCGTTGCCATGGATATGATGCGACCCTTGAGGGGTCTGTGCTTTCCACGGGGACCAGGCACTTTCAGCTGAGAGAGTGAGGGCTGTAATTTACCGCCCTTCCTCTGGTTGGGGGGCAGAAGCAGGGATGGACAAGCAGAGGTCTCCTACCCTCTCACTGCCTCCCGTCAGAGCTCCTCCTTGCACACCCTTGTGCAGTGACGGAGGTGCTACACAGACGTAGTTGGTGTGAGGAAATTGGTCATTAGTTGTCTGTGAACAGGACACAGCTCTTCACATGGCTGTGAAGGAAACAATGAGGTCCATGGGAATGAGGATAACGACTCTCTGGAAGGGCTAGGGTCCCTTTGGCTGCCCCCTTTCACTGCTAACCAAAGCAAGGATTCTCTGCTTTCTTTATTTCTTGAGATACAGAGGTCATGGGAATGTCATGAGGTACAGAGATCATGAGACGGTTTCTGGAGGAGAAGGCTGTAGACATGTGTATCTTAGCCTCACTGAGCCTGGTCCTGGAAGGGGTGGGAAGCTTGGAGAGATGGGAGAAGGATGTCAGAAGCTCCTTGAGAGGAGAGGTGGGGCAGGGCAGAAGAGGCCACATGCTACTGTGCCCCCTTATCCGAGCATGCCCCCAGAAAGGATGCTTTGTGGCTCACAGAGCTGAGGCTTCAGCTTGCGGCTGTGCTCCAGGGTTCTTTACTGTGGAGAACATCCCAGGATGAAGGCTGCCCTTGTCTATCCCTGTCCGTGGCTCATAGCTCTACAGGGATGTGCAGGTGACTGCTGAGCAGGGACATTGCTAGACTGACTCATTCCTTGCCCCCAAACATCTGCCGTTTGGGGCACTATGGGGTTCATCAGTCATTGGCCACCCATGGGGTTTCTTAGTTGGGTAAGGCACCTGTGCTGAACAGTCTGACGTCGACTTGACACCGGCTGGAGTCATCTGAGAGGAGGGAGCCTCCATTAAGACAATACCTCCACAAGATCAGCATGTAGGGCATCTTCTTAATTAGTGATTGATGGGGAAGGGCCCAGCCCATTGTGGGTG
>NC_022010.1:68572421-68589804 GCF_000317375.1 Microtus ochrogaster
GTTTGAGTTCCGGTCCTGACTTCTTGGATGATGAACTGTGATGTGGAAGCATGAGCCGAGAAAACCCTTTCCTCCCCAAGTTGCTCTGTGTAGTAATAAGGACCGCGGGGCTGCATTCCGGCCGCCCCGACTCCATTGTAGGAGCTGCAGCGGGCTGCGTCCCGCCACCCGGCTAGCTTTACCTGAAATAATTACACAGAAACTGTAGTCTTTTAAACACTGCCTGGCCCATTAGTTCCAGCCTCTTATTGGCTAGCTCTTACATATTGATCTAACCCATTTCTAATAATCTGTGTAGCCCACGAGGTGGCTTACCAGGGAAGATCTTAACCTTGGGTGGGAGAATCATGGTGACTGACCTGACTCAGCTTCTTTCTCCCAGCATTCTGTTCTGTCTACTCCACCTACCTAATTTTCTGTCCTATTAGGGCCAAGCAGTTTTCTTTATTAGTTAACCAATGAAAGCAACAGATAAGATACAAGACCCACCTCCATCAGCTCTGGTCACGGTGTCCATCACAGCAGTAGCAGTCAAACTAAGACAGCACTTTCAGGTTTCTCTCCTTTTATGATTCTGTGCTCTTTCTATGTTATGAGTGAATCCAGAGTAGGAAAATCTGTAAAGAAAGAGAAACAGAGGGCAGAGAGATATGGCTATAGTTTCCCTGTGAGGTAATCACCGTTAGCAGAATTAGTATCAGACACATTGCCTACTTCAGGATGCTGCATGGCAAAGTCATATAAAGAGATTCCACAGAGACCCTGTTCCCTGTCTTGCTCAGGGGGTCATGATATTTATAGATGCAGAGGACGTCAGACAAATGAGCAAGGCTGGGTAACTAATTGTCATCTGTAAGAGCCAGGGAAAGTCTGGTTTCACGTGGAAGCAGTGCAAGTGGATTCTGAATTGGAAAGGCTCTTGTGTCCCCTCAGAGAAAACCCCACAGCTACGAGCAGCCATAGCTGTTTAAGCTCAGCCTCCGTTCCATCACAGATGGAATCCCACAGGACACAAAGAGGCTTTCATGTCCTATGCCCCAACAGCTGGCCCTCAGGACACATGGTCAATGTTTTCTCACAGTAAGACTTTTTGAATAAAGGGATCAGTTCAGGTGTTGTTTGATATCTCCTTACATCTGGTCAACCTTTGATAGCTTGGCCAGAGAGCCTTGCTCCCAACCTCTGCCTGTAATGAAGGGGGACAGACGCTCTGTGAAGGGGCGTCTTACCAAGACATCCTGGGGACTAGCAATGGTGTCACAGTTGAGCTGACTCAGCCTGCATTGTTTGTGAAGGACAGACAGGAGTTAGTCAGGACAGGAGGCTGCAAGCATGGTGTGGTAGCCTGCAGCAGAGGGCTTGGTGTACTTACTCTGGAGAGAGCCAGGGGTTCACTGAAGGCCACACCTTTGGGTGGCAGTAGGCTGTGGCTCAGGATGGCCCAAGGGGCAGGCTGCCAGGCCCCGCAGTCAGCTTCCCAGGGAGTTCTCTAAGGCCTCAGATAGTGTGAAGGACGGTGGAAGAGATGTCTCACGTCTTGCTGGATAGCTCCCCAGTTCCAAAAGAGGAACTTCTAGAGAATGTCAGCTTTTGATAAATGACGGCCACAGTGCTAAAGACTTTAAAAGCTTTCCCCAGGAGGCAGCCGCTCACCTCAGGTGTGCTTCATCCTGGCATCTGCTCAGTCACTTATGACATCTGCAGGCTGAAGCTGAGTGTCACGTAGTACAGCGGTTACTTGTGGGAGGAGGATAATTCCTGTGTGTCCCAGGCACACACAGTGACCTTTCTGTAGCCACCCCCGGCCAGCTGAAGAGCTTGTCCGTCAGGTGTTTGCCCTTTGTGCAGAACAAGTGTGCATGTGTGTGTATGTGCATGTGTTTCATTCTCTACAGTGGGAATCTGCATATCATCTCTGCAGTCTTTCCAGAACATGAAACTGTACCTGTGCTTGAGTTCAGGTGCAAACCCTGCAACCGCCTTGCAGACAGAAGACACCAAAGCATCCTTCGAATGAGATGAACATCTACAGAGTATGCAGAGGTCTCAGTTGCCATTGCTTTTAAAAACTATGCAACACAAGAGAAACGAGTCTTAATTGACTTTGTCCAGTGTGAACTGTGGGCATTGTAAACTTATGGCATGTAGGTGTATGTCCGCGCTGTGTGTACTGGATGTGGAATGTGTTGTGTATTTGTGTGTTATCTGTCATATGGTTTGTGTGTGTGTGTGTGTGTGTGTGTGAGAGAGAGAGAGAGAGAGAGAGAGAGAGAGAGACTATAGAATATCCCGTAAGTGTGCAGTTATTATGTGACATTTGTGTGCAGCATGCATGTTGTCTGTATGTCTATAGTGTGCTACTGGTGGTTATAGTGTATGTGCATGTTTGAGCATGTGTGTGTGTGTGTAAGTGGGAAGGGAGAGAAAACAAGAGAATGAGTGCACTTGCAAGAGAGATCTCCACACCACGGGTATCGCTCTGCTTCAGGTTTCTGAAAGGACATTTGTGCAAATTCTTGAATGAACTGCAACTGAAGTGAGCAGCTTTCTCCCTGGTGGGGCCTTTTCAGTTGGAGAAATCATTTACCAGGTACAAACTCTCCTGATACTGACAGACCCGGGGAGCCTTCTGCTCAGGTGTGGTAGTGCCAGCCTCATTCAGAGGGTGTGAGCCAGTGTGCCCTCCCCTAGGCTGACTGGCCGCAGTGTGAGGAGGGATACTGCCCAGGGTGTCACACTGCCCCGCAGAGATGAAAGAGCCCTGTCAGGGGTAACAGGAGGTACTAGTTGTGTGCAGCACCTGCCAAGCACCTGCCACCTTTTCCCCTTGTGCCTGGAACCCCCAGGACAGCACCAGAGCCCCTGTGCCCTTCCTAGTGTCCTTCTGGAGCCTTTCCAAGCATGCCACAGAACTCTCTACCCATACTGTGCTCAGGGAGCAGCTTAGCTGCCAACTAGCTGAAGACTTTACTGTCCTCAAGTATACAGCACCTGTTAGATCATCAGTCCACTATTTGGATGTGCAGTAGCCATACTGGGAAGTCCGTGGTGGAGAGTAGCTGAGACAGGTTGGGCTACTCTTCTCCAGCAAACACTTGGCCTTCCCAGGGCTGTCTCAGGGTTACCTTGAACAGCCCTTTGGAATCTCTTAGCTTGATGGTTTGGCATCTTTGAGAGTCTAGCTTAGTCTGTTGGGGCCTCCTTCAGTTGGATGAGTTCTTTCGTGTATCAGTCATGTTTTGCTACAATAACAAGCATCCCTGAAAAAAAATCTCAATAGCATATAGCAACACCATGTTGGGGTTGACTGAGCTTGCTCGGGCTCACCTGGTCATGAAGGGGCAGCAGTTGTGGTGTGGAGCAGCCATATGTGCAGGGGGTGAGTGGGCACGTGGCTCTTTGGCACGTTGCCATCCATCACTGACTCACTTCCACCTTTGCCCACGTGCACCAGGCTGACACAGGCTACAGCTAAGCCCGCAGCTAATGGAGAGAAAAGTCAACCCTCCTACTGAGAGATAAAGTCAGGAGGCAGCAGCGGAACTTCATTCTGGTGCTGAGGAAGGGAACAGTCATTTACAACAAATGCACAGTCCACTTATCACAGAAGGGACCAGCCTAGTCCTTCCTGGTGACATCATCCCACCCCAGCTTCAATCCTACCCACATGCTGATATCCACATACCTCCGTGCTCGACCTTCCCTCTCCAGCCCATCTCCCGCCTCCTACAGAGCACCACTAGATGAACATCTTTTGCACACTCATGGTCTCTCTGAAATAGCTGCCCCGCAGCTTTCATCCCCTTTGTGATGAGCACGACTTGTGGTAACATCCTTGGTTTTCTCCTGGGAACATGCTAGCGTGCTTCTCTGGGATCCTGCGATGTAAGAGACTGCGTTAGTGGCTTCCAGTGGTTTCCATCCTCCGAGCCTGTCTTGTTTCTGGTCAGAGTTTCCCAGCCTGCTGTGTCTTCCCTGGCACCCCTGTATTGGGAGACTTGGCTTCACCCCAGTGAATACAGGAAAAGGGTGCTTGGTGAAAGGAGTCTGCATTTGAGCCTGCACCCTTTTCTCCCGAATCCATGCTTTTTCTTTCTTTTTTTTTTATTTTTATTTATTTATTTATTGAAGATTTCCGTCTCTTCCCCGCCACTGCCCCCCATTTCCCTCCCCCTCCCCCAATCAAGTCCCCCTCCCTCCTCAGCCCGAAGAGCAATCAGGGTTCCCTGCCCTGTGGGAAGTCCAAGGACCCCCACCTCCATCCAGGTCTAGTAAGGTGAGCATCCAAACTGCCTAGGCTCCCACAAAGCCAGTACATGCAGTAGGATCAAAAACCAAGCATGCTTTTTCTGTTGCACAAATGTCACCAAAAACCTGACAGTTGCTTATGGCAACCTTTGCATCACGGGGATAGAAAAATTTTAATTGATCAGGGTCTCTATTTTCTAATCTATTTGAAAATTCTATCCTTCTCTACAAGATGATGCAAGCTGTGTTTTAGGATCAGCAAGATCAATGGTTTCTTTCACAGGTCATTTTCACACAGGTATATTCTCCCTAAGGAGGTGAGCTGTCTGTGGAGTGTAGGATGCACTGGGGACTTTGCAGTATTGATTGCCTCACGTGAGAAGGAGAGCTAAACACTTGATCATGACTCTGTCCCAACAGAGAGCGCGGTGAGCCCCTGACCGCAGACCTGCAATGGACCCTTCGCCTTGTATTTTGCCATCTGAACATGAGTAACTTTGGAGTTTGGATAACCACACTGAGCAGACTGAGCTCATGTGAAGCCAGCCGACTTTTACTCGGCATCCCCTTTCCTCTGAAGATTGATTCTGGCAATTAGGCCCTAGCCTGGCTGTTCCTTTCCTCTTTTGTTTATGTTGGTGTTCTCATAATGACCATGATGAATTATCTCCCAGGGTGAAACAAATGCTCGCAGGAAAGTGAGGGCAATGATGCCGCTTTACCCAGAATGCCATAAATCCACAGATATGACAGTTCTGTACGCTGTGGCAACAGCCGGCTAGCTAATTGATGAAGCCATAAGGCTAGTCGTAAATCCCGGTGCCATCCACAGAGTCAAACGAGGTGGGCTGAGACAGTGTAGATTTACTCAGTACATTGTATAGGACTTTCCAAGCTGTCCCCGTTAAGGAGAGTCTCAGAAGGGCGACCCTTTTACGTTGGTACCATTGCATTCCTTTATGTCAGAGACCAGGGCCCACAGCTTGCAAGTCCAGGAGTGAAGTAGACGGATGGCACTGTGATTAGATGGGAGTGACTGGGAGGAAGTGAGGAGTCAGAGAGAGGGTACCTTCTGGGGGACGACACCTACAAGTGCAAACGCTTTCCTGTTGCTCTTTGGACATCATGTATGTGGGCTACCGGTCCAAACCCCATTGGCTGTGACGTTAAGGCCCCTCAGGTATTTCATCTCAGAAGCTGGACAGGCTGGGAATGGGGTGCAGTCAAGGTTATTAACACCGTCTGGAAATGGATGGTGATGGACCCAGTGGCTGGCTGGTTCTGATCTAATTTGAATACTTGGCTTATGGAACTATCTTCCTATGACCCTGTTGAACTATATCCATTTCTTGTTGGGTCCCTCTTCACTTCCTGTTCCAGGGCTCGTTGGGATTTCATGCTAAACATTCGGCACTGGGTCCTGTTATTGAACACAAAGTGACTCGGCACTGGATCCTGTTATTGAACACAAAGTGACTCGGCACTGGATCCTGTTATTGAACACAAAGTGACTCGGTTATCTCAGTCACCCCGGGAGGGGATTCTATTTTTATTCTTATTCGACAGTTGGTGAGACTGAGCCTCAGGACTATAATTGAGCAATACCCTGAGGCTAGTGCGTGGCAGAGGAGAACCAGAGCCCACCATGGGGTGCTAACTGTCACTCACCCTTCCCTTGGCTCCCAGGTAGCAGGGTTAGGTCAGTAGTGGGGAGACGGCCCCTGCACAGCACCAGGGTTTACTCAGAACAGCTGCTCCACTCAGGGTCTGTTGCTGTTTTCTAGAAGAATCCTCTGGAGTTCTATGTGTTTTATGAACTTTCGTTTTAGATTTTGTTCTGTTTTTAGTTCTTTTTCCCAAAAGAAGGGAGCTTGCCTGCTCTCGCCCACTTAGGGACCTTGGTAATGTTTATAAGAAAGTGTCACCAGCTGGACCTCTTGCTTTGGGGTCAGATTCAATCTGACAGCCAGTCTTTACCGCTCTGCTTTACCGACTTGCTGTGGGTTGTCTCTGTAGGGTGTGCACACTGCTCTGTGTGGCCCCTGGGTTTCACAGCCCATTCATTTTCTCTTCTTGGGAGCAGACAGTGCCCCTCACCAAGCCAGGTGATTTTTTTGTCCCATTTCTTCTTGGTCCACAATGCTGCTCTCGCAGATTCCTCTTACAGACTCAAAGCGTCCAACTTCTCACGCATCATCATGGAGTAGGAGGACCTGCCACACCTCTGCTGTAGAGACAAACCCTTCTTTTCATTTCCTCAGCTTTAGACTCTGAACAAAACATCCAGGAAGGAAAGGTGATGGATTCGAGTGCAGAAAGCAGAAATCAGTGTGGAAGAGTTTGACAGCCCAGGGCCACTCTGCCTCTCAGGTGGCTTAGAGACTTCTGTAGCTGGAGCCAGAGCTGAGGTTGGGGACAAGTTCTGGGCCGATGCTGTCTCATTTCCAATGACTACCACATTGTGAGGCGCCGAGGGGAGGGAGGAAGGAAGGTTAGGCAAACAACACGCTTGCTTTGCTTTTGCTGTGGAATCTGCAACGACTATCGGAGGTGAAGGCATGGATATATTTTCAAGAAAAACTCTAGCTTGGTTAAACATAATGTTCTTCCAAGTTGTCAGCCACGGGCTGGTGTGTTGCAGAATCCCCAGCAGCAGGCAGGTTGTCATGGGCAGGCCTTTCCATTCGGAGAGTGAGTCCATGTGTTTTATGAACTTTTGTGAGAGGCTGCTCACATCCTCTCCAAAGGTCATCCTGGCTCAGCTGTGGTTGGAGGATTGGCAAGGGAAATGTGTCCTGTGCCTGAGGTGTGTTTCCCCATGAGCAGCTCTTTCCAGAAGGATTTTCCGTTAAGCCTCTTTAATGCGTGATTGTAGGACCATCCAATCTTAGAATTGGGAGGACCTTGGTGTCATCACTGTCAAAATTTCACCAGGGAATAAATGACATTTGTTGAGATGCAGCTGGGTCACTCCCAGGTCTATAGTCTCCTTCAGTGAAGGTCATGCCTAGGCCAAGCTGGAAAATCAGCGTGGTTCACTTGCTAGACTTGCAGGCAGTCCGTTTGCAAGACTCCATGTCCACACAGACGACAGGCGGTGGAAGGAAGTTCTGCTCAAGCCGAGACTCTGCAGTGAGCCTCCCAAGCTCCGTGCAGTGGCATTGCCCTAGTTCTGTGGCTCCAAGAAAAAGCTGAGACATCATTGCTGAACTGTGTTTGTCAGTGAAGGGGTGTAGAGGGATATTCCAAGGACATCTCCTCTGGGTGGTGCCTGTGATCAAAAACGTGGCTAGGAAGGGCTTCCTCACTTGCTTCTCGCAGTCTGTGCGTTCCTTAGGATGTTCTGTGCTCACTTGCTTTCTGGACCATTGTTCATTCTGTGTCCTGTCCCTTTCCACCTCTTTCCCTCCTTTTCCCTCTCATTCCTGTCCCTAAACAAGCTCAAAATCTTAGCCATAGTGAACCATGTATGGTTAATTATAATTAACATTTTCTAAGGTACGCATGCTATGTAGTAGGGAGCTGCGGGTTGTGTTCAGTTCCGCCCGACTCCACCTGGCTCCCTTAGCCCCGGAAATAACACACAAATTGTATTCTTTTAAACAATGCTTGGCCCATTAGTTCTAGCCTCTTACTGGCTAACTATCACATCTTGATTAACCCATATCTAATAATCTGTGTAGCACCACAAGGTGGTAGCTTACCGGTAAGATCTTAACCTGCATCCATCTTGGAGAGGAGAGCCATGGCGACTGCCTGACTCGGCTTCTTTCTCCCAGCATCCTGTTCTGCTTACTCCGCCTACCTAATTTTCTGTCCTATTAAAGGCCAAGGCAGTTTCTTTATTAATTAACCAATGAAAGCAACAGATAGATTCAAGACCCACCTCCATCAGTGTTAGAAGCTTTGCCACACACATAGGGAAGCCACAGTTAAGGACCGAGGTGTGACTGCAGGGCCCTAAGCCAAAGACAGTCGGGTCAACCCTTGGCAGCTTACAGGTACCAGGTGTGTCCCTCTTCTCGACTCTGCCTTCTGTGGCATTGCATTGTGTTGTAGCTTCCAGCTGGCCACAGAGGGAGTTTTTGTACCATAGTAATCGGCAATTATGGCAAAGCAGAAACAATCTAAACACAGCTAAGACACAATTTACCAGCACACAACGGCCTGGCACTCCAGCACTGACGGTAATGATAACCAGATGTCATTTGTTCTATGTCTTCTACATACCCGATGCTTTGCTCCTAGACCTTATCTCAGGGTCTTCGCAAGGACTCCGAGTGCCTTCTGGACAGAAAGAGGAAGGGAACTGAGGCCACTCAGCTAGTGCCAGAGCTGGATTAAAACCAGATCTGTGTGCAGGGCCCAAGAATTCACCCTTTGGGGTCAGGATCTCCTTCCCAAATTTGACGTCCAGATATGTAATGACCTGGCTTAAGAGTGGGAACGTAGTGGGTTTTGGCTTTGTGGCAGGTACTGTTTGGTTTAGGCTATCTGAAGTCATCTTGTGTCATCTGACATGATTCCTTTGGTGATGTGGAACCTGGCTTTGTGGACGGTGCTGATAAATGATAAGGCCAGTTTGGCTATACAGGTATACAGGGCCTTTATTTCTTTTGTTAGCTCAGGCATAGGCTTGTTGCCATGTCGTACAGGTGGAAGCTGAACCTTGAGGCCCCGTGACCTGCTAGTCATAAGTAGATCAGGACCACAGCGCGGCAGGAGACTACCACTCTGGAAAGCACAACAGTGTCTTGGGCTTGTGGTGGGGAGAGTTCCTACTATGGCCAAGAGGGTCATGCTTTTGGCCTTCGTCCCACCTCACCAACCAGATCAGATGGCATTTGCTTTCTTTCAGGCGTATTTGCTCTGCCCAAGTAGAGGCATAAACATGGGGTATCCTAGATTGTCCAAAAAAAGCACTCACCCCAGATCAGGACTCCCCCTAGCTCCTGTGTGTGTTGCGGCAGGCACCATTCACTGTAGGGCCACCAGATGGCTGCCCTTCTGAAGTCGTGGAGAGTTCTAGAAGTCCATGGTATTGTGTTTCTGAGACGTCTTAGCTACTGCTAACCGAAGCTGACCTTGCATCTTGAAGTGTGTTTTTTCTGAAGTACCTAAGCAATGGCAGGCCAGGCGGTCATTAGAGAAAGGTGGGCTCCCTCTAAGAAGGACGCTGTGCCTCTTGGAAGCCAGCTGTATATGGATATGGGGGTCCCTTCTTACCCATACCCTGAGAGGGAATGTGGCAACCCCACTGCGTGTGCCACACTGCATCCCCAGGCCAGCATCCTGCCTAGGGTGGCGGTACTAGCTGGAATGGGTCTGCAGGAGAAGAGGCAGAAACAGCTAGCCGGCCAGGAAGCCGGTTTGTGCTCACAGTGACTCTGACCCCATCTTCAGCCTTGTCACCTGCTGCTCTGGGATAATGCGGCTTGAGAGAGGATCTTAGGCTCTCCGGGAATGATACGCTATCCCCTGTGGATAGAGGCTCAAAAAGCGGAGGAGAGAGCAAGCAACTGTCTTAAGGGGGGCAGGGCCCTTACTATGCACTAATGCTCTTGGTCAGAAAGAAACCTGCTTAGCAATGTGATACCAGGTCCCTGAAACAAACAGAAAGGATCACCATCAATTGGCACTGGGACTCGAACCCATGTTTCCGAGTGTTGTGGAGAGAATGGGGCTGGCTATAATGTCTATAGGTGACGAGGCTGTGTGGGCTTTATTCTGATCGTCCTTGGATGTGCAGCCCAGGAGGAAGCTGTGTGTCCTGGATGCAGTCAACACGTCAGGTTTGACAGTGGGCAGGGATCCCACCTTTAGCCGATCCTGGTGTTTTAGGGGCAGTGGAATTTGCTTCTTTCAGGTGGTTTTCACAGGAGATCAGTGAGAATGGTGACCGGGCTCTTATTTAGCCATCTTCCTCTCCAGCATTGTGCTGGAGGCTGTCACGATGCACACTTCATTGTTGCGGTCACAGGAAAGGGAGGGGACTATTCCCAAGGCTTCCCTTCTCACACCACAGAGCCTGGATCAAAAGTTCGTTGTTCGTCAGTACTGGGACAATTGCCATTCCTCCTCTGCTTTGGTCTGCACTGTTTCCGTCAGAGCGCCGAGGAATCTGAACCTTTACTGGGTCCATAATTCCCTGCCTTCCTGGTCACAGTCATTCCTACATATAACGAGCTGTCACTGGCTTGGAGGGTGCAGTCTGCCCATCCCTCCTTAGCTCTGTCCTGGTTGTTGTCCTCAGTCTCCCTGCACCTTATTTTTGAGTCTCTCATGGGGCCTGGAAGTCACCTGTTCAGATAGGCTGCCTGGCTGTCAACCCCCAGAGGTCTGTTTTCTCCTGCTTAGACCAGGTTATAAGCATATACTGTCATGCTTGGCAGTTATTTGGGTGCTGGGGTGGGAACTTGGGTCTTTGTGCTCATTGAGCAAGCACTTTTCCCACCAAGCCATCTCCCCAGCCTGTGCATAAGCTTTTCATTCAGGTCAGGCTCTTCAAACACCAGTTAGGTCTGGCGAGGTCATTGCACTTTTTCAAGTCTATTTGCACATTTGAGGACTTTCCTTTCTGCCCCCACCTGTGCTCAGGTGAGTCTCTAGATCCCCTTACCATATGGGAGCGGACTGAGGGTTCTCCTGCTGAGGTGAGTATCTAGATCCCCTTGCCATATGGGAGCAGACTGAGGATTCTCCTTGCCTCTTCAGTCATTTGGAAGTCAGGTCTGATCTAATACAAACCCTTGCATGGATTTCAGCGGCTCTCATCATAGAACACAAATGTGGCTTTGTGGGAGAAAGGTTGTGCTAATTAGATTAACTTTAGTAGCAACGTCCTTATTTTGTATATCAGAACATGCACCTTAAATACATGCCTTCAAATCTCTGTGAAACCCAGTTCATCTGCGTCTTCCTCAAAAGACGCCTGTAAGGCAGGGAGGATACGCGTGGCCGTGGAATGGCACAGCATCTTGTCTGTCCTTCTATAGCATCTTGTCTGTCCTTCTGTAGTCCCGCCCCACGTGACTAAACAGTGCCCAGTGTGCTGGCACGTTTGAACAATCCATGGTACACAACCTAGAATCCCTGGAAAGAGGGTGTCAATGAGGAGTTATCTAGATCCGGTTGCAGACACGTCTGTGGGGCCATCCTGCTTATTAATTGATATAGGAAGGGCTGATCGGAACGTGGGCGGCACATTCCGCGGTAAGAGGAGAAAGCTAGCTGAGAGCGGAAGACACGCCAGGAAGCACGCATTTCTTTCTTCCCGCCCTCGACTCTACATATAATGCAGCCTGCTAAGTTCCTGCCTTGATGTCCGCTCAGTGACAGTGTGACCTGGAACTGTAAGTCGAACAGCCCCTCTTCTCCCCCAAGTTTCTTGTTCTCAGGGTACTTACTGCAGCAACCAAAAGAAACTAGAACATCCAGTGTAGGGTTGTGGAGGACTGAAAGCCATTTTCTGGCTGCTCTCTTAAAGGAAGCCTGGCTGAGACTGTCTCTGTGAGACACCCTGTTCTTTTATGTGGGTGCCGAGGACCAAACTCAAGCTCCCGTGCCCGTGGGGCTGAGCCATCTCCCAGCCCCCTACCTATTATATGTTCAATTGTATCAGTCCTTATCATGGTTTATCAACTTGCTGACTAATTTTCTTTAATCTCTGCTTCTTGAATGTCAGCGGATTTCCCTTCCGGATTTAATATCCTTATTACTGGAGATAAACCCTGATCATCCTTCAGTTATGTGTATATGAGCATGAAGTCTGTTAGCCTTCGCGGCAACGCTTCTTCAATTTACCCCATTCTTGCATAATTCTGCCTGATATATAGATTTAGCGGTTGTTTTCCCTCTGCACTTTGAAGGTATGATTTTATTGCCTTCTGGCATCTACTGCAGCAGAGGAGGAATCTTGTATCCATCAGACGGTTTCCTTTGTAGATAATCTCTCCTCTGTCCCGGCCACCTTCCCTACTTCCCTTTGCCTTTGATGTTTCAGCTCGATAGGCTGAGATATGGATTTCATTATATTTATCTTCCTTGGGTCCTTTTTCTTTTTTATTCTGCTCTCATCCCTCCACCCCCACCCCCCCAAGTCTGTTCATCATTTCTCCCCGATAGCTCGTGAATATTACTTATCCGTATTTTCAGTATCCATACACGAGGGAACGTAATAAACACTGGCCATCACATAACTGTCGATAACTCCTTGCTCTGCCTCTGCTTTCTTTCATGAGTTACCACCAGTTTCTCGTATCATTTGAACAGCTCATTCTTAGAAATTGCACATTGAACCTTTGATTACTGAAGATTTCCTTCTCTTGCTTTGGCTCTGTCTCATTTTAGTTTACTTTTTTTGTGCCAATTTTCACTTTGATTTTGTTTTTTAAAAAATAGCCACTTTTGTCTGATTTTTCTGCAATATTTGAGTGTTAATACCCATGCCTTTTGCATCCACTAAATTTAATTTATTTAGTTTTTTCCCTTTATTTTTCATATAATCTTTAGCCAGCTCAAGTACAGGGGGCTATTTTTTCCTTTGCTTAATTTTTACCACCTAACACATGAAGTGAAGATTTTATGTTGGCTCTGCCAGAGCCCTAGGGGTCTGGAGAGTGGTGGACGATCTGTCTGACTCGATATCTTTTTATCCATTAGTTGTTCACGTGACTGATGTACCTCTCAGTCTGTCTATCATCTGCATCAACAGAGTGAGCTATCTCTTAATCTAGTTTTGCCTGGGCTAGCGTACATCACGCAGGCAATAAAAAGAGGCTTGGGTTTCTCCCACATGGCTGTTTCCTACTTACAGTGGTATTAGGTGCACGTGCAGTTTATGTTTTAAATGTGTGCATGGGGAACACATGCTACGGTGCACATGTGGAGGTCATAGAGCAACTCCATGGCGTGAGTTCTGTGTGTCCTGAGGACGGAGCTTGTCCTGTTCAGTACCTGTATTCTTGTAGGCGTCTCGCCAGCCCCAGCCTGTTCTCAGAAGCTGTCCTGCTCCCCTGTTCCATCTGTAGTGTCAGTCATCCCCGCTTGTCCTTAGAACCCTCTCAGAGTCTCAGGGTGTTGTTACGGAATCCCCACGAGCTGCCCTGTGTTTGGTCAGCACACCCTTCTATTCTCTTGATTTCATTCCTCTCCTTGATTCTGGAGGCCGTGGGCTTCACTGTCTCTCTCACTCTCAGTTAGGTATATACTGCATATAAATTCTTTTCAGGGCTCAGGTGAATGGTGGGGGCTGGATTTTTATCTCACATCTCAGGGCATTTATAATTGGAACTGGGCCTGATTCTCTCATGCACATCTGCCACGCGGCGAGCTTGAGTTCTCTGTGAAGGACTATCGATTGTACGACTGGTTGTGCATAGCCGCAGAAGGAGCTTGCTGCGAGAGGAGTCGTTTGAAAAGAATTCATTATATAATAGTAGATATTGCCCCTCTCAAAGATAATTTTCTTTATGTAATTTTCTATTTTTGATATTAAAAGCATGAGGATAGTAGCAATTGATTTTTAAAATTATTTTATTTTTAATTAAAACTTAAGTCATCATTGTTCTCCCTCTCCTACCTCCAAGCCCGCCCGTGTCCTCCCAACTCCCTCTAAATTCATGGCTTCTCTTTCTCTAATGATTATTGTTACTTTTATAGATAAATAAAAATACCAAGTCTGTTTAGTGTTGCTTTTATATGGTTTTATGGCTTTTATATGTATATGTGTATACTTAGTACTGGATACAAACCCGTGAAATCTTCACGGCATGGTTTCTTAAACAAGGCCTGAGCATTGACAATACCAGCTGACACACCCTTGTGGCTGGGGAGGACCTCATGGGGCCCCATCCCTAGTGAAGAACTACAGACAATTCACCTTTTAGAATCATCGTGTTTCTTTGGGTTACAGCCTTACAATCTGGTCTAGGCTGGCTCTGGATGCGCTGTCCTCCTGCTTCTGTCTCCTGAGGGCTGGCGTGGTGAGTTGGTACCTCCCAGTCCAGTGGCATTTTGAGAGTCTTAAAACTGTATGGAAACTTTTGGGGATGATACAATAAGAACCATATTGTTCGTTTGCTGGGAAAGTGAAAATTCAGCCGTACAGTAAGCCCACAGTCATGCTGAAGTGGGGATCAAGGACCTATGAAAGATTTTATCTCCCAAGCACTGGAAGCTGTTTTAAAGGGAAGCGGAGATGTCCTTGGGAAGACTTGAGAGAGACGAGATGTCAGTAAGCCAGTCCCTAAGGACACTGCCTGTGTAACACTGAGCCTCCTCAAGCAGGCAGATGGATCAGAATCTTACAGAGAATGAAGCTGTGGGACCACTTGGGCATTTAAAAACTGATGCTGTTCATGCTGATCCCATGAGGAAGGTTTTCCAAGTGTGACTGAGGGCATTCTTCAGCACCCAAGATGGGCATGCAGACAAGTTAGTGCCTACATGGGACACAATAAATGATACTCTCAACAGATAAACTACATCAACAAAAGCTAACATTTATTTGAATATTATTGGAAAGACCTACTGTCATGGCTACAGAGAGAAATACGTGCTGTTTGGAAGCATTCTCTACTGTATTTTGGTCTATCCAGTATAATAACATACATTTGCCCAATATTTCTTTTTAAAAATATTTTATTCATTTATTTATGTATGTGTGTATGTGAATATTGGTGTGTGTGTGTATGGTAGTGTATGTGTGTGTTTGTGAGTGTGTGTATGTATGTATGGCTGTGTGCATATATATATAGTTATGTATGTATGCATATATGTATGCATGTATGGTTGTGTGTATATATGTGTATGTATGTATGGTTGTGCAAGCGTGCATGTGTGTGTATGTGTGTGTGAATACAATGAGTAATCAAGTGCCATGCATGTACGTGTATGTCAGAGGACTATTTGCAGGATAAGCTTTCTTCTTCCATGTAAGTCCCAGGGATCAAACTCAAGTTGTCTGTCTTAGCAGCAAGCACCTTTATCTCCTGAGCCATCTTGCCATCCCCTGAGACTTCTTCAAATCTTAAAGATGCTATGGTAACATTAAAAGTTTTTATTAGAAGATTTGATGCAGCTGTTGTCACTTTGCTTCTGGTGACAGGTTTAGAGTTCATCTGTCCTGTTAACCATGTGTCTTAGGGGCTCTGTTGCTGTGGCAAAACACCGTGACCAAAAGCCAAGATGGGGCCAAAAGGGTTTATTAGGCTTAGACTTCAGCACTGCTGTTCATCACTGAAGGAAGTCAGGACAGGATCTTAAACAGGGCAGGGTCCCGGAGGCAGGAGCCGATGCAGAGGCCACGGAGGGAGCTGCTTACAGGGTTACTTCCCCTGCCCTGCTCAGCCACCTTCTTAGAGAATATAGGGCCAATGCCCAGGAAAAATGCGAGTCTCCAATTTAGCCAGCCTTTAAGGCCATTTTAATATAAAAAAATGTTTCCCTTTTTTTTCATTTTTTTTGCTTTTTGAGAATTTACTATAACACTTTTTGTTTATATTCACCCCTCCCCAACTCTTCCCAGATCCATCCTTCCTTCCCTACCCACCCAACTTTGTGTCCTTTTTCTTTAAACCCTTCGAGTATGATTTGTGGTACCCATATATGTAAGCAGAGACTGATTGTTCATTTCCCGGCTGCTCAGACCTGAGTAATAACGCAGAAAATATATTAATTACAGCACTGTTTGTCCTTTTAGCTCAGGCTTCCTTTTAACTAACTCTTACATCTTAAGTCAACCCATTTCTATTAATCTATGTACTACCATGAAACTGTGGCCTACCAGTAAGTTCTGGTGTCTTTTTCTTTAGGCAACTACATGGTGTCTCCTTGACTCTGTTTACTCTCTCTCTATCTCTCTTAGGATTTCCCACCTGGCTTTACTCTGCTAAACCATTGGCCCATACAGCTTTATTCATCAACCAATAAAAGCAACGCATATACAGAAGGACTTCCCACATCACATAGACTGTAAGGTGTGTGGCCTTAACTAGAGTATGGCAAACCCACTGAGGGCCATGTCCGTAAAGCAAGCAGATCTCCCCGTTTCAGCAGCCATCAGTACTAACAGCTCCTTAGCGAGGAGGGGGACTTCATACCCATGCCACCTCTTGATGCTGGGATTTTGCCGAGCTTGAGCCTTCACAGGCCTTGTGTGTCCTGTCTCAGCGGTGGTGAACTCATGTGCTCAGCTGCCGCACTGGGTCCAGAATGCACTGCTCTCTGTAGTCATCCCCTACCCTGACTCTACCAGTCTTCCTGTTCCCTACCATGCCATGCCCTCTGGCCCCCGGAGGGGGCAGCGTGATAGCCATGTCCTGTGCAGCATGATATCCATGTCCTGTTCAGCCATCATTATTTTATAGTGTCTTATCCTCTTCCTTCTGATCAGTTCTGGGTCTCTGTGCTAATCGCCTTCTACTATGAAAAGAAGCATCTCTGAAGAGGGTTGGCCAATGCAGTGATGACTACAGTCGGTTTAACGCTATGTTCACATACCAAAGTAACAGCAGTAGGCTCTTGCCTAGGTCCATGCTCTGTCAGCCACAGGTTCCTGGTCCAGAAGACTGGCACTAGGTATAAATCCAACCAGAAAATAGTTGCTTATGTCAGTGATGCTTGTGCCACTATTGCGCCCGTGGACATTTCTTGCCAGGCTGGTTATTGTAGCTCATGGAGTTCATGCATGTGCAAGACTGCTGACTTGATTTCTCCTCTGGTATCACACATAGCTAACCAGTAAGGATGCGGCTCTCAGGTCTTGATGTCTCTGTTGTTCTCAAACGTGTGTCATGCATAGTCAGTCTTACCATCCAGTTCTAGAGAGGAACCAAGAGCAGTGGCAGATGCCTGTGATGGCTGCATTTCTCTCAACACTCTGACTTTCCAATCACCCATGGAGCAGTTGGTCAAGCTCTAATCACTCAACAGCTTTTCCAACCCAAATTCTATTTCTCCCACAGTTCTTCCCAAAGCAACATGTTAATACCTGTGCTCCATGAACCTGGTACATATTCATACCTGCCAGAGCAGTGCTCCGTGAACCTGGTACATGTTCATATCTGCTCCAATAACTGCTACCTATTCATACATGCTCCATGAACCTGGTACATATTCATACATGCTCCATGAA
>NC_022010.1:68589944-68608829 GCF_000317375.1 Microtus ochrogaster
CTCCATGAACCTGGTATATATTCATACCTGCTCCATGAACCTGGTACCAATGTCTGTCCCACTTGGCTTCCTGTGGCTATGATAAGCATCATCACCAAAAGAAAATTGGGAAGAAAGGGCTTATTTCATCCTATAGCTCTTCAGGTTACAGCCCCTCACTGAGGGAACTCAGGGCCAGCCCTCAAGGCAGGAACCTGGAGGCAGAGCTGACGCAGACACAGTGGAGGAACACTGCTTTCCGTCTTGCTCCCTGTGGTTTGCTCAGCCTAATTTCTCATGGCACCCAGTGCCATCTGCCCAGGAGTGGCAACATCCACAGTAGCCTGGGCCCTCCCACACCAATCATTAATCAAGGAAGTACTCCACAGACTTGAGTACAGGTCAGTCTGATGGAGGCTGTTATTCAGTTGAGGTTCCATCCTGGCCCACTCCAGGTTCAGGGGTGGACTCTCCCTCCAGGGACTGAGTAGTTGGCATAGCTGAGCATACACAGCCAGCCCCGGTGACTCTCCTGTCCCTGCACCTGCAGTGTTGGAGTTAGGGTGTGCACATAGGTTCTGGGAATTTGAGTTAGGTCCTGAGGCCGTAGAGCACTCTTCCTTGCCGAGCCTCAGCCCAGCCCTCCTTAGTATGTTTTCCAGTGTAGTTTGTCCTTCATTTCTCAGGAGGTTCCATTCTAATAATGGCACTATGTTTTGTTTTTCCTGAGGACTTCCACAAGATCTTTGAGTTTCAGGAATGAAAAGATCTTAGTTTCATTCAATTCGTACTTGCTTAAAGAAGTTAACATGAAGCACCCTGTACTCTCAGGTATTCAGGGATGACCTCAAAAAGCCTTCAGGGAAAAAGATGCATGCATCCATACGCAACAATTTAAGCATGACTTTCAGAGGGTTGCTGGCCATTGCTGCTGAGAAGGAAGTTGATGCTAGAGATTAAAGTTCTGTCTGTGCATCTGTGTGACTTTCCTAGTCTTTGCTCGTTACCATCAACAATTAAAGCAACACTGATCAAAACTCGGTCGGCTTTTAAAAGTCGAATGTTTGTACAGCTGCTCTTAAATCCTTAAAAAAAAACAAACTTGTATTTGCAATGAAAATATTCAAAGTTAGAAACAAAATTTAAGACAAGAAGTCATTTGATGCCACGTGGAAAGGAGGGAAAGTTTTCAAAAAGACAAGAACTGGGTTTGAGACGCTACTCAGGAAGCTCCCCGCATGAAAGCTTTGACCTCCCCGCTTTCCCGTCTTAGGTGACAAATTTCTTTTAAAGTTGTTTCAGCCCCTCTTAGGAGACAGGTTCAAATCAGAGTGGCGAATGGGAGAACAGCGGCCGTGTCATGTTGTGCATGATAACCATGAAACAGAATGAGAACTTAGGACTGGGCAGACAGCTCAGTCGGTAACGGTAATGTGTGCAGTGCATGGTGCATTGTGTGACGTTAGTGCTGGGGACTCAGAGCAGATTCCCGAGGCTCTGTGTTGGGGAGACAGAGCAGGATTCCTGAGGTTCTGTGCTGGGGAGACAGAGCAGGGTTCCCGAGGCTCTGTGCTGGGGATGTAGGGGAGGGCTCCCGAGGCTTTGTGCTGAGGATGCAGGAGAGGGTTCCCGAGGCTCTGGGCTCAGTGATGATAGATCCTCTCTCCAAACACGATACAAGGGAGTGCCTGCTGGGCTGTGGCTTCTACATTCATGTGCACAGGCATGCACACACAGAGATGTGTACTCACACATGGACATGCACAGCTGTGCCTCACCACTGCCAACAATCAAAGCAAGTCTTTACCAACATCCACTTGATGTTCAAGAAAATGTAAGGGCTGGAGAGATGATGTCTCAGAGCCCCTGCCACTCTAATGGGGGACTGACATCGATTACCAGCACTTAATCTGGCTGACTCATAGCTGCCTCTAACAATAGTTACAGGGGAATCTGAAGCCCTGTGCTGCCTTTGAAAGGTGCCTGCATACACAAAGTACACATACACCCAGACAGACAGACAGACAGACAGACACACACACAAATACATACACCTAGGCAGATACACACACACAATAAATAAATCTTAAAAAAAACACATAAAAGAAGAAGAGACAGAGAGGATGAGTTTGTAGAGTCCTACCTCATGAAGTGTGACAGGGATGAGCATCTTAAGGGGTCGAGGAATCTGAGAATCAGCTGTGGGTCCATCTTCTGTAGGACAGGTGCTTACAGCTTGGGAGATTGCCCAGAGGACAAAGCCCCTTCTGGGAGAACAATAAGGAGCAGAGTTTAGACCACCCCCCCCCCCGAAGCTATGTTAAAGTTGGGCAGGCTTAGTGCCCACCTGTGGTTCCACACTCAGAAGGAATAGACAGAAAATCTCTGAGGTCCACTAGGCAGCTAGAACCAGCAGCCTCTGGTGTGGCAAGAGAATACCTCAATAGAGATCAGTCAAGGACGGCTCCTGATGTCACCTCTGGTCCTCCCTATGCCTGTGCACCTGCACATACACCTGTGCCCACCCTGCCACAGGCAAAACCGTACACACACACACACACACACACACACACACACACACACACCATATGGCCATACACATGCAAAACCGTACACACACACACCATATGGCCATACACATGCAAAAATAAAACCCGTATTTACCTGTGATTCCAATCTATCCCTTTGATTCACCCTCCCCCTGCTAAGTGTGTTTGTTAAGATAATATAAGCAGTCTTGGTAGCGTATTCTGTTATCTCCAGCACGTGGAAGGTAGAGGCAGGAATGTCAAAAGTCCAACGCTGTCCTAGGCTATACAGTGAACCCTCTCCATAGTTAAAATATGTGGTCCTGGGTCAGTTTCTAGGTAACTTGTATGCCCTTGCCACCAGAAGGGTAGCTTTTGGCTTTCTTTCAGTTCTGCAAAACTCTTGGGTGTCTTGGGAGCACAGCAGAGGGATAATTGAGGTCTGGGTTGGTGTTCTTGTCACTGGAAGGGAAACATGTTTGGATTCCCACCTTGCATGGCTACTGAGTGGGGGCTCTCATCTGAGTGGGTGGGGAGGGCTTCTTGATGGTTCCATCCTGCAACCCAGTTGCGTCTTTCATCTTACGATACTCATCATTCCCATCAGCAAGAACTGGGAGCCTTTATGCTCCTAACTAGAGAGACAGAAAATCCAACCTGACATCCATCACTGGTGGGGGCGTGGAATCACAGGTGGGTTGGGCACAGGGACCGGATGTAAACCCAGACCTTCCCTTGATGTTCAAAGAGCTAAATTAGGGTGGTGAAATTCCCTAAAGTCTCAAGTTGACATCTCAATGAATTACTTATACAGAGCACTCTCTGTGTTTGGTCCAAAATATTAAAACAAAAATAAACAAAGCAAGCAAAGATCCCTTGGCATCGTTAAGCCAGAGCCGTGCTCAGTTGCTTGAATATACTTTCAGCTGGTTCTGTGATGCTACACACAGGAAGCTTTTGGTCACCAAAGCTCTTGGTCAGAAGAAAATGAGCCCCTTGTCCTGCCCTCCCCTCGTCTTCAGCATAGGAGGGTGGTCAGTAGGACTGAGGATGTTGATTCGAAATTGGGTCCAACAGTCTTGTCATGCAAGAGGCTGCCACATGGGGTCATTTTCATGTCTCCTGTGGACCTGTCACTGTGCTCTGGGATACAGGGAGGGGAGCATTCCTCACACGGGACATCTATAACTCTGAGACACTGGATTGGGCCTCATTGGCTTTCGGAGGCTTTTGTTGGTATCTCCTTGAGGGAAAATGGCTTCCCGTGGGAGGATTCAGACTCTGTAAGCAACTGCTTCTCATTTGAGTCACAGCCACGCCCACAGACAGATACTATTGCCAGCTGCCAGCCTAGGATGAGCCCAGGGAGCAAGAAGGACAGGAGAGGAGTAGATGGAGCGGATCTGGGTCACCAATCCTCACAGATGAGATAACTCTTGTGGTTTGTCCTCTCTGAGGGCATCTTGGTTCTGCCCACGCTGCTGCACCCGTCCCCTGTCCCCTTTCCTTGTTCTCTTTCCCTGTATTGTTTCTTTCTGTCTTGCTGCAAACAGTCTGACCATCACTAACCCCAGGCCAACTTGGTTTCGAACTCTTCCCATTGTGTGGCTTTGTGGCTACTTCTGCCAGCACCACATGGGAAAAACATGCTTTGTTCTATCAACTCACTGGCCTCTATAGCGTTCAGGGACAGATGTATCTTTCTTCCCTTTGGTGCACTGCTCAGGTCCAGTGATGCTTATCTATCCCTTCTCCAAATCTTCTCAAGTGCCAAACTTGCCTCATGGCTTCCAGACACTAAATGACAGTTTAATTATGGAAAATCTGTATAAACTTGATGTTTTTTTTGAAGAGAGAGAGAGAGAGAGACCCACCCCTTGAACATTAATAGAGTATATTTATGGCAAGGCTCATAGTTCTTATTTTAAATATTAAGGAGGAAGATTTATAAATATTTTTATTTCCAAATTGTGTTGTGTAAATGAGACCATGTATTTTTTAGAAGATTAATTTTGTTTTTTATGTAGGAGTATTTTGCCTGCATATATGTATATATGTATCACATGTGTGTAGTACCCACAGAAGCTAGAAGAGAATGTTGGATCCCCTGGAACTGGTGTTTCAGATGGTTGTGAGCTTCCATTTGGGTGCTGAGGACTGAAGCTGGGTCTTCTAGAAGAGCAGCCACTGCTCTGAAACACTGAGTTATTGCTCTATCCTCAAGGCCATCTTAAAAGGAGAGAAGAGAGACAAAGACAGACACACAGAGAGAAGCAGAAAAACAGACAGAGAGAGGGAGAGAGAGAGGGAGGGAGAGAGAGAGAGAGAGAGAGACAGAGAGAGAGAGAGAGAGAGAGGAACACCTAGATATAACCTTCCAATGTGTGCCCCAGTACCTCACTTTTGCCAGCTAGACCCAGTCTCCGAAGTTTTCCCTCACCTCCCCCAAAACAGCACCAGAGACCAAGTCTTCCGCATAGGAGCGTGTGTGGGAGCATGTCACATTCAAGAGACCAGGAAGTTTCATCGCTCCCAGCTCTTTTCTGGCCTAGGGACTCCTCTTGTGGGCATTTAGTTCTCTATCTTACCAACAGCTGACATCTACTTATGAATATTCATGTTGCTGACACACATGATGGACAAAAAAATCTCCTTGGAAGCTTTAGGGAGACGAGGAGGTGACTTGTTCCTGAGATTCATACTACACGTTGTCAGGTTTGTATCCTCTCTGGGAAGCAGGCCCTGTAACCTTCTCTGTAACCTTCAGTTCTTTAGTAAACAGAAACCTAAGCTGCCGGTGTGTGAACACATACATGGGGCCTGAGCTCAGTCTGCCCATTCAGGCTACTTGGACAACTTAATTTGTGCCTCTGGTGGCCAGCCATGTTTGCCTTCGACCATTTCCAGTAGGCTGGATGTCCGGCCATATTTGCCTTCAACCATTTCCAGTAGGCTGGATGGCCAACCACGTTTGTCTTCGACCATTTCCCGTAGGCTGGCTGGTCGCCATGTTTGCCTTCTACTATTTCCAGTAGGTTGGCTGGCCATGTTTGCCTTTGACCATTTCCCGTAGGCTGGATGTCCGGCCATGTTTGCCTTTGACCATTTCCAGTTGGCTTGCTGGCCATGTTTGCCTTCAACCATTTCCAGTAGGATTTTCCATTTTCTCCTCGCACCATTGAGCTTCAGGGTTATGCCTTGAAGCCTCATCTCTGGTGGTAGGGATAGCACCCCCTGTGCCAGGCTCTGCTACCCACAGATGCTGGGTAGGCACAGTTGAACTGGTCTGGCTGTTCACACTCGTCCTCCCTTCCTCAGATGGCTGTAATTTTGGAGTTCTTCAGTCTGGCTTGCATGACTTTTTTTTTTTCTCTGATCAGGCCAGCTGTTGCTTCTCAAGGCTGGTAGCATACCTCTCCCTGGCAGAGCTCAGTCCCCTGGATCTTGTGACAACTTTTTGGATCCACTGTGGCTTCTCCGCTGTGTTATGGATAATTTGCACTGTCAGATAAATGCCCTTAGGATAAATGAGGTATTAATAATTTGATCAGACTGATTTAAAAATACCCACTGCGTATATCCAATAGAATCCTCTCTGGGATTTTACTTTGGTCTCAAAATTGGGTCCAACACTGTCTCCAGCATAAATAAATCAAGCCATTCTTTCAGCCCAGAGGTTTTGGCATGAACACATAGCATAGTATAGCCCAGTGTAAGGAATTTTAGCTCATGATTTCAAAATTCATATTCCCTTTGCAACAATTGGAAATGAGATACTGCTCCAACCACTGTCCATGGAAAATATTTAACTCGGCAGTAATCCTTACTGGCTTTGGGGATTGGAGACAAAGAAAGGTGGAGACACCTTTGTGGACTAGGGTTTCCACAGCCCTGTGAAACATGATATAAATGCCAGCCTCCCCTTGCTGTGGAGCACTGAGACAGACAGAGAAGATGACGAGCCAACCCTCGGCCCTACCTGATGGCATAACTATGACCACGCAGGAAACATTGAAATATGTTCAGGATTATGACATGATTATTCTTGGTTCTGAAAAACTGGAAAACATGCATAATTTGAAATAAAAAGAGTGAAGATTCTCTAAGTTGAGCATGATACACAAATACATTTTGATCCCCCCCCCCAGTTATAAAGAAATACATTTATAAAGAGTATAGCAGGAACACAAAACCCCTTATAACTTGCTTTGGAAACCCCAGCCCAGGTCTGTTATCTCTTGACATTCTCCCTTCCCTGTTACCTGCCCCTCCCTTCTCCCCCCCATCTTCTGTCTTCCATCTGTTACATCTGCAAGGTTGCAAGCACATCTATATGTGGGCCTTGTCTATCAGCAGCTTTCCCATTGTTCCCACATCATGGTAAGGGCTTGGCTGTGAGGTTTGGACCATCTGAAGTGAATGTCTGTCCTCACTCAGGGCAGGGTGCTCAGGATGGAGTTGTCTGGGGGCCTCCTGAGAGGAGTGGGAAGGAAACATTTATAGATAATATTGCTGATGGCAAATTGATTTCGATTCAATACCCATATTCTATTTTGGAAGAATATTTTTTTTTAATTTGAAAGTGTTTTTGATGGAAACAGACTCCATTTTCTGTTTTCTGCAGATATGATGACACTGAATATAATATTTGTGAATGGGATATTTTCCTTGCAAAGTTGCAAAAGTGCAGGTATTCTTGTGTATCTAAAAAAAAAAGACATTGAGCTTTAGATTTTGTTTGCCAGCATATTCTAAGGAAGACGTTTTCTTTATTTTTAGCTTGGTGATGTTCTAATCTTAAAAAAATTAGAATTTTGTAATATTTACAAATTGAAAGAGTTGCTTTTTTTCTTCTCTAGAACTAAAATCCATGGTTTAATGACAGTCTCTGTGCATGCGTGCATGAGTGCGTGTGTGTGTGCATGTGTGTGTGTGCATGTGTGTGTATGCATGCGTGTGTATGCATGCATGTACATGCATGTGTGCACATGTTAGAAGTTCGCTTCAGGGCTCACTGCTCAGGCACCGCTCACTTTGCACCTTGAGAAGTCTCTTTGGGATGTGGCGCTCTCAGATTAAGCTAGTCTGGCTGACCAGAAGCCTCAAGCTGCCCTCCCTGCACTGGGATTAAAGCCTGTAGAACCAGCTGTGCCTGGATTTCCTCGGATGCTGGGGAAGAACTTATGTTCTCATGTCTATGAGGCAAGCATTCTTCTGGCTTGGACGTTTCTTCAGCTCTCTGTCCCCCACCATCGTGGGATGCTTTATGAACCGGAGTCCTCTGTTTTGGGCAGAGAATATACTATAGGAATGCCCTGGGGAGCCATTGGAGTTAACGCTGGGGGCTCTGAGAGATGGAAATAACAAATGTCTTCTTTAAATGAGTCTGTGTGCCTCAGCTTGGCCCCACCTTTATTACCAAATTTTCCTTCTTAACACCCAGTTCCCTCACAAGGGTAGAATGTCTCCACCCACCTCCTTTAAGGGAAGATTTTTCAAGTTCCCTCCCCCGCTTTTAGGACATTTTAAATTAATGTTTTAAGAAATAGATTTTGCCATGAACTTGGTAATTCATGTTTGGGGAACTATGACTTAAGATTTTAATTTAATTTCAGGTTGTTCCAAGATCTTTGGTGACTCAAAAAGAAAAAGCTGTGTTGGTCAAGAGCAGGACAAATGACTCCCAGAGAAGAAAGATGGCGGAACCAAGGGCAATTAAAGGTAAGCATTAAATCTATGGCACTAATAAGCCACCAACCCCTCTGTTGTAGTCTGAAGGTGGTGCTTCACTCTAAGGCCAGTAGAAGTGTTTGGTTGGGGGCACTGAGAGGATGGGGGCATCTGCCTGTGCTGTTAGGAGCGGGGCCTCTGGGAAGCAATGGATCACATTGGATCATTATGGTGATGACACCCTGAATCCTGGAGGTTTTATAAGGATGAGGTGAGAAACTACACAAAGGTACAAAGTCTCCCCCTCTGTTGTGGCAGAGAGGAGGGATGAGGCCCCTTAGTATAGGGTCTATGGCCCATTGCTTGGACTTCCAACCCCAACACTGTGGTCTAAAGCAAACCTCCTTCTTTATAATCATCTGTTTCAGGTGCTTCATTGGAAAAATGAAGTATTTTATTACAACTGACCCGGGTATTTGTAGTCCCAAACCTCCGCAAACGTCTTCAGATACTTCCCCCAAACCACAGGCTCTGTCCTAGCCTGTTCCTTCTTCCCACACTTTGGATTTTAGAGTCATTACTGTAAATCCTGAAGCCTTTCAAGTTCCTTCATCCAGCACATAAATTCCCTCTTCCCCTCAAGAAGAACCTGAGGGCTGAGGACGTGTCCAGACATGCATGCTTTTATAATGTTTCTGTGCTTCTACCGAAGTCAGGCATTTTATACAATACGGTAGTATTCTCATTTCCAGAGGTCACGTGAAGAATGAATCTCTGTTGACTAGCTGTGCCTCAAAACAAAAACCAAGCCAGAAATAACAAAGTTAGACGAAGCCAGAGCTTCACGGGCAGGGCGCACTCCCTGGTCCGTGAGTGCTGCACTCCCTCAGAAAAGCACTCCACCATAGCTCACAGATGGAGGTCACAGCGTCCCTGGTTGCCAGATGGGGTGGAAGGTGATCATGCCTGACATTCTCTGGGCAGCGTTGCTTTCCAGGAAGAAATACTATGGTATCAACAGACACGGGACACTGGGCTGTGCCCCACCAGGGGCTTTGGCTCTTGATGAGTTACTGTGTGGAACCATGTAAGTCACTTACTGCTGCTGCAACAAAGGGCCAGAGACTGATGGGTTACACGGTAGGAAGGCATTGGTCTCACAGTTCTCTGGGCTGAAGTTCAAGATGAAGGTGTGGGGAGGCTGGTTCTCTTTAAAGGCTCTAGGAAGCATCTGTGCCAGGCCTCCTTTGTTTTTGTGATGGGTGTCCATCTATTTGCTGTGTTTTCAGATCTTTCTTTCCTGAAAGTTGATCTCTAATCCCTTCCGTGTGTGTGTGTGTGTGTGTGTGTGTGTGTGTGTGTGTGTGTGTGTGTATGGGGTTGAGTACTTGTACATGTGAGTGATTTCACGTGTGGGGCTCACCTATGTGTGCAGTACACATCCATGTGTGTGCACACGTTTGCAGAGGCCTGATGTTGATATCAAGGGTCTCCTTCAATCACTCTCCACCATATTCATGGAGGCAGAATCTGTCAGTTGAACATGCATTTCCGCACACAGCTAGTGTAGCTAAGCAGCCTGCTCTGGGGGACCTTTGTTTCTTCCCTCTGAGGCTGGAATTAGAGGCAGGTCCACCAAGCTCACCTGATATTTATCTCAGCCAAACTCTGGTCTTCATGTGTACTTGTATAGCAAGCATTTTAATACTGTGCCATCTCCTCAGCTCTAGTGGATTTCCTTCCTTCCTTCCTTCCTTCCTTCCTTCCTTCCTTCCTTCCTTTTTTCCTTCCTTCCTTCCTTCCTTCCCTTCCTGCCCCTTCCTTCCTTCCTTCCTTCCTTCCTTCCCACCAAATGGTTACTGGATGAAGGAATCATTTTAATTTTATCCTTCACATAAAGCCCCTCTCTCCAACCATAGACAAACTCCTGGGAACTGGTAGCTGGGCTCCAGCACATAAACAGGGAGAAATGGGAAATGACGTAAGCCGAATCCCAGGAGTGGGCACTAATTCATTTATAAAGATGAGCTGCGCTTTCCACAGAAGCCCCCAGGTTTTGATAGGCAGATGGGCCGGCATTCTGAGTGTCTCATCTTTCCTCAATCTCCCACCTCCCTCTGCTGCTGTGGGGGCTTTCAGTCATGTGACAAAACAAAACGCAGAGACAGTAAACTTAAAGTGTGGGGATTTATTTTGGCTCGGGGTTGTAGAGGTTTCTGCTCATGTTTGCTGGCCTTGTCACTTTGGGCACGCAGAAGTCTAGCACATCATGGGGTGGTCTGTTGTAGGAGGCTGCCCATGCTGTGGTTGCCAGAAAGGAAATGAAGAGATGGGAAGGGACTGGGGTCTCAATATCCCCTTCTGTAGCATGCTTCTGATGACCCAACCTCCTTCTAGGTTCTTCTAAAGGTTCTGCTGTCTCCTGCTAGGGTCCCAGTTTGGAACCAAGCCTTCAACTCATGGTTGACCCCATGGTACTTGTTTATTTCTGGGAAGATGCCATCCCTGGAACTAGAACAGGCAGGGGAGACACAGGCATAATGTGGTCTCACTCCCGTGGGGCTTTCTGGATACAAGCTGAAGAAGGAGCGCCGCTTTAACCATGGCCCCATGAATCCCCGGCCCTTTGCTCCCTGGTCTTCTCTGGAGTTCCTAGCCTATGACCCGTGGATGCTGATGCTCCTGGCAGTAATCATAAAAGTCGGGTGTCAGTAGCTTTCGTGTGAGTGAGTTGTGGGGAGAGACCACACGCCTGTTCCACCCTCACCCAGAACAAGTGCAGCTGGGACAGCTCAGTCAAGGACTTCCCAGAATTCCTTGCTGTGGGCCGCTTTGCCTAAATTATTTATTTAGCCACTTAGTGGCTAGTTAACTTAAAATTAAAAGAAAATGACAAGAGCCTTTGCAACAAGTAACAGATTATGTTTTTCTTCAGGTAGCATTTTATTCACTATCAAAAAATCATCTTGGGGATATAATTGCTTTTTTCTCATATGTATGCATCTGGTGTGTGTGTGTGTCTGTCTGTCTGTCTGTCTGTGTGCACTTGTGGAGGCTTGAGGTTGATGTTAGGAGTCTTCAGTTGATCCCCACTTTATTCTTTGAGGCAGGGTCTCGCATTAAAGCCAGAGTTTTCTGACAGGGCTAGTCCGGCTAGTCAGCTGACTCCAGGAGTCCCATCTCTGTCCTCTGGGCACAGGATGTACAAGTGGGCTGTCACACCAGCTGGGCATTGGTGTTGGTTCTCAGTATCTGAACCCCCGTCTGTACACTTGGGAGGTAAGAGCTTTAACCACTAAGCCTTCGCCCCAGCAGGATTCTTACTTTCTTCATGTCACTGGTTCCTTCCCCATACATGTTGTGTGCTTTATATCCTGAGAGGTTCCACAGGCTTAATTCAATTCCCCCAAGAGCCTGGAAGGGTTCACGGAGGAGGCTCAACTTGTATACCAGACAGTGAGGATAGTTCCAGCCAAGTCTCACATCTTCACTGGTGGGAAGTGCTGAGTGATACTTACTCTGTTTATTTCCAGACACAATGATCCTGCCAACAGCACTCAATTATCCAATACCCGACATTGAGAATCTGCCTCTTCAGTTTGCTACCTGGAGTTAGCATCTGAAGCCATAGGTTTTGAGACTCAGTTCATCCAGGTATTCTTGTTTCAGATACTAGATGAGTCTCCACATGACTCACACTTGACCCCAACTTGATTACAACATCTTGGGGGTGCCCACGAATTCATTTTTTTGTCTCGATAACTTATTGAGATGACTCATAGAACTCAAGGAAGCGAGGTACCACTGCAGTTGGTTAGGGGGGACAGCCATGCTAAGCTGATGAGGATCTATACAAGGCGTGTCCAAGGAGAATTCAGCATGGGGTAAAGTGCTGCAGGATGCCATGATGTCCCTCAGCCTACATCTGTTGGGTAACAGTGTCCTCTGAGACTGAAGCACTCAGTAAGTGGGATGTTTGCCTTCTCTAAACAGGAAGGCAAACAATTCAAAGTAGCTTTCTTAGGAAGTCCCTGAAACCAACCAGATTCACTGGGATCCTTCATACAGGGAGATAAAATAAAAATAAAAGCCGAGAGTCACCCTCAAATAAGCCAAACCAAGCTGTAAAGAAAATAATCTTGAGTCCAGACCAGAAGAAGCAGAAACCCGCTAAACTGCCTGAAATAGATTTAGACCAACGGAGTCACTTGTAAAGGATACGTCCTGGCTGGTTGAGCTGCCTGTGCTAGGGCCACAGGGCACCCAGCAAAACAAAGACCATCATTCACCTATGCAGTCAGCAAGAGTGTTGTTTATTCCAGCACCCAGGGGTCTGCCTGTCCGATCCTGAATGGAGCTTGCAGGCTTCTTTTACAGGAGGTAGAGTTGGGGGGGAGGGAAATGAGGTCATCTTGAACATGATTGGCTGGGGCTCCTTTTCCTGTTTTAACAGGGTGCAGAAACTGAAAGGAATTTGAAAGTTAGGGCTAGTGGAGCTGGGGCCAGGAGAAGCCCCTGCTATGGTGCTGCCGCTGTGGCCCCTCCCATCCAAACTTTGCAATGTGCTCCAGGTTCCCAGTGTTAGTGAGATGTCACCCATGCTGGGGTGGGCCTTGATGATGCAGCTGTCTTTGAGTCATTTCTGCTCCTATAAGTAACCCCTCACCCATATTCCTGTAAGTAATCCCGAGTGGTTTGAATTAGAATGCCCCCATAGGATCATGTATTTGGATTCTCAGGAACCAGGGAGGGGCGCTATTTGAACGGATTAGGAGGTGTGGCCTTGTTGGAGGAAGTATGTTACTAGGGTGGGCTTTGAGGTTTCCAAGGATCATGCCAAGAATCCCAGTCTCTCTCTTTCTGCTGCCTGTGAATCAGAACAGAACCCTCAGCTACTTCTCCGGCATCACACATGCCTGCCACCATGCTCCCTGCTGTGACAATAACGCACTAAGCCTTTGAAGTCCTAAGCCAGCTCCCAGCCAAGTGCTTCCCTTTCTAAGAGTTGCCATGGTCATGGTGTCTCTTTGTAACAATAGAATATTAACTAAGACAGAAGGCCAATAAAACTGATTGGTTCACCACATTGGACTTTGGTCTGGCATGGGATTCCTATCTGGTGGTGGGTAGATGTGTGTGTGTGTGTGTTGTGTCTCCACAGGAAAAGTCTTGTCACGCGATAGTGTCTCTTCAGTGTTACTGGAAGTTTCCATGGAATTTGCATTAAGTAGTCATGGCTGACCAACTCATGAAACATTGGTTCACTCTATCTCCATCATTTATGCCACCCCAGAGGTTTGGGGTGGGAGAGAGTAAAAGTTTAATATAATAATCAGGGTTTGGTCTTTCTGGGAAACCGTCCCCAACCTAACGCTATGTCCAGGTCCACAGGGGTCATCAACTTAGGAAAGAAAGTGCTCATTACTCAGAGGATTCCAGGGTTGGGAGCATGCCAGAATCAGGTGTAAGACCAAATTCATTCTTACCATACACTACAGTGGTATTACCCATTCTATGGCAGAACAGAACAGAGCTTTGGAGGACCTACCGACATTCTTTTTTTTTTTTTTTTTGATTTTTCGAGACAGGGTTTCTCTGTAGCTTTTGGTTCCTGTCCTGGAACTAGCTCTTATAGACCAGGCTGGCCTCGAACTCCCAGAGGTCGCCTGCCTCTGCCTCCAGAGTGCTGGGATTAAATGTGTGCGCCACCACCACCCAGCTATTCCTGTGTTTCGAAGGATGGAGATGGAGACCTGGTGCCTGTTCTACACTCAGCTCTGCACTGTGCTCCTGGAGAGCTTTTCTGTCAAGCCTTCTAGAGTCTGGTCTTGTATCTAACCAAATCCTAAGCAACAGGATGGTCTTGTATATACCAGAATCCTAAATCATGGGGTGTCTGGATACCCATAGCTATTGTTTGTCTGCACAGGCATCTTTGGGTGGATGTCAGCCTTTCCTGGCGCTTATCTCTCTAAGCAGATTCTGTGTGCTGTTCTGAGATCAGAAAGATGACTCTATCAGTTACTTTTCCCATTGCTATGACAAAATGCCCGAGAAAAGCAGTTTGCAGAAGGAAGAGCACATTTTGGCTCACACTTGGGGGGCCCATCATGGCAGGGAAGGCACGGAGGCAAACACAGTGTCAGGAGACAGAGGGAGGGAAATGCGGGTGCTCCACCCGTTTTCTTGCTATTCAGCCTGTGAACCCAGCACCCTGGACGAAGCACAAAGATATTTGACCCTTTCATTATGGTTTTTGATCTTTGTGCTCCTTAGACAAGGGACTGGCACTGAGTGCTCTAAATGTCATCCAGCACTTGGGAGGAAGAGGCACAATGACCAAGAGTTCTAGGACAGTCTCTGGTACATAAGACCCAGTCCCCAAAGCAGAACACAAAGAACTGAGCAATGAGGCACGAAGAGATACATAGGTTCCATTGATTTGCACTGGAACTTCTAAAGTCCATTTCTATTGATGCAATACTAAACCCGTTGTGCTTTATCTATTTAAAGACTCATCAATGTTGATCACATAAGGCAGGATATGTGAATTGCATGTGATGTCAGTCATCTTTCTTAAAATGTGTGTTCATGGCCAGGAGACATAAACATACCCAGTTGTTGGCTTTGACGTGATATTGAAGTTCACATGTGTAGTACGGTGGTCAAGGTCAGGGCACCTTCCATGTCTGTCACTTCAAGCATTGGTCATTTCTTCGCATCAGGGGCATTCAAATTCCTCTCCCCCAATTATTCTGAAATGAATTGATACAGCATCAGTAGTTACTGCTCTTCTTTGGCGCTGTGGTCCGTCTCAGGATGAGGGTTGGGCAGTTTCTTCTGCACTTGTAGACGGAGTTTTGTTGGGGCTGAGAGTGAGTGGTATCGCCAGGGAACAGGGATAAACCCTGTTCTCCTAAGGATGTCCCGGGGCAGACGGGCTGGGGTCTCTAATGACTGCTGTAGTCTGTGCAGTCTTCCTGGGGGAATAAAAGCCAGAAAAGAGGTTGATTGCTGTCTTATTTCCCTTCTTGTCTTGTAGCTGTCTTGAGTTCTGCGTGGCTGGTGAGTGAACTGACCTGCTAAGGGTCATGATCCAGACTGTCCCTGACCCTGCAGCGTATATTAAGGTAAGCTACATCCCAGCTGGCAAGCAGTTCCGGCTTCTGCTGAGCCGTCATGGTGAACTGTCCTTGTATCAGCTAACACGGGGTCCAGGCGACTAAGTCAAGGACAGACTCCAGTTCACTGGGAGCTCAGGAAATGGCTCTCAGTTTTAAATACTTGAAGAAAGCTTTTAAAAGACCGTTTTACGACACACTTAAATTGCATGAAATTTACATCTCATGGATGTAGAGGTGGTTTTAAAGTGTATTTACTTTTTATTGTTATTGTGTGTGTCTGAGTGCAGTTTTCTGTGTGCTGCAATATACTTTTGGAGGTCAGAAGACGGTTGTGGAGTTGGCTTTCTAGTTATGTGGATTCGAGGATTGAACCCAGGTCGCCCGGCTTCCTTGGCCAGTGCCTGACCCATTGAGCTATATCTCTATCCCAAGGGTGTTTTCTAGGAAGCCAGTAGGCTGCCCCAACCATTTGTTTGCTACTTGTTGCTGCTCGTGGTGGTAGGGGTGTGATTCCCAAGCTGAAAACCTCCACTCTCTGGACCTTTGTGGTAAAACAGTTGCTGGCTCTGTTTTAGTTCTACCTTTGCGAGGCTCACATAGGCAGTGCCTGGAGGTGGATTGTTGGGTTTCAGTGGTCAGTTGTGAGTTCATTTCACACCCTGACCCTCCAGAAGCCTTTGCACCCCAATCCTGGCAGCCGCATCCTTCTGTTCCTGCCCTGAGGCTCTGGAGATGAAGGAAGGGATGAGGGCACAGGGAACCTATCATTCTAACCTGCTCAGTCACCCAACTGTCTTGGTAGGGTAGAGATGTAATGATGATTTTAGCATATTTGGCACAAATAGAGGCTACAGAAAAAAATGGGGGCTTGGACTACCTTGTTTCAATACGGTGTCTGCACTTATGTTAAAGATAAATCTTTAATCTTGAATCGTGTTTTGGAGAGGCAGTTTGGTGGTGTGAAGTCACAGTTGCTCATGGCTGTTGCTGTTTGTGAGGCAGGGACTCTCACCCAAGAGTCCTTGCTTCCTTACAAACCTGCTCCTGTTCCATCAACAGCAAGTCAAATCGTCACCCCCGAACTTCTCCCATTGGATAGGGAGATAGATAGCTGTTTTTGGCAGCTCACTGGAGGAACAGGTTTTCTTCCATGGTTTCCTTAAAACCCCAGATTCTGGACTTCCTTCAGTAAAATGGTATGCACAGCGGACATCTTCCCCTGAGAGAGGGAATTCCTGCAAAAGCCTGGTGCCCAGCTCACCCAGGTGCACACTGAGCCCTGGAGGAAGTCGTCCCTTCCACTGAAATGCTTTCGCCATCCGTGATCTTCTCTATGGAAATAGTATGCTACTGTGGGTGTGCATGGGGCGGTACCTGGGGACCTTGTGTCCTTTGGGACCAGACTGCCACTGGGGAAGAAGACTGCAACTCTCTTCTTAATTCACTTTGTATCTTACGACAGTGGTGTTTGGTCAGAACGATGGACTTTTGTCCCTTTCTGTGTTCGGTGGGCCGGAGATAATGAAAAGAAGGAGGGGCAGCTCAGAGCAACAGAACAAAGTTCTTCATTTAAATTCCCTTCTGAGGACATGGAGCAGAGCTCATTGCCTCTGCTTGCCTTGACTCATTGCGTTTGCATGTGGAACCTTGCAAGCCCCCCCTGGTGTTTTGGTATCAGTCTAACATCTCTTGGCGATGCTGAAGGTGTGCCTCCTCCTGTCACCCAGCAGGGCCACCCCAGACATAGTCATTGCCCTTCACATAAGCACCAGAAACTGTTGGCAAACAGTGGAAACAACCCAAGTGTCTGTCAACAGCAGGACGGGTAAATATGGAATACTATATAGTAAAGAAATCATAGATATCTCTGTATGATAGGTGTCTATAAATACCAACCTTAGGCATATATCAGTGTGGACAAGTCTCAAAAAAGTGAAGGAGAAGAGCCTACATTTAAAAGTCTAAAAGTTCTGCAACATCAGGACCATTTGTCCATTTCGATGTGCGTGGTAGACGGGAAAGAAAGTGGGGAATTGTGGGCCGAGCTATCTTGTGGGGGAGGGACGAGCTTGTGGGGACTTGGCATTGTCTGGGACTGGTGAGGGGGACGATGCTGGCCCGGGAACTGACAGGTGGGCTATGTATCCTGCGGTTTTCTAAGGGCAATAACAAAGAGGCTGTAAATGCTGAAAGGGGATAATGTTTAATGTAGGTGAAGCTGTGTTAGAAGAAGGCACTTTCCAACCAGAAGTCATTTTTCTGATTGTTGAAAGAAGTGTATGCATGAGTGTGTATGAGTGTGTGTGTGTGTGAAGGTATGTATATTTGAGTGTGCATCTGTGTGTGTGAATCTGTGAGCATGAGTGTGTGAATCTGTGTATGTGTGTGAGACTGTATGTGAGTGCCTGTGTGTTTGAGTGTGTGTGCATGTGTGTGTGAACATGAGCTTGTGTGAATCTGTGTGAGTGAGTATATGTATGTGTAAATCTGTGTATGAGTGTATGAAATCTGTGTGTGAGTGTGCGAGCATGTGTGTGAATCTCTGTGTATGTGAATCCGTGGTATGTATGTCTCTGTGTGTGAATCTCTGTGTGTAAGCGTTTGTATGTGTGAATTTGTGAGTGTCTGTGAGTGTATGTATGTGTGAATCTCTGTGTGTGAATCTCTGTATGTGTGTTAACCTCTGTGTGTGAGTATATGTATGTGTTAATCTGTATGTGTATGTGTGTGTGTGTGAATCAATCTGAGTGAATGTATGTATGGAGAATCAATCTCTCTCTCTCTCTCTCTGTCTATGTATGTGTATGTGCATGCTCTGTGTTGGAATGTTGACTACCTTGATCCCGTGCAGACGGCACAGCTGTCATGAGTTCAGAAGTGTAGTGGTCATGTCACGCTCAGCTGGCACTGTTTCACCCACATTCTCTGCTGACTCAAGCCCTTGGGACCTTCCACCCTCCCTTCTATGACATCGTCCGAGCCTTGGGCAGGGGTGTGATGTCGGTGTGCCCCACTGGTGACTGAGCAATCCACAGACACTTCTCTCTGCACTTTGGCCGTCGTGAGTCTTCCTATTAACCACTGTCTATTGCACAATATCCCCGTTCGTGAGGCCTGAAAGTGGCGCTCACCCTTTCCATCCTATCTCTTGTGAAGTTACAGTTTCATGAGTCGTTTGAGAATGTCATGACTGTGCTTTGGTGATGTCCTTCCCCAGCTCCTCCCAGATCCGTTCTCTCACCAGCCTACCACCTTCATGTCCCAGCAAAAACTTTGAGTTTCCTTCCTTCTCCTCTTTCTGATCCTCCTTTCAGGTAAGTAAAGGTGAACCCCTAAATACCAGCATGGATGATAGTCTATGTGGAAGTTGGTGGCAGGGGTTTATAGCCATTTTCTGGCTGCACATGCGCTACTGTTGGGTAGTTGGCCATCCTGTGGGATAGTTACTGTTCCCATCAGTACAAATTTAGGAAAATATGATGTATTGTGACATTATGACCTCACCGTAGAGCTCTTCCAACTCCAGGGTAGTCTCACAGGACCATTGTCATTTGCCTGGCCAGTTGCTGCTCCACACGTCACTG